>NC_064639.1:1119526736-1119847152 GCF_023864345.2 Schistocerca serialis cubense | reverse complement strand
ATATCGCTAGACATAGTTATTTTAGTAAGTTTAAATAGATTTTAAATTTGCTACCTTAGATCTGTTACAACTGTGACACATGGCATTACATAATAGGTTTCGTACACAAAATGTAATCGTAGTTACGACTACGAACCACAGTCAGCTGTATAAAGGAATAACGACAACGAAAATCTGTGCCGCATCGTGACTTGCACCCGGATTTCCCGTTTCAAGTGAGCGGTCACCTTTACCCCATTGGTTATTCGCGCCCTAGTCACTACCAGACCCAAAATTCCATACGTCGTAGTTCCTGCGTCACGACTTGCAGTTGCAGACACATTAAGTAATTCCCGTACAGGGGAGGACATTATAATTGAAAGTCGAAGCATTTTCGAAGGAACATAGCATCGTTCTCAACAACGCACACACTGTAATATCGTATTGAGCTTCATCTTTGGTCGTCTCGTATTATCTGTGTTTCGACGTGTACAAACAAGTGTGCGCCTTGAGTTCAAAATGTTCGGTTGCAGATTGCATAAATCAATGTTTTCTGATGTTATGGCGCTAATTTTGTTTCCTGATCTTTTGGCGCATATATTTCACACTACCTCGCTGAAGACCAGAAGCAGCAGTGTGTAAATGGTTTAGACTTTATGAGTTATGATAGACACAGGGGTCCGAAATGTATCGTGTGATTCAATAATTTTTTGGGATTGGGAGTGTTATTGCCAACAAGTCTTGTGCACTGAATATAGCAACACTCATAACTGAAGTCCGCAGCTCGTGGTCGTGCGGTAGCGTTCTCGCTTCCCGCGCCCGGGTTCCCGGGTTCGATTCCCGGCAGGCTCAGGGATTTTCGCTGCCTCGTGATGACTGGGTGTTGTGTGATGTCCTTAGGTTAGTTAGGTTTAAGTAGCTCTAAGGTCTAGGGGACTGATGACCATAGATGTTAAGTCCCAAAGCGCTCAGAGCCATTTTTTTTTCATAACTGAAAAACGTGGATAAAACTAGGAAAGTAATAATAAACTTTTCAAAAATTACTCGTCAGGTTTTTTTTTTTTTTTCGTAGATGTCTCTCCATAGAGGTAGATGTTTAGTGGGCAATCTATGGGATACGTACTATTTTTAATGTTCTACGGTGACCCAGTGGCAGTGTCACAGCACAGAGAAGAAGGCGAGAAGGGGACAGTGGTTAAATTTACCAGCTCTACGCCCCTCTCCAGTCCCCTGCCCGCCATGCAGTAGACTACGGGGGCGGCTGTGCTGTTCCAAGTATGACAGGCGGCCCCGGCGACCCGTGTCGGGTGTCAGCCGGGACCGCATAAAAAAAAGAGAGAGAGAGAGAGAGAGACGGAAAGAGAAAAAAAGGAAACCCATCTGTGTGCGGGGAGCGGCGACGAATTCCTGGCAGCGTGGGAGCAGATTGTGCGAGGGGGACCGCCGCTCTTTGACATGAATGCGCGGATTACCTCCAATCACCCAGCTGAGCGTAAGCCCAAGGTTATTGGGCGCGCCGTTTCACAGTCACCGTACAGCCACAAAGGACTCGTCAATGCGATCCCTCGGAGCCAGCCAGCGCTGGGGACTGCCTGTCTTGCCATGGAACCCGCCAGCGCATTCACGCCCAACTTCCTGTTCCAGCAGCAGCAGCAAGGCGATTAAAATTTGAATAAACCTTCTGACAGAGGTAAAACATAATGGTTTTCCGGAAGGTGGATGACGCCTCTGGTATCTATATGTCGAAATACGTACCTGGATATCAAGCATGAATGCGTTCAGATACCAACAGTGGTAACAATATACATGTAACAAGCTACACAATAATTCTACAGGGAAAACAGTAAGTCCGTAGTTAACAGATATTTAAAAAGGTGTATCAGCCCTTCCGCAGTGTAACGAAGTGTGCTTAACATCGGCCAGGTAAAACTGTTGTAGTTACTGTGGTCTTCATTCTGAAGACTGGTATGCTGCAACTCTCCACACTCTCCTTGTGCAAGCCTCTTCATCACCGAATAACCACTACAGCCTAGCAACCTGCATCCCTTTGAACCCGCCTACTGTGTTCATCCGTTGGTCGTTCTCTACAATTTTGTCGCCAGCCGCTGTGACCGAGCGGTTCTAGGCGCTTCAGTCCGGATCCGCGCTGCTGCTACGGTCGCAGGTTCGAATCCTGCCTCGGGCATGGATGTATGTGATGTCCTTAGGTTAGTTAGGTTTAAGTAGTTCTATGTCTCGGTGACTGATGACCTCAGATCTTAAGTCCTATAGTGCTTAGAGCCATCTGACCATACGATTTTATCCTGCCTCCTTTCCACAATTCCCCCCAACCCCCCTCCCCCGCCCCACCCCTTCCAAACACACATCGAATACTAGACTGACAATTTCTCACTACCCCGGAATGTGTCCTATCAATCGATCACTTCTTATGTCAAGTTGTGCTATAAATTTCTTTTTCCCCCATTTTCATTTGTCACCTCCATGTAAGTGACGTTCTCTACCCATGTAATCCTCAGCATTCTTCTATAACTCCACATTCCTTAATTTCTATTCTTTTCTTGCTGGAACTTCTGTCATCCATGTTTCATTTTCGTACAAGGCAACACTTCAGGGAAGTACCTTCAGAAAGATTTATTAATATTTACATTCGATATTAAGAAATTCCTCTGTTTCACATATGCTTTCGTTACTATAGCCCAGTCTAAATTTTATACCCTCTCTTCTTCTGTCATTATCAGTTATTTTTCTGACCAAGTAGAAAAAATCGCATACTTTTAGTTTTTCGTTTCTTCTTCTTTTCTTTTGTGCCTTTGTCGCGTGTGTGTGCAGGATCAGCACGGATGTGGACAGATTTGGCATGGTTAATTTAAACAGACCCCGGATGCACTTCCTGTCGCCACCCCGGTACGTCCTGAGACGGAATGTGTGTACCACAGCTGCCTGAAAGTAGTGTTATTCATGTGAAACTGGGCAAGAGCTTTTCTAAATGTTTGTGGACTGTGTAACGGACGTGGGCCCGGTATTCACATAGAAGGATATATGAAGTGTCTCGTTCCCTACTGAAACTCCTGCAAAATCCCGTGAGTTTACTCGATTACAGTCTACTATTCTTGCTTTACTTTTACTGATTCTCGTCTTAGAACATCTTTTGAACACTCTGTCCGTTCCATTCAACAGTTCTACCATATTATTTGCCGCCTCCGACAGTATTTCAGTGTCATCGGTAAACTTTAAAATTTTGCCGCGCGGGGTAGCCGTGCGGTCTGAGGCGCCTTCTCACGGTTCTCGGGCTGGTCCCGTCGGAGGTTCGAGTCCCTCCCTCGGGCGTGGGTGTGTGTGTGTTGTCTTTAGCGTAACTTAGTTTAAGTTAGGTTAGGTAGTGTGTAAGCTTAGGGACCGATGACCTAAGTAGTTTGGCCCCATAACACTTACCACAAATTTCCATTTCAAAATTTTTGTTTCTTCTCGTTGAACTTAAATTGCTACGAAAACACCTCTTGCATAAGGAGGACGAAGCCAATATCCATTTACGAGTGTGACAGGAAAGGGAATTACTAAGAATGTAGCCGGCCGAAGTGGCCGTGCGGTACTGGCGCTTCAGTCTGGAACAGCGAGACCGCTACGGTCGCAGGTTCGAATCCTGCCTGGGGCATGGATGTGTGTGATGTCCTTAGGTTAGTTAGGTTTAAGTAGTTCTAAGTTCTAGGGGACTAATGACCTCAGAAGTTGAGTCCCATAGTGCGGTACTGGCGCTTCAGTCTGGAACAGCGAGACCGCTACGGTCGCAGGTTCGAATCCTGCCTGGGGCATGGATGTGTGTGATGTCCTTAGGTTAGTTAGGTTTAAGTAGTTCTAAGTTCTAGGGGACTAATGACCTCAGAAGTTGAGTCCCATAGTGCTCAGAACCATTTGAACCAACTAACAATGTAAACAACGGCAAAAAGTACTCTCTGCATACACAGTACGGTCCCTAGCAGGGAATGTATGTAGATGTAGATGCAGATTGAATGACGAAGTAAGAGATCCTCGCTGGTATTTCTAGACAAACCTAACCGTAGAGTCGACCTCGGCGACAAATAACTCGATCAGTGACTAGGTGCAGCTACGTTGCAGTTCAACGTAGCACTCGTTGTTACCTCACAGGGCAAGAATGGAAAGTGACTGTGGAAAATGCGTTGGTAGATAGCTGCGACAGTTTCAAATGGAAATCATAAAATATACTGTTGATGATAAGGAGAAATAGGTGTTAGTGATGGCGCAACCTGTAAGCAAACAGTTGAAATTGTGTGTGTGTAATTTACAGTAGGAGGAAACAATGCTGAGCAATGGGGATTCAGGTATCTAGAAGGAAAATAACTGTTCCATGAAGATATGGATGGCACCAGTTTCAGCGGTATTACGAACAAAGGTACACAAGTTTAAAATTTTTTACATAAAAATAAAGCATTATATTTGAAGTTGTCACTGTTTATTCAGGCGAAATTGGGAGTTATATACAGGGTGCAGCGCTTAGATCCGGACAAGTGAGACGTTTTTTAAACAGCAAATTTACTAAAACAAAATACAAATAGAAATGAAAATCATTTTACATATTAGTTGTGGCATTTTTCAAGAATACCATTACTCAATATAACAACCTTCAGCCGCAACGACAATCTCCAATCTTCTCCTGAAGCAATCGCACGCACTCTGTAAAACAGCGCTGTCCCTATTCGCGAATGCTGCTTCGATAGGTGCGCGTACAGATGCGACGTTGTTTGCCTCGTCTTATTGATAACTCTTTCGACTATGCCTCAAACATAGTAGTCGAGGGTGTTCAAATCCGCGCTGTTCGGGGGCCAGAATTGCTTTGACCATAACACGTCAACGTTATCCAAAATGGACAAAATGGCTCATATGAGGTCCTCCTCTGCCATCCGACTTATTGTTCGCTCTCTGACATTCAGTACTGACCCTAATTTCCTCACCGATTTCCCGGGTTCTCCGAAATCATAGCCCGAGCCTTTTCGATGACTGCCGCAGTTCGTGACACGGTTTCCTCGAATAAGGTCTCCTCGCCGGGTTAGTGGAACCTTCCCCAGACTTCTCCGAGCATTATACTTGGCCACAATATCCTAAACACTAAATCTCGGTACCAGAAGAATCGAACTACTCGTACTTCCATGGGTGAGCGCCCAGCGTGAAGACTTTCGATAATCTCGGTCTTCTTCGGTTGTACTCCGCACTTGCCCGTAACATCTCGGCCATTTTGAGCTTCTAACTGTTTACTAGACACCTATGGCTTTCAAGAACACCAATAGCGACCTCCGGCGGAACTACGATATGGCGGGAAATTCAAATTGAAATTTGTCCGGATTTAAGCGCCGCACCACGTATAGTGAACTGTGACTTATTGTTTTCAGAGTATGTGAGGAGTATTTTCGAACAAATAGGTCACTGATCTATAGCGGAGTGTCGTGTGATAGCGTTCCCCTCATTAGGGTACTGGAGTGTACTGAGTTAGTATCACCCACTATTAGTCGAGAGAAATAGGACTGAATCCTACTCTGTTGGCAATTTTAAGTATATATACTGTGTGCGAAGCTGTCTGATCCTTCAGCTTCACATATTTTGCACCAAATACTATCTACATAATGCAGCAGCTGAAGGCATAGGAAAGCAATCTAAATGTCAAAGAAAAGAAAAGGGCTTAAACTGACGCAATAATTAAATAAATACAAAGAGGGTACGAGTATCTGCTACTATCTCTGAATGATCAAACAACTGAAAACTACATAGTGATTAGAAACAAAGCAAATCACTAATAACAAAGGCTCGTGAAACTGGGGTAAATTTAAGGCAAACAAGACTCCACTCTGAAAATATTATGACACTTCAATTTATCCGGTAAATATGTAGCACAGATAAACGTTAACTCAGGAACATTGGAAAGAACATTAAGAGACGCTATGATGTAACCTACAGGCAAGGAGTTTTTATTAAAGCGCTACTGATTATGTCAATTCATTCAATCACCATACAAGAAATAGAAGATGTAATTACGAAACAAAAATTTAAAAACTTCCCAGAACCTGGCGGGATTATTGTTGTAGAACTGATTAAACATAATAGATTTACTGCTTAAGTTTATAACTGTGCATATGATCAATACATGTTGGCGAAATACTAATTTTCCAGAACATTCTCTTACAGCTGAAGTTTTGCCACTGTTTAAAAAACGGGATCGCATGAAAATTATGGAGGTATGAGCACTCTAAACACTGCCTACAAAGTATTAGTGTATTCATTGGTAACAAACAACAGACTGAGGGTCATTACAGACGTGTTACAGTTGGGAGAACAAAGCGGCGGAAGGTCATGTAGCGATAACATATTTACTGTGCAACAGATAATGAGAAACGAAGAGAAATGACAACAGGAATCTATATAAATAGGAATTAATGTACTATTATGTAGAATACTGACGATGTTGTTTTAATGGCAAATTCTGCAAACGAACTACAAAAATCAGTTTATCTTTTAAACTTTTTGATTGGCAAGAATCTTAATTATAGAGCAGCAGTAAATAAAACTAAGACAGTGCCATCCCATTTGAAATACTCAGTACTAAACGAAGTGTAAATGAACTACAGATTTTGAAATACACTCCTGGAAATGGAAAAAAGAACACATTGACACCGGTGTGTCAGACCCACCATACTTGCTCCGGACACTGCGAGAGGGCTGTACAAGCAATGATCACACGCACGGCACAGCGGACACACCAGGAACCGCGGTGTTGGCCGTCGAATGGCGCTAGCTGCGCAGCATTTGTGCACCGCCGCCGTCAGTGTCAGCCAGTTTGCCGTGGCATACGGAGCTCCATCGCAGTCTTTAACACTGGTAGCATGCCGCGACAGCGTGGACGTGAACCGTATGTGCAGTTGACGGACTTTGAGCGAGGGCGTATAGTGGGCATGCGGGAGGCCGGGTGGACGTACCGCCGAATTGCTCAACACGTGGGGCGTGAGGTCTCCACAGTACATCGATGTTGTCGCTAGTGGTCGGCGGAAGGTGCACGTGCCCGTCGACCTGGGACCGGACCGCAGCGACGCACGGATGCACGCCAAGACCGTAGGATCCTACGCAGTGCCGTAGGGGACCGCACCGCCACTTCCCAGCAAATTAGGGACACTGCTGCTCCTGGGGTATCGGCGAGGACCATTCGCAACCGTCTGCATGAAGCTGGGCTACGGTCCCGCACACCGTTAGGCCGTCTTCCGCTCACGCCCCAACATCGTGCAGCCCGCCTCCAGTGGTGTCGCGACAGGCGTGAATGGAGGGACGAATGGAGACGTGTCGTCTTCAGCGATGAGAGTCGCTTCTGCCTTGGTGCCAATGATGGTCGTATGCGTGTTTGGCGCCGCGCAGGTGAGCGCCACAATCAGGACTGCATACGACCGAGGCACACAGGGCCAACACCCGGCATCATGGTGTGGGGAGCGATCTCCTACACTGGCCGTACACCACTGGTGATCGTCGAGGGGACACTGAATAGTGCACGGTACATCCAAACCGTCATCGAACCCATCGTTCTACCATTCCTAGACCGGCAAGGGAACTTGCTGTTCCAACAGGACAATGCACGTCCGCATGTATCCCGTGCCACCCAACGTGCTCTAGAAGGTGTAAGTCAACTACCCTGGCCAGCAAGATCTCCGGATCTCTCCCCCATTGAGCATGTTTGGGACTGGATGAAGCGTCGTCTCACGCGGTCTGCACGTCCAGCACGAACGCTGGTCCAACTGAGGCGCCAGGTGGAAATGGCATGGCAAGCCGTTCCACAGGACTACATCCAGCATCTCTACGATCGTCTCCATGGGAGAATAGCAGCCTGCATTGCTGCGAAAGGTGGATATACACTGTACTAGTGCCGACATTGTGCATGCTCTGTTGCCTGTGTCTATGTGCCTGTGGTTCTGTCAGTGTGATCATGTGATGTATCTGACCCCAGGAATGTGTCAATAAAGTTTCCCCTTCCTGGGACAATGAATTCACGGTGTTCTTATTTCAATTTCCAGGAGTGTATGTTCTGCACGTCTGTCACCTAGGGAGCTATATAACTTTTAAGGAAGATATGAATGCAGGCATTAAATTACAAAAATATCACAGTATATGTGGAACTATAACCATAGTACTAAAAATACACAGAAAAAAAAGAAATTGAATAATTTAATAGCTGTACCTCTTCCGCTGTATGGCAGTGAGGACTATGAAAAGATTGTAGCCACGTTAAGCCAGCTGAAATAAAACTTTTATGACCAGTCGATGGTTCCATTAAGTTCAAAATGTGTCAAATGGCTCTGAGCACTATGGGACATAACTTCTGAGGTCATCAGTCCCCTAGAAGGTAGAACTACTTAAACCTAACTAACCTAAGGACATCACACACATCCATGCCCGAGGCAGGATTCGAACCTGCGACCGTAGCGGTAGCGCGGTTCCAGACTGTAGCGCCTAGAATCGCTCGGCCACACCGGCCGGCTCCATTAAGTAAGACAGGAATTATAATGAAAATACTAGTCAAGCACTGATTATTTTTGCAGTAAACGAGAAAATAGGAAAACATAAACAAAATTAGACAGAACGAATTGAAGAAACAAGGATTGCAAATATGGCTTTACAATACAAAACCCAAAGGAAAGACAGACATATGGTGGCGACTAAAGATGGACGTGAGCCTAATACAGGTATAGGCCTAATCTATAGACGGCAGCAGAAGAATATACTGCTGACGGCAATGAATTGTCAATAATATGAAGTTGTTGTTGTTGTTGTGGTCTTCAGTCCTGAGACTGGTTTGATGCAGCTCTCCAAGCTACTCTATCCTGTGCAAGCTTCTTCATCTCCCAGTACCTACTGCAACCTACATCCTTCTGAATCTGCTTAGTGTATTCATCTCTTGGTCTCCCTCTACGATTTTTACCCTCCACGCCTCCCTCCTACACTAAATTGGTGACCCCTTGATGCCTCAGAACATGTCCTACCAACCGATCCCTTCTTCTGGTCAAGTTGTGCCACAAACTTCACTTCTCCCCAATCCTATTCAATACTTCCTCATTAGTTATGTGATCTACCCATCTAATCTTCAGCATCCTTCTGTAGCACCACATTTCGAAAGCTTCTATTCTCTTCTTGTCCAAACTATTTATCGTCCATGTTTCACTTCCATACATGGCTACACTCCATACAAATACTTTCAGAAATTACTTCCTGACACTTAAATCAATACTCTATTTTAACAAATTTCTCTTCTTCAGAAACGCTTTCCTTGCCATTGCCAGTCTACATTTTATATCCTCTCTACTTAGACCATCATCAGTTATTTTGCTCCCCAAATAGCAAAACTCCTTTACTACTTTAAGTGTCTCATTTCCTAATCTAATCCCCTCAGCATCACCCGACTTAATTCGACTACATTCCATTATCCTCGTTTTGCTTTTGTTGTTCATTTCTTAGCCCCAATCCATATTCACCTACTACGTTTCCTTCTCTCCCTTTTCCTACACTCGAATTCCAGTCACCCATGACTATTAAATTTTCGTCTCCCTTCACTATCTGCATAATTTCTTTTATTTCATCATACATTTCTTCAATTTCTTCGTCATCTGCAGAGCTAGTTGGCACATAAACTTGTACTACTGTAGTAGGTGTGGGCTTCGTATCTATCTTGGCCACAATAATTCGTTCACTCTGCTGTTTGTAGTAGCTTACCCACATTTCTATTTTCCTATTCATTATTAAACCTACTCCAGCTTTAGCCCTATTTGATTTTGTGTTTATAACCCTGTAGTCACCTGACCAGAAGTCATGTTCCTCCTGCCACCGAACTTCACTAATTCCCACTATATATAACTTTTACCTATCCATTTCCCTTTTTAAATTTTCTAACCTACCTGGCCGATTAAGGGATCTGACATTCCACGCTCCGATCCGTAGGACGCCATATGAAGTAGCGTGACAATAACAGAAATATCTCGCGAGCTTTCCCTAAAAAAAAGGAGACAATACAATTGCCTCTTCTTTCTCTCACGTCGAGTAACTCTTCGACTTTACACTGTACGGTCATAAATAAATACTCTTTCAAATACGATATGGAACTTTAATAGTGGCAACTATTTATTCACAACCGATACAAAAGAGTTACATGTCTTCACATGTTCTTCAAAGTAGTCACCAGTGTCGTGTAGAACCCGTGACAAGCAATATGGAAGGCATGGTGTACCATTAGCAGAGCCTGTTCTGTTGGTGGTGCGAATGGAGCGGTCTACTGGCTGTCTAATCTCTGGAACAGTTCTGAAGCGAATGCCACGAAGTGGTTCCTTCACTTCGGAATCAAATCAAAGTCACAGGGACCTAAGTCTGAGGAGTATGGTGGATGGTACAGTACTTCCCAGTCCCATAGACCGAGCAGAGCGGCCACAGCTTGCGCTGTATGCGCCCGCGCATTGTCGTGCAAAGTGATGGGTGAGTTGCGCAGAAAGTGTCGCCGCTCCTTTCGCAAAGCTGGTCGCAGGTGAGGCTCCAGAGCCCCAGTATAGTGAAAGTGATGGTGATTCTCGCGTTCGACTGTGACGGTGTTATCCTAACGCACTACGTTCCTCCACGGCAGACCGTCAGTGCACAGTATTACTGTCCGTTTTCGGAGCATCACCTGCGACCAGCTTTGCGAAAGAAGCACCAACACCTTCTGCGCAACCCACCCATCATTTTACCCGACAAAGCGCGGGCGCATACAGCGCAGGCTGTGGCTGCTCCGAACAGATTCACATTAAACCATCGGGCCACATCAGTCTGCGACTGTCCTTCCATTCTTCCTACGGCTCTCCACTGCGGAGTGTCTGAAAGCCGTCCAGACCAGTGCACTTATACCTCTGTAGTTTGTGGATTTATTTCTTTCCCCTATCTTAAATACAGAAAAGACAGTGGCCGTTAAAAATGTATCTGGGATCCTATATACTCGGTAATTTTTCATTGTCTACGATTCATTTCCTATCAGTGCTTCAGTACAGATTTCACTTCCGTGTCAGCTACTAGAATCATTCTCCTCATACAAGCTATCTTCTTCTGTAATTCCAAACTATCCTTTTCTTTTCTTAATTTAGTCCTCTGACACGTTTTTTTTCCGGTTCCAATTTTCTTTCTACTTCTTCATTATTTCTTCAATCACTTAAGTGTGCAGTTTTCGTGTGCGCTCCTCTGCCTCAGTGGATAATTTTCCCTGGCACTAGATGGCGCAGTCGAGTAGCGTGCCTTTATCATTCATTTCTTTTTGATTTCAGTCTATGGGTCGAAACTAAAGTGGAGTAGGACGGAATATAATAAAGAAGACAATGAAATTTTATTTTCACGTAATTACAGGTCATGTTTTGTGCAAAATATATTAATGCACGATGCTGAACAGAAAGAAATTTCACATTCTTCACATCAATCAGATGTCTCATTCCGAAGGCCTCTTTTCTTGCGCAAAACATGCCCCCTTGCTGGTCTTCTCTTCGTTGCGCAGGCTAAAATACTGGAAAATTTTCTGCTGGTAATACGAAACGCCCTTAGTACTCGCAGTGGGCGCCCAATTGATAACCCTGTATGTGGAGCGAATACGGCTAATAGTTCCCCGACCATAATCATGAATATTCCAATCTAATGTTTTTACCTTCCCGTTTATTATGGAAGACTTACGTACAAAACATGCAGCATCAAATAAATGGTCAAAAAGCTTCTGATGATATATATATATATATATATATATATATATATATATATATATATATATATATGTCTGCTCGCGGCCATTTGGTAGCATCGCAATTGGGAATCGCCCTATCCATGCATCCCATATTCTCGTTGTAATTCATGACAAAACTTGGCTTTTCTAAGATGCTATTCTTTGATTTTACTTTTAGAAATGTATCGTCGTAGATCGTACTGACCGTCAGCTCGTCCCTCTTGCATTCCAATACATATTTTGTCTGTTTCTGTGCGTCGTAAGGTACTTAACCTTCTTCACTTCTCCATTTTTCATGAAGTCATCAAACTGCATTTTGTTTTGTTGCCTTGTACTGAAAACGTCGATGTTACTACTCGTCAGTTTGCCAACGACAGACGGAATAATCTACCATTTTCGAGGAAAATACAACAACCTCTCCCGAACAATCATGACCAAGCTCCAAAACAAATCATGAAGTTATTTTCTTTTCTAATGACTATCGTAATATGTCTCCTTAAAATATAAACAATAAAGAGCAAAATAAAAACAGAACAGCTTTCACATAATAAGAAAAGTTATCTTGATTAACAAGAGCTACTATGTAGAGAAGGAAGCACTAACCATTAAATTGGTGTATAATTTCCTAGTCGGCCGGAGTGGCCCAGCTGTTCTAGGCGCTTCAGTCTGGACCCGCGCGACCCGCTGCGGTCGCAGGTTCGAATCCTGCTTCGGACATGGATGTGTGTGATGTCCTTAGGTTAGTTAGTTTTAAGTAGTTCTACGTTCTAGGGGACTGATGACCTCAGAAGCTAAGTCCCATAGTGTTCAGTGTCATTTGAACGATTTTATAATTTCCTATGGTTTTTGTTATGCATGTTGGTACTCAGGTTTTATTTGTAGTTAACAGTTGCTATTTTAGATCACACATTGTCATTTTATCATTTGGAGCCAGTGACTGGAGTTGAGGACACTAGAAAATGGAGTGCCGGTTGTTCTGTTTGTGTTCAATGGAGGGATGACCGCAGTGGCGCCGTCAGAAACATTTGCGCCGTGTACGGGAATAATGCCATTGGACCGTGCACGGCAAGGAATGCGACATTTGCATGCAATGGGCAAGTTTCAAAAATTTGATGTGTGTGTACCACATGATCTAACCCGAAATCACAACAATCAGCGTGTGGTCATATGTGCTTCTCTGCTTGTTCGTCATCAAAAGGCTAGCGAACAACACCGACCATTCCTATTTTGTCTATTTACTGGAGACGAGAAATGGTGACTTTATGCTAACCTAAGGATAACTTAATAGTGGTTGAGTCAAACAGTTCACCAACTCTCCGTACAAAGGCATGTGCACATCCGCAAAAGCTGACTTTATGCATGTGGCGGAACAACGACCCGTGGTGTACTACGAAATGCTTCACATTGGTGCAGCCATCACTTCTGACATTTATTGTCAACAACTAAGACGTCTTGCGGACACAGTCCAGGAACAACGAGGAGTTAAGATTGCGTGAAGCGCTACTCCACGGTAACGACGCTCGCATTATGACAGACTGCCAAAAAACACAATACAGGAGTTGGGGTTAGAAGTCTTTCCACACCTTACTCATCCGATATTGCACCCTCAGGTTTTCACCTTTCCTTTCTTTTCAAGCGACTTCCTTTACGGATAAAAATGGACTCTGAACATGGCTCGAGGAGTTCCTTGCCTCGAAACACGTGATTTTCACAATGGCGGAATCGAGAAGTCACCCCATTGTCGGCAGACTGTTGTAAATAGTGAAAGAAAATATATTATTGATTGCTAAAGTCTCTGTTATGTGTATATGTTGCGTTTATTAAACTTATGCAAAAACGCTACGAACTTATGCACCTACCCTATAAGAGCTTTATAGCACATGCCAGCCAGAAAATCGTCACTCATGATAACTGCAACCTAAATAATTCCGCGGACGGATATATCCGTCGAATCCATTAAAAACGGGTAGTCCATGAACAGATAAATCAGTCATGCTCACTTAAATGGTTAACGTATGTGAGAGCAACGTTTTAATTCAAGCATCTCTTTCGTGGTAAGTATTTCGCTTTTATTAATTCATTTTAGTTCTACTACTTTATCCTCATTCTTCTCGTAACTTCAATGATGTTACTGATAATTGTAGTGTCCACGTAAACGTAAGCGTTCACTCACACATTTCTTCCGTAAAACTGAAACCGTTCAATAAAATATTTGAAGAGCTTTTTAGGATGTACTGCAGTCCCGAATTCATGAGTGGAACTTTTCACTGAAAGTTTTTGCACGATACACATCACCATAAAACAGGTAGAGGTTAGAAGAGATACAGAAAAGTTAGTAACGACGGAACAGAACATGAGGGTGAAAGATACGTGCTGCTCAGTAC
Organism: Schistocerca serialis cubense; assembly: GCF_023864345.2. NCBI lineage: Eukaryota > Metazoa > Arthropoda > Insecta > Orthoptera > Acrididae > Schistocerca > Schistocerca serialis. The sequence goes on along the minus strand of NC_064639.1, from coordinate 1,119,833,025 downwards.
ACCGCTACGATCCATTCATAAAAGTTTTATGTGATAATATAAAACAATGTGAAATTTATTATAGGATAATAAGATAGAAACATACGTACAAAGAGTATATGAGTTTATTTGTATCATAAAACTGAAACAATATAAATCTTGCTATATTTCACATTAATAACAACTTTAAATATCTACATCGTAATATTAGAGAAAGGGCTTTGGACAATGAAAAATTGAGCAAAAATATATGACATCAGTAACTTTTGAGTCGGTACTTTGTTATGAGATCTAATGACAATAATTTACTGGGTATTTTACTGTGTTTAGATATAATGTACACAAAAATTAACTATTAATTTCAGCTTAAAACTTAGTTTTTGGTTCAAATGTAACAACAGTACTGCTTTCCAAACTACTGCGTTGTTTGAGAAACATAAGCCAATTACCATGGACACTGATAAGACATTTATGGTGTCAGGACCTGGGCTCAATCAAGGGGTAGTATATTCACCTGCTGATGGATTACTAGGGTAATACAGCTGAAATATTTGTAACTTACGATCAGCTGATTAGGTGTTGATTTAACTTTTGTTTTTATGCAGGATCTTAAAAAATCTTTCAGCGTTGGTACATATGACTCTATATTTAATAAAAATTAATAACATGGAGAATTAAACAGCTTTAGAATTTACATAAATGTAAGTTTTACATAGAAAATCATTTTAATTCACAAACAGGACTAGCAATATCTGATACAATCAACAAAATATTCGTTTCAAATGACTTTCTACAAAAATTCTCCAATTCATATTGTGTATAAATACCAACGCCTTGCGTTGGCAGATTAAAAATAACACATTTGTACCTGAAAAAGTTCGTCTTCGGTTAAATCTTTGGTATTAATGTGAATATCACTGGAAGAGAATAAATTAAAAATGAAGACAGAGTACTGTCAGTGAACAGCTTCATAGGCATTTTGACCATAGTGTATTAGTTCTACTTGCTTCTTCGTTGTTTAATGGACGATATCATTGTGTAGGACAAAATGTCTCTTTGTTAGAACAGTTCACCTATAAAAAACATTGTTTTAATGTTTGTTCTTTGACTCTAACTGATCATTCCCACTTGACTCATTTTTGACGGCGTATCATGAATCTGCTTCGAAAATTAAGTAAATATTCTTCGCCACCGTCTGTATTGTATGCAAGTACTTGTATATGTAAGTAACTTGAAAACAATACTAAATTTTAGTCTACTCGTTAAAGAAATTACAAACATAAAAAAGAACAACTGATTTGAACAGCAAACTTTTAGGGGGAACTCATATTAATGTAACAATATATGTAAAGAGTTTAAAATACAACGTTTGTGTGGTTCGGTGGCTGTTGTGAGACTTGAAATAGCATGGAGTTCTGTAGTGACAGTTTCCGTGCTGCCTCGTAGGGATAATCTGCGAAGACTTGCACAAGACAGAAGACATAGTTGAGTCGGCTTCCGTACTAAATGCAGTGAATCGGGAACTAAGCTCAACTTCATAAACAACGATTCTAATAGAAGCTGTAGAGTAGTAGACGTTCATCACGAAGTTGACAGTGCTACTTTTGAAATGACATTATGAAAAAGGATGAAAGTCTTGCGTGGCAGTCGAACGTAACTGCGATCTTCTGACAAATTGTTTCACCATTTTTTCTTTCAACTGGCCACGCACAACACTGATAATTTTTAGCAGGGGTTCTTTTTAGATTTCTTACGCAAGAAGTTAAAGACTTGTAGCTAATACTAGTTATAGTTAGAGTGACTAGTAATAAGAAAATGGTCAGTGGTGAAGAAAGAGCTTTAGACTGCTGTAGGTATCAGTATTACCAAGATTTGAGATTTTTCCGCTTGTAGTGCCTTACTGCGTTATAAGAAAGAAAATACAAGTCCATAGGCTGTTACACTCTTAGTGTGAGCGATCACTACGACTTCACTATCAGCCGTTCTGACAACGTCAAGATGATATAAAAAGGGAATATCTAAAATGTTGAACGACTTGCCATTACAACCGGGGAAGAACACATTCTCCTACAAACTTGTGCTCATAAGAAATTACATATTACTCGTAAAGAGTTTCACTTTTATCCGAGTTAACTTTCATAGTAAATAGACGAGCACAGTTTTAACTACTGTTGGCACCTTTACAGAGTAGGCTCTTACTCCTTGTATGTAGCTTATGTACGAACTACGATTTCTTCTTTTCTAGCCGTATTAACAGTATAAAACTATACTCCGACAAATGTTTCCAACACAGAATCGCTGCTTCATTGAGCAAACACCTTACAACAGCTAGTACACGGAAATGGTAATATAGGGAGCAACTGCAGACTTAATTCGTCACGGCATTAAAATTGTGACGAGTGCAAAACGAAGATACTTCGTCGGGTAATGAAGCCGACGTGCAATTCAGTGACTGAGTCACGTGGCACTTCTACTCTGCTTCTAACCTACTGGAAGACAATAACGCTTTCAACTGTTGGCACTGGACGTAAATGAGTCCAGTGGAATACCGTGCTGCACGTTTTCTGACTGCAGATTCTGTATTATTGTCTGATAACACGGCGCACTCGAGTAACAAGTGCTCAGCTCTCGTTTCAAACCGACCGTGGACTTTGTTCTCTGAGGATTTCACGGCAGTCGGAGAACAGTGGTTCCGGAACTGCGAAAGCTTAACGGTGAAGGGTTCGCCGTTTATGGTAACTGTTTCCTCCGACACACATGTAAGGAAATCGAAGAGAGAGCTTCACCAGAGGGAAGTGACAGCCAAAACACAGCCATACTGGGGCGACGGCGCGGGCAGCCGCTACTACGTCCGCACCGACAGAGCGCAGGCGGCCGCGGCGAGGGTCAGCGCGGCGGCAGAGGCGGGGGCGAGCGCGGAGGCGGCGGAGGCGGCGGCGGCGGGCGCGTGCGCGACGGCGGCGGCGACGAGCACGCTGAGCGGCAACTCGCTGAGCACGCGCGGGCTGGCGCGGCGCACCAGCGCGGCCAGCTTGAGCGCCTCGCGCGCGCACGCCTCCAGCTGCAGGCGCGACGGCGGCGGGCGGCGGCGCGCCTCCACCACGGCCACCAGGTCCGCCTCGACGCTGAGGTAGCCGCGCACCGCGCACTCCGACACCTGCACCTGCCGCTCCAGCGCCGACAGCACAGCAGACACCGTCAGCGCGGGCAGCGCCGCGTCCTTGCTCACGTGCAGCGCGCGCTCCACCTGCACACACCGTCGCACGCACTGCTCAGCGACACATTCGTCCGAGGACACCCAACTTTACCTGCGTCTGTCACTGTACGTAAACTACTTAAAATGTGCGCTGCAGCACAAAGTAGCTTCTTAGCTTCATGTAAGGTATGTATGGAACTACACTGAAGCGCCAAAGAAACTGGTGTAGGCAAGCGTATTCAAATGTAGAGATATGCAAACAGGCACAATACGGTGCAGCGGTTGGCAACGCCGATACAAGACAACAAGTGTCTCACGCAGTTCTTAGATCGGTTACTGCTGCTACAACGGCACGTTATCAAGAATTAAGTGAGTTTGAAAGTGGTATTTGTGGTGTCACCGCGAGACACCACACTTGCTAGGTGGTAGCCTTTTAAATCGGCCGCGGTCCGCTAGTATACGACGGACCCGCGTGTCGCAACTGTTAGTAATTGGAGACCGAGCGCCGCCACACGGCAGGTCTAGAGAGACGTACTAGCACTCGTCGCAGTTGTACAGCCGACTTTGCTAGGAAAGGTTCACTGAGAATTACGCTCTCATTTGCCGAGACGATAGTTAGCATAGCCTTCAGCTTAGTCAATTGCTACGACCTAGCAAGGCGCCATTTATCCTTTGCTATGTATCTAATGAAGCATGTACAGTAACAAGACCAATGTTCACCAATTGTGGATTAAAGTTAAGTATTCCAGCAGCTACGTACTTTTCTTTATAGCATTCATTACGTATCCTGTTTCAGACCTCACGCCAGCCTGCGTGAGCTTAACGCGTGCCTTTCGGCTACTTCCGAGTGGCGTGGCTGTCTTGCTACGCCACTACAGTATTCTAGTAGGCGCACGAGCGATGGGGCACAGCATCTCCGAGGTAGGGATGAAGTGGGGATTTTCCCGTACGACCATTTCACTAGTGTACCGTGAACATCAGGAATCTGGTAAAACATCAAACCTCCGACATCGCTGAGGCCGGAGAAAGATCCTGCAACAACGAGACCAACGACGACTGAAGAGAATCGTTCAACGTGACAGAAGTGCGACACTTCCGCAAATTGCTGGAGATTTCAGTGCTCGGCCATCAACAAGTGTCAGCGTGCGAACCATTCAACGAAACATCGTAGATATGGGCTCTCCGAGCCAAAGGCCCACCACTGTACCCTTGATGACTGCTCGACACAAAGCATTACACCTCGCTTGGGCTCGTCAACACCGACATGGGACTGCTGATGACTGGAAACATGTTGCTGGTCATATGAGCCTCGTTTCAAATTGTATCGAGCGGATGGACGTTTACGGGTCTGGGGAAAACCTCATGAATCCATGGACCCTGCATGTCAGCAGGCGACTGTTCAAGCTGGTGGAGGCTCTGTAATTGTCTGGGCCGTCTGCAGTTGGAGTGATACGGGACCCCTGATAAGTCTAGATACGACTCTGACAGGTGACACGTACGTAAGCATCCTGTCTGATCACATGCATCCATTCATGTCCATTGTCCATTCCAACGGACTTCGGCAAGTCCAACAAGACAATGCGACAGAGTGGCTCCAGGAACACTCTTCTGAGTTTAAACACTTCCGGTGGCCACCAAGCTCCCCAGACATGTATCTGGGATCGCTTGCTATGTGCTGTTCGGAAAGGACCTCCATCCCCTCGTACTCTTACGGATTTATGGACAGCCTTGCAGGATTCATGGTGTCAGTTCCCTCCAGCACTACGTCAGACATTAGATGAGTCCATGCCATGTCGTGTACCGGCACTTCCGCGTGCCCGCCGAGGCCCTGCACGATATTAGGCAGGTGTACCAGTTTCTTTGGTTCTTTGGCATATTTAAAATGTCTAATTCAGCACAAAGTAGCTTGTTGGCTTCGTCTAAAGTATGTACAGAACTACATAAAGATTATGTAGAAAAAATTAAACAATGTCCATATTTTTCCATTAGTTCTTATTTATTTTTCTGTAAGTTACAGGTTTCCACACTTTACTGATGCCATCCTCACGCCGCTGTACATTAAAACATCAAGTACACAATGTAGTATACGTCTGGGTATAACATAAGATAAGAAATACAGACACAAAGTAAGACCTGCAAATGTCGCTACTCTATACAAACTGCAGCATAGAAGGATGCACAGAGTCAAATCTGCACACAAACCACACCGTAATAGGACATGTTCCCATTCTGGTTGGCTTCAATAAACTAACATACCATACATAAAAGACATCTAACAGAAACTCCAAAAAATGAGATGTCACTTAACCAGTGAAATGAATGAAATGATAATAAATCAGAACACACTAGCAGAAGGGTGTTTTTCTTCTATACAGAATATAAAAAAATAATTAAGTAGAAAATAATAAACGTTCCTTCTACTAGTATGTGTTTTAATTTCTGATTATTTCGTTCATTTATTAATTATGTCACTTCTCACATTTTTCTTTTTAGTTCTATTAGATATGTTATGTGTTAGTTCATTGATGCCAACCGTAATGTGAAACTGTTCTGTTAATGTGTCATTTGTGTGCACATTCAACTCTTTACACCCCTTTACGTTACAATTGTATAACAAATTTACCTTAAAAATCAAAACCTCGTTGAGGTTTCGTCCAGCCGTGGCTCTCAGTGGTTCATAACTCCACAGCAGGCCACAGCAGTCTAAGCAGTCTACCCACTCCACCGCAGCCCCACACCGAACCCAGGGTTATTGTGCCGTTCGGCCCCCAGTGGAACCCCCCCCCCCCCCCCCCTTGGAACGTCTCATACCACACGAGTGTGGCCCCCAATTGTTTGCATGTTTGCGTGGTAGAGTAATTATGGTGTACACATACGAGGAGAAAGTGTTTGCGCAGCAATCGCCGACGTGGTGTAACTGAGGCGGAATAAGAGCATCCAAACCGGCATTCGCCGAGGCAGATGGAAAACCGCCTTAAAAACCATCCACAGGCTGCCAAGCACACAAGACGCGCTGCTAGTCGGGTGGGCTCTGCGCCAAGTATTCGGCGATATTTCACGACAGAAATTTTGGAAACATCGACAGTTGCTGAAATGAGTCATTTTACTTTGCTACTATCCTCGATAATAAATGATCATCCTTAGGAACAGAATCCACCACCTTGGCATGATTATCCTACGCAGAAACACTAAGACAGGTTCAAGTTATGTGCCACTCACTCGTGCTTCATTACAAAACAAAAAAAGACCAAATATTCCTGAATCTTTCAGTACACAATAATGGACCTTACAGCAGTTAATACAGTAGTTCATTTCTGATGTCATGGTTGTTTACTCGCAGGGGTGATATTGTCATCGTTTCTGTGCCTTAGGATGATAGTTTATGATAAAAACGATAAAAAAGTAAAATACTAATTTGTTTTATTTGTGCATTCTTTTAAATATTTGACAGATATGGAGACTACATACCAAAAACAACAATATGTTATAGGCAATGTCTTGTCTGAACGAAAAACATCGTTTCAGTTCTCAATAAAAACAAAATATTCTCTACACTAATATTTTATGAATCCAGCAGATACAATAACGTCATATTGCAAACCATGTTTGTACATATTTCCAAAGCATCAATATATTTGAAAAAAAAAGAACTTTGTCCGTTATCGGCTGCAGAATTCTCAGTTTATTGGCTGCTGGCGAATTCCGACTTAACAGTCATAACAAGCAACGCAAAGGTTATCACTATGCAACATATTGCAACAGATGTGACGTAAAACTTAATCCACCAGTCCACATGTGGAACACATGACATCAACATATTAATTATACTGCCTTTAATGGACATTTTCTTCTTTCGCTAGTGTTCATATTAGCCTGATGTGATATTCAGTTGAATGGTACGTATTTATTGTCAGTGTAACCCAAAGCGATAGGTGGCACTAGCTCCACAGCTCGATATACCTCTGCTTTTTACTGCCAGATGATTTGAACAATGCTAACAAATTATTTGAATTCTAACTGAAACGTAAATACAAACCAGGGACTCCTAAGGTACGACTTGGCAAACAAATGGTAATGAGATGGGGAGCTATTAATATCAATGGGGGCTACTCTCGGAAGAAGGTAGAGCTGGCAGAGACTGCAAGTAAGAAGGGGCTGGACGTTTTAGCTGTTAGTGACATTCGGGTAAGGGGTGAGAAAGAAGAGGAAGTGGGAGAATACAAGGTCTACCTGTCAGGAGTCAAAGCAGGAATAGCACAATGGGGTGTAGGGCTTTACATCAGGAGAGAAATGGAACCCAGCGTAGTTGCAATAAGGTATGTAAACGAACGACTGATGTGGATAGATTTGACAGTGTCTAGCAAGAAAATTAGGATTGTGTCAGTATATTCGCATTGTGAAGGGGCAGATCAAGATAAGATGGATAGTTTTTATGAGGCACTCAGTGATGTAGTTCTTAGAGTAAAGGACAAGGACAGTGGTATGCTCATGGGTGATTTTAATGACAGGATTGGAAATCGAACAGAAGGGTATGAAAAGGTTATGGGTAAATTTGGAGAGGATATGGAGGCCAACAGGAACGGGAAACAACTCTTGGATTTCTGTGCCAGTATGGGATTAGTAATCACAAACTCCTCTTTTAAACATAAGAACATTCACTGGTATACTTGGGAAGGCAGGGGAACCAGATCTGTCATTGACTATATAATAACAGATCAGGAATTCAGGAAGGCTGTGAGGGACAATGATCATTATTTAATCTGCGGTGAAATTGGGATTGCGAGGCTGAAAGTGCAGGAGGTCAGGTCCATATGTAGGAGGATAAGAGTGGACAAACTTCAGGATAAGGAAACCAGGCACAAGTACATAACAGCGATCTCACAAAGGTACCAGTTTGTTGAATGTAGTCAATTACAGTCATTGGAAAAGGAATGGACAAGGTACAGGGACACAGTACTAGAAGTGGCTAAAGAATGTCTTGGAACAGTAGTGTGTAAAAGTAGGATGAAGCAAACAGCTTGGTGGAATGACACAGTCAAGGCATCCTGTAAAAGGAAAAAGAAGGCGCATCAAAAATGGCTACGTACTAGAACTCAGGTAGACAGAGAAAGTTATGTTGAAGAAAGAAACAAAGCCAAACAGATAATTGCAGCATCCAAGAAGAAATCTTGGGAAGACTTTGGAAACAGGTTGGAGACTATGGGTCAAGCTGCTGGAAAACCATTCTGGAGTGTAATTAGCAGTCTTTGAAAGGGAGGTAAGAAGGAAATGACAAGTATTTTGGACAGGTCAGGAAAACTGCTGGTGAATCCTGTGGATGCCTTGGGCAGATGGAGGGAATATTTTGAAGAGTTGCTCAATGTAGGTGAAAATACGATCAGTAATGTTTCAGATTTCGAGGTAGAATGGGATAGGAATGATGATGGAAATAGGATCACATTTGAGGAAGTGGAGAAAATGGTCAATAGATTGCAGTGCAATAAGGCAGCTGGGGTGGATGAAATTAAGTCGGAACTCATCAAATACAGTGGAATGTCAGGTCTTAAATGGCTACACAGGATAATTGAAATGGCCTGGGAGTCGGGAAAGTTCCATCAGACTGGACAAAAGCAATAATCACACCAGTCTTTAAACATGGAAACAGAAAAGATTGTAACAACTACAGAGGTATCTCTTTAATCTGCGTTGTGGGTAAAATCTTCTCAGGCATTGTTGAAAGGAAAGTGCGAGTATTAGTTGAGGACCAATTGGATGAAAATCAGTGTGGGTTTAGGCCTCTTAGAGGTTGTCAGGACCAGATCTTTAGCTTACGGCAAATAATGGAGAAGTGTTATGAGCGGAACAGGGATTTGTATCTATGCTTTATAGATCTAGAAAAGGCATATGACCGGGTTCCTAGGAGGAAGTTATTGTCTGTTCTACAACATTATGGAATAGGAGGCAAACTTTTGCAAGCAATTAAAGGTCTTTACATGGATAGTCAGGCAGCAGTTAGAGTTGACGGTAAATTGAGTTCATGGTTCAGAGTAGTTTCAGGGGTAAGACAAGGCTGCAACCTGTCTCCACTCTCCACTGTTGTTCATATTATTTATGGATCATATGTTGAAAACAATAGACTGGCTGGGTGAGATTAAGATGTGTGAACACAAAATAAGCAGTCTTGCATATGCGGATGACTTAGTTGTGATGGCAGATTCGATTGAAAGTTTGCAAAGTAATATTTCAGAGCTATATCAGAAATGTAAGGACTATGGTATGAAGATTAGCATCTCCAAAACGAAAGTAATGTCAGTGGGAAGGAAATATAAACGGATTGAGTGCCAAATAGGAGGAACAAAGTTAGAACAGGTGGACGGTTTCAAGTACTTAGGATGCATATTCTCACAGGATGGCAACATAGTGAAAGAACTGGAAGCGAGGTGTAGCAAAGCTAATGCAGTGAACGCTCAGCTACAATCTACTCTCTTCTGCAAGAAGGAAGTCAGTACCAAGACTAAGTTATCTGTGCACCGTTCAATCTTTCGACCAACTTTGTTGTATGGGAGCGAAAGCTGGGTGGATTCTGGTTACCTTATCAACAAGGTTGAGGTTACTGATATGAAAGTAGCTAGGATAATTGCAGGTACTAGTATATGGGAACAATGGTGTCCACAATGAGGAAATCAAAGACAAACTGGGAATGAACTCTATAGATGTAGCAGTCAGGGCGAAGAGGCTTAAATGATGGGGTCATGTTACACGTATGGGAGAAGCAAGGTTACCCAAGAGACTCATGGGTTCAGCAGTAGGAGGAGTCGGGGCAGACCAAGGAGAAGGTACCTGGATTCGGTTAAGAATGATTTTGAAGTAATAGGCTTAACATCAGAAGAGGCACCAATGTTAGCACTGAATAGGGGATCATGGAGGAATTTTATAAGGGGGCTATGCTCCAGACTGAACGCTGAAAGGCATAATCAGTCTTAAATGATGATGATGATGATGATGATGATGATGATGATGACGTAAATACTCTGTGCCACACTATGAGGCGACAAAATATAAGATGGAATATAATGTTCGAAATCGTGAGATGAAGTAGTCAGATTATCGAATAACCTGAAATATCACTGCAAGAAAAATAAATGACAGACGTCAACTGAACATTTATCTCTTTTAAGAGTAATCAGTAAAGAAAGTATATCTAAATAAGAAAACACATGTGGGAGAATGTAAGTGAGGTATGAGACAACAACAAATAATATATTTATCTTCTCAATATATCTGAGAAAGCACATCTTGACTTACTTCAGTGGTGCAAGCAAACAAAACAACAGTTTATTATTCCAATATAAAGAAGCGGAGTATGTGTAAAAATACGAACTAGTCTCATGATAAAACGCCACCAACCAAGATTGAAGGATACAAAGTATTGTCAGGAGAATCTAATTTTTAACACAGACATGTAAATTAAAAATCTAAGAAGCATGGACGTTGCTGCAATCTCCTTTCTGTTTATAAGAGACTGTTGGACACAGCAAAAGGTTCCTGGCATTCGTCTGAAAATATCGAAAATTTCTTACATGTAAGCCATTAGAACTTTCATTGCCTCCACAAGGTCAGAAAATGGCAAAATCTTGACATGATTGAACAGAAAGTATGCGACTAGTATTAAAAATGGCGACCCAGCACAACAAAATTCGAAGAAATATCATCCATAGGGAAATTATTAACTGTTTGCAACACATAATTTATTTATCTGAAGCACTCTGCATCCATCTGATTTTATAAAAGTGGTTTATTTACACCCTGTTAGTATGGGCACCTTGTGCTGCACAAAATTCGAATGTGATCTACTGGAAACAGCTGTTCTTTACAAGGTGAGTTTCTTTGGATTGCTTGTACTCTTAATTTACAGCACTTTGTATTGCAATGTAATTTATGATCTATGGGTGCATTGTTCCCTCCCCAATGGATCTGTTAATTACAATGTAATTGGGTTTACACTCTCCAAATGTGCACTTACTTTATTATGTACCACACTACATTGAGTAAAGATTCAGTCACATATTAACACGTGAAATTTGACATTAATTTCACGTGGCATACAACACTACTGAAAGAAAGGGACGTTGTAACATATTGTTCCAGGTCGCACACGTCTACTCGTCCTACTCGCTACTGTGGACGCTTCAGCCATTTTCCCATAGCGAAGGAATGGGTGATTTTGTTCAGCCAGGACATTATGGGCTAGTCTATTTTTCAATGGATCGTGGTCTGGACCCACTACGCTTTTACAGTAGCGAGTAATTTGCTCTGGACACCGTTGTTTTCCGACAAACAGCGGAAAGAAATCTCCGAAAGTTGTAGCAAGAAGCAGCAATGGCTAGGGAACTCATGATTAAACGCCACCAACCAAGATTTCCTTCCCACTGACATTACTTTCGTTTTGGAGATGCTAATCTTCATACCATAGTCCTTACATTTCTGATATAGCTCTGAAATATTACTTTGCAAACTTTCAATCGAATCTGCCATCACAACTAAGTCATCCGCATATGCAAGACTGCTTATTTTGTGTTCACACATCTTAATCTCACCCAGCCAGTCTATTGTTTTCAACATATGATCCATAAATAATATGAACAACAGTGGAGACAGGTTGCAGCCTTGTCTTACCCCTGAAACTACTCTGAACCATGAACTCAATTTCCCGTCAACTCTAACTGCTGCCTGATTATCCATGTAACCTTTAATTGCTTGCAAAAGTTTGCCTCCTATTCCATAATGTTGTAGAGTAGGAATTGGCCAATAAAAGTTCATACATTCTACGTCGGATGTTAATTGGCTCCTAGGCCGAAATGTTTTGCGGAGTGAATTTGGAGCTCTTGATAGACAGCTGACAACATACTGCCAATATGTCTGTTTCCCCCTACATTATTTACCCTACACAGCTCACTTTAGTATCATGGAATGATGTCTTAACACTTATCATCCTATCTCTTCTTCTTGTTAATGTTGTCCAATGTCCATTTGTGCGCCGACTTTGCGGAGAACCTCCTCATTTCCTTTCTTATCAGACCATCTAAATTTCAATATACGCTAGTAGCACAACTTTCTCTATCCTAGTCCGCTTTTTATGTCCTCCACACATCATCCGTGATAGGATATTTTGCTTAAAAGATAGCAAAATTTCTAACTTAGTTTACTTCGTGGTCACAAATTTTGATATCAAGCTTCTTGTTGTTGTTGTTGTGGTCTTCAGTCCTGAGACTGGTTTGATGCAGCTCTCCATGCTACTCTATCCTGTGCAAGCTTCATCATCTCCCAGTACCTACTGCAATCTCCATCCTTCTGAATCTGCTTAGTGTATTCATCTCTTGGTCTTCCTCTACGATTTTTACCCTCCACGCTGCCCTCCAATACTAAATTGGTGAGCCCTTGATGCCTCAGAACATGTCCTACCAACCGATCCAGTCTTCTGGTCAAGTTGTGCCACAAACTTCTCTTCTCCCCAATCCAATTCAATACTTCCTCATTAGTTTCTTACCATCCTTAACTCTGCTATTTCTCATTACATTTGTCTTTCTTTGGTGTACTCTCAATCGGTGTTCTGTACTTGAGAGACTGTTCATTCTAGTCAACAGATCCTGCAATTCTTCTTCACCATCACTGAAGAATCTTATCACCGGTATCCTTTCACCCTGAATTTTAATCACGCTCTTGAGGCTTTCTTTGACACGGTCAGTTAACGTTAATGTGAAAACCTGCCAAAACCCTAAATAACCACGTTTTGTAGCGCGGCCTTTCAGGATGAGTTCTGGATGGTACTGGCAGGTTGTGACACTGTGCAGCTGGCATGTGTTTAAATTCGGGGAGTTTGGCGGCGAGGGAGTGCGGCAAACACATCGCGGTGCCCTTAGAACCAAGTATGTACACTCTTAGTGTGTGGCACGTTGCGTTGTCCTGCTGGTAGATGCTGAGGAGAAAACAGACTGAGTGTAGGGGTGGACATGGTGCTCTAGCAAAGAAGCATACTTTTTTGGTCCACTGTGCCTTCCAGAGTGATGAGATCACCCAGGGAATGGCATGAAAACATTCACAGACCCTAACTCTGTTGCTGGGTGTTTGTGTCACAAGTTCCACCCCGCACACGCCGATGTCAGTGGAGCATAAATCGTGATTAATCCGAAGAAGCCACCTGTCGCCACAAAGTGGCCGTCCTGTTTCGGTACTGACGTGCAGATAGCAGCTTTCTTCACCGATTAACATCGTGAACCACGCACCAGGCCCATATGCAGTAATGTTCGCTGAACAGTCGTAGAGGAGACACTGCTGGTAGTCCCTTGGAGCACCTGGGCGGTCACCTGCTCAAGCATTGCACGTCTATTCACCCACAGCCATCTCTGTAACTGTCGTGGAACCCATATATGGCCCGTGATGCACCTCAACTGCTTCGGCACCAGTTTTGGATAACCGCATTTTGCCACACACGGTATACTTTAACCACAGCACAAGACGAACAGTTTATAAAACTAGCCGTGTCGGAAATTCTTCCTGTGGTGTCGCCGCCGGGCACCACACTTGCTAGGTGGTAGCCTTTAAATCGGCCGCGGTCCGTTAGTATACGTCGGACCCGCGTGTCGCCACTATCAGTGACTGCAGACCGAGCGCCGCCACACGGCAGGTCTAGTCTAGAGAGACTCCCTAGCACTCGCCCCAGTTGTACAGCCGACTTTGCTAGCGATGGTTCACTGTCTACATACGCTCTCATTTGCCGAGACGACAGTTTAGCGTAGCCTTCAGCTAGGTCATTTGCTACGACCCAGCAAGGCGCCATATTCAGTTACTATAAGTACTATCTTCAAGAATGTCTTCTGAACGGATAATATTGTGAATCATGTACTGTCAAGAGCGACGTTCATCATTAATGGATTAAAGTTAAGCATCGCCACTGTTATCCATACCGAATTCTCGCTCCTTGTCATGTTCCAGAACTCACGTCAGTATAGTTCTTCCCTCCTCACGCCAGCCTGCGTGAGCTAAACGCGTGCATTTCGGCCTCCACTCGTAACACGGTGTTGTCTCTTCTGCTAACACAAAAAGCCTGAAAGCCAACGATTGTGCTGTTTTGGACTTTGGATAAATTTCATAATTTGCACATTATAACAACTGCGCTGTTTTCCACATCCTCCCCTCAACCTGTATATACCTTCCACTGCTAGTGTTCCCAGTTGCCGACTGTGAGTGGTTATTGCACGCTGACGTCGAGCACAGGCAGTGAACCATGCTGTTTCGTGATTGCTTCTTCGATGCATAGATAGGACACTAGGATCAAAAGACTGTATCCCTGTCTTACATCTTTCTAACCCGACCTCTTCGTTCTTCGTCTTCCTGCGCTATTGTTGCATCTTGATTCTTATACGCACTGTACACTGACCAGGCAGAGCATTATGACCACCGACCTAATGTAGATATCAACCCGTCCTGGCGCTAGCAGCATCACTAGGCGAGAAAAGACCGCTAGTCAGACACGCAAACGGTGCGTGTAGTATCAGCGAGCGTGCTGCCAGAGTGTGGAATGGCGAAGGCGCGTGATGTGTCTGAGTTTCACCGAGGACAGATTGTTATGGCCCAGACGCTCGGCGCGGGCATTTTGCAAACTTCGTTACTTGTCGGGTGTTCGAGGAGTGCTGTGGTGAATGTCTTCAAATGTTCAAATGTGTGTGAAATATTATGGGACTTAACTGCTGAGGTCATCAGTCCCTAAGCTTACACACTCCTCAACCTAAATTATCCTAAGGACATACACACACACCCATGCCCGAGGGAGGACTCGAACCTTTGCCGGGACCAGCCCGAATGTCTTCAACACGTAGCGAGATCAAGGTGAAACGTGGGGTTGGGTGGCCACCGTCATTACAAAACGTTGTAGGCTGGGCAGACTGGTAGAATAGGACAGGCAGCGAACTATGGAAGAATTAACATCTGACTTCAATGCTAGGTAGAGTACAAGTAGGTCTGAACACAGAGGACACCGAAAACTCCTGCCGCAGGCGACGTCCCTCGCATTAGCCAATGTTAACAGCCGGATATCAGTAGCTACGACTGAAATGGGCACGTGACCATCGGCACTGGACGCTGGCGCAGTGGCAGAGCGTTGCATGGTCTGATGAATTCCGATACTTTCTCGATCAGGCCAATGGGAGAGCGCGAATCCATCGTCTTCCCGGGGAACAGGTCCTTGACACCTGCACTGCAGGATGGAGACAAGTTGGTCCAACTCCCTCCAGCGACCTTATCAAGGCCTCATTGCTTCCATGCCACGACGTGTCGCCACTGTTATCCATACCAAAGATGGACATACCGGCTACTAGGTAGGTGATCACAATATTCTGGCTGAGCAATGTATATTACCCGTCTGGTACTGAATCGAATACGGAGAAAAGAATAGGGAGAGAAGAAGTTTATGACCCAAACTGAGCAAAAGACGGGCGGCCGCGGTGGTCTAGCGGTTCTAGGCGTTCAGTCCGGAACCGCGCGACTGCTACGGTCGCAGGTTCGAATCCTGCCTCGGGCATGGATGTGTGTGATGTCCTTAGGTTAGTTAGGTTTAAGTAGTTCTAAGTTCTAGGGGACTGATGACCACAGATGTTAAGTCCCATAGTGCTCAGAGCCATTTGAACCTTTTTTTTTTTTAGTAAAAGACGGACCAGACATATCGAGAAATTTGTACGGGAAGACAAATGCTTGACTGTGTTAAGCAAGTTGAGGTGGGCGAAGGTTGCAGAAATTACCAAGAGAGGAATAGTTATGCAGAGGGCAGCTTAGCGTGTAGAATTGTTTCACACAAGTCTCCGGACTGAAGACCACAACAAGAACAATAACAACTACAACGCATTCAATGTACCGGGCGGTGATAACTAAACTTTCCCTATTTAACACTTTATAACACGAAAACTAATTACCATTTGAGTATCAGACTTGGTATAATTAATGTCCAGAGCATGAGGTGCATGATTTCCATGCGTCACAGCGCTACCGTCAAGTTCCAACTTTGGCCACCAGGCGCCGTGATCAGTCATAGTGATTCACGGTCTCACACACCAGACCAATCACAGTGCACTTATTGACGTGTCAATACGAGATTGGGCAAAAGGAGCATTACTGGTGAAGCTTTAGCATCAAAACAACAGTAATGCTGCAGCTGCACTTCGACAGTATCAAAAAAAATGGTTCAAATGGCTCTGAGCACTATGGGACTCAACATCTGTGGTCATAAGTCCCCTAGAACTTAGAACTACTTAAACCTAACTAACCTAAGGATATCACACACATCCATGCCCGAGGCAGGATTCGAACCTGCGACCGTAGCAGTCGCGCGGTTCCTGACTGAGTGCCTAGAACCGCTAGACCACCACAGCCGGCTCGACAGTATCGCCGCCTGAAAGGATTACGGATGGGTCCTCTTTCTTCGCCTGCTGTGCTGAGCATGATGAAGAAGCTCGAATCAACTGGAGAACTGAGTATCCCTCCGGGAAGAGGCCGACGGCCGGTTGCGTCACAGCTGGCTGATGAAATCGCTCTTGCTATGGCAGACAACGCTGCGCGGAATTTCCGATCGCCAACAGTGCGTGTGATGTATACGACAGCTGAACATCCCGTGGTCCACTGTACGGAAGGTGCTTGGAACGATTCTCAGATGGATTCCGTATAAGATCCATATCACACTGTAGCTTGCACCACAGAACGCACAACGGCGTATTAACTTGGCTCTCCACTTCCTCGCAAGGATTGAAGTTGACGAGGGCTAGACTGGACCATCCTACGGACAGACGAAGCTCAATTTTCTCTGACGGGTGAGGTAAACACAAAGAATTGTCGAGTGTGGGGATCTTCACCTCCAGTCACTGTGCATGAAGTTCCTCTGTGTGGCGAACGTGACACCGTATGGTGTGACTTGACCGCTACGTTCATCATTGGCCCATTCTTTATTGAACAGTTTGGCGCTTAAGCACCAAAAACGTGCCGTGGGATTAGCCAGCGTTGACGCGATATGCTTCACATACAGGGGAGAGACGCTTAGAACTCAACAGCCTTTGTTCAAGATGGTGCCAATTGCACATCGCTCGTGAAGTTCACGTGCTTCTCCGAAGCACATTTGGAAACGATCGAATTATCAGCCGATCGTTTCCAAATGCTTGGGTGGCACGATCCGCCTGATCTCAGTCCCTGTGATTTGTGATTGTGGCGCTACCTGGAGGACACGGTTTGCTAGGTGAACATTCACATAAGTGCTGATCTGAAGCGCAGGATATCAAAAGAGGTAGCCAGCATACCTACGAACATACTTCGTTACCGAGCGAGGTGGCGCAGTGGTTAGCACACTGGACTCGCATTCGGGAGGACGACGGTTCAATCCCGGGTCCGGCCATCCTGATTTAGGTTTTCCGTGATTTCCCTAAATCGCTTCAGGCAAATGCCGGGATGGTTCCTTAGGAAGGGCACGGCCGATTTCCTTCCCCATCCTTCCCTAATCCGAGCTTGTGCTCCGTCTCTAATGACCTCGTTGTCGACGGGACGTTAAACAGTAATCTCCTCCTCCTCCATACTTCGTTCTGCTGTGCGGAACGCAATTCTGCGCTTTCGGGCTCTTCTGGACACTGACGGGCGCCATATTGAGCCCCTTTTGTAGAAGTAATGGTACCGGTATGTAACAGCACGACGTACCGCAACAGCACATTAAAAGCGTCTCAGTAGAGCTGATTCTGCATTATTTCTCCTCCCCGTGTCCTTGACATTAATGCTACGGAGTTTGTTACTCCCACGGTAATTAGTTTCTGTGTTATAACGTGTTAAATAGGGGAAGTGTAATTGCAACCACCCGGTACGAAGTAATTGGAATTCCCCGCGTGTCTGGTGCCTCGTTCGTTCCAAGTAATGCCGCTGCGACGCTTGCCGCGCACCTGCTTCTGGCTGTAGAGGAAGCGGACGGCGCCGGCGCAGCGCGGGCAGCAGGCGCCCGGAGGAGTCACGGCGAGGCAGGCGGCGGCGGCCAGCGGCGGGCAGCGCACCCCCACGGCGTCGCACTGCGGCGCGGGCCGAGACCCGATCTGGCCCACGGCGGTGCAGGGCCCAGCGTAGTCCACCGGCACCTGCGCCGCGTGCGCCGCGCACTCCGACCGGTACGTCACGCCGTCGGCGCCGCACACCGTGCCGTTGTTATCACAGTTCGTCTGCAACAAGCCCCAGGCGTGACAGTAGTGACGGGCCGACTGCAGATCGTATTGGGACTGCTATCCGCTTAAAAGGCTTTCTTATCTGGTACAAGTACTTAATACACACTTAATATTACACTACTGGCCATTAAAAGTGCTACACGAAAAAAAAAATGCAGATGATAACCGGGTATTCATTAGACAAATATATTATACTAGAACTGACATGTGATTACATTTTCTAGCAATTTGGGTGCATACATACTGAGAAATCAGTACCCAGAACAACCACATCTGCCCGTAATAACGGCCGTGATACGCCTGGGCATTGAGTCAAACAGAGCTTGGATGGCGTGTACATGTACAGCTGCCCATGCAGCTTCAACACGATACCACAGTTCACCAAGAGTAGTGACTGGCGTATTGTGACGAGCCAGTTGCTCGGCCACCATTGACCAGACGTTTTCAATTGATGAGAGATCTGGAGAATGTGCTGGCCACGGCAGCAGTCGAACATTTTCTGTATCCAGAAAGGCCTGCACAGGACCTGCATCATGCGGTTGTGCATTATCCTGCTGAAATGCGTATTGTGACGAGCCAGTTGCTATGCCACCATTCACAAGACGTTTTCAATTGATGAGAGATCTGGAGAATGTGCTGGCCACGGCAGCAGTCGAACACTTTCTGTGTCCAGAAAGGCCTGCAACATGCAGTCGTGCATTATCCTGCTGAAATGCGTATTGTCACGACCCAGTTTCTCGGCCACCATTCACCAGACGTTTTCAATTGGTGAGAGATCTGCAGAATGTGCTGGCCAGGGCAGCAGTCGAACATTTTCTGCATCCAGAAAGGCCCGTACAGAATCTGCAACATGCGGTCGTGCATTTTCCTACTGAAATGTAGAGTTTCGCTGGGACCGAATGAAGGGTAGAGCCACGGGTCGTAACACATCTGAAATGTAACGTCCACTGTTCAAAGTGCCGTCAATGCGAACAAGAGGTGACCGAGACGTGTAACCAATGGCACCCGATACCATCACGCCAGGTGATTCGCCACTATGGCGATGACGAATACACGCTTCCAATGTGCGTTCACCGCGATGTCACCAAACACGGATACGACCATCATGATGCTGTAAAAAGAACCTGGATTCATCCGCAAAAATGACGTTTTCGCATTCGTGCACCCAGTTTCGTCGTTGAGTACACCATCGCAGGCGCTCCTGTCTGTGATACAGCGTCAAGGACAATCGCAGCCATGGTCTCCGAGCTGATAGCCCACGCTGCTGAAAGCGTCGTCGAATTGTTTGTGCAGATGGTGGTTGTCTTGCAAACGTCTCCATCTGTTGACTCAGGGATAGAGACGTGGCTGCACGACCCGTTACAGCCATGCGGATAAGATGCCTGTCATCTCGAGTGCTACCCGAGCAGCAACGCCGCGATACGATAAACCGCAATCGCGATAGGCTACAATCCGACCTTTATCAAAGTCGGAAACGTGATGGTACGCATTTGTCGTCCTTACACGAGGCATCACAACAACGTTTCACCAGGCAACGCCGGTCAACTGCTCTTTGTGTATGAGAAATCGGTTGGAAACTTTCCTCATGTCAGCACGTTGTAGGTGTCGCCACCGGTGCCAACCTTGTGTGAATGCTCTGAAAAGCTAATCATTTGCATATCACAGCATCTTGTTCCTGTCGGTTAAATTTCGCGTCTGTAGCACGTCATCTTTGTGGCGAATCAATTTTAATGGCCAGTGGTGTACATCATTTTAATAAATTGTGATCTATGTGGAGTTTCAGATCATCAGTATCCTGTACATTCGAGGTGTGTGAGAAACGTAATGTGACTGACAATGTTGCGAGCTGTCTGGCAACGCTGTTTTCTAATTGTTTAGACCCGTGTGTTCATCCCTTCCAGATGCTCAGTCCGAGTCTTAGTTCCTTACAGCCATCATATGATTTTTGAGAGCGCCATCAGTAAACCTGTGTGTTTGTTGTGTGTTACGCATATGGAACAGCAGAATTTAGAGCAACGTTATGCTATTAAGTTTTGTATCAACTGGGAAAATCGGCAAATGTGACCTTTGTAAAAAAAGAAACAGACCTATTGTGGACATTCCTTACTAAGAGAACAAGTTTTTCGCTGGCACAAATAATTTTTGGAAAGCCGAGAACGCGTTGAAGATGAACGTCGCTCGAGGAGACGTTAAAATCCGACGAAAACGTCGAACTTCTGCATGCTCTTGTGATATCAGTGTGACGTTTAACGATAAAGATGATGGTTGACTGTTAAATTTAAACCCTTTCACACGACATTAAATTTTGACTGAAAATTTGCGCTTGCGAAGGGTTTATGCCAAAATGGAACCGCACAGCTGTGCAGAAGAACAATTAAAGAAACTTGTGCGTTGATCTTCTGTAGAGCACTGCCAATGAGCACTCGTGTGGTCATACGTGATGAATCCTATAATTCTGTGTTCGGTCCTGAGACAAAGCGGCAAAGTGATGAATAGTACACTAAGACATCTTCTCAACCCAAAAAATTTCGAAGGAGCAAATCGAAGATCGAAATAAAGCTGATTTCCTCTCTTGACAGCAGGGGTATCGTGCGAAAGTAATTTGCTCCTCCATGACAAACTGACAACCACGTCTTGCTCGATTCCATGCGAAAGATGGTGCCCTACGAGCGTAATGTAATCCAAGACAGAAAGAAGTTCAGCTTTGTCGTAAGGTCATCTGTCTTCTTTATTGCACTGCAGATTTAGATTTCAACTGAGAATGCAGCTATCATCATTGCGTTATAAGTAGTCATGTAGATTGTACGTAATTATAACGAAACGTAATAAAATTTGACTCACGCATATACAGCCAAGCGGGGTAATGGTTGTACATGCCTTAGTTAGACTGGGATATGTGTTGTTACAATTACGTTCAGTCTATATGACGACACACGTTGATGGTAGCTCCACCTGTCATCAAATAGTTGTACAAAGGCGTCTTTGAAAGGCTTCAGAATAGTGTGAATCGAGTGAGAACGGACACTGCTGCTTCGTGACAACACCCCGTGTCACACGGTGACTTCCATCACGGATTTTTTTTCCTCAAAAGGCATTCCTGTTGCTACACAGCCCCCTATTCACCTGATCTGAGTCCTTGTGACTTTTTTCTTTTCCCGAAATTGAAAAATTTCATTATGGGACTCTGGAGAACATTCAAAAAATGTGACCAACATGTTAAAGATCCTACCGGATAAAGCCTTTCAGCGCTGCTGCAACGACTGGGAACAACGACTTCGGGAGTGTATGGCTGCCGAAGGGAAGTACTTTTAAGGGAAGTACTTTGGGTGGATAAAAAATCAGCCTCAATATTTTTCTCATCCACCTCGTGTCATTTCCGGCGGCGCCCATGAGCCTGTCTTATTGATTATTCTAGACTCCACAGGCAATTTTCAGTTTATGGTGGAAGGGGACTTCCAGCCTGGAGGTGACGGTTTGGACTTTACGCAGTCCTTCTAAGCGGTTTGACTGAAATTGTGCTTATGACGTTTTGTCTATAAGAAAATCCTTTCTCATAAGGTGAATCCCGATCACTTATCATAGCACAGGCTTTAACGAGTACTGTGTCAGGGATTACATGCTCGGCAATATATTCACACATCAAACCACTATGAAATATAAAGCTTCATTCTTTTGAGTCATTCCAATTAAAACAATACGTTTAAAACAGAACATAATACATATACACTCCTGGAAATGGAAAAAAGAACACATTGACACCGGTGTGTCAGACCCACCATACTTGCTCCGGACACTGCGAGAGGGCTGTACAAGCAATGATCACACGCACGGCACAGCGGACACACCAGGAACCGCGGTGTTGGCCGTCGAATGGCGCTAGCTGCGCAGCATTTTTGCACCGCCGCCGTCAGTGTCAGCCAGTTTGCCGTGGCATACGGAGCTCCATCGCAGTCTTTAACACTGGTAGCATGCCGCGACAGCGTGGACGTGAACCGTATGTGCAGTTGACGGACTTTGAGCGAGGGCGTATAGTGGGCATGCGGGAGGCCGGGTGGACGTACCGCCGAATTGCTCAACACGTGGGGCGTGAGGTCTCCACAGTACATCGATGTTGTCGCCAGTGGTCGGCGGAAGGTGCACGTGCCCGTCGACCTGGGACCGGACCGCAGCGACGCACGGATGCACGCCAAGACCGTAGGATCCTACGCAGTGCCGTAGGGGACCGCACCGCCGCTTCCCAGCAAATTAGGGACACTGTTGCTCCTGGGGTATCGGCGAGGACCATTCGCAACCGTCTCCATGAAGCTGGGCTACGGTCCCGCACACCGTTAGGCCGTCTTCCGCTCACGCCCCAACATCGTGCAGCCCGCCTCCAGTGGTGTCGCGACAGGCGTGAATGGAGGGACGAATGGAGACGTGTCGTCTTCAGCGATGAGAGACGCTTCTGCCTTGGTGCCAATGATGGTCGTATGCGTGTTTGGCGCCGTGCAGGTGAGCGCCACAATCAGGACTGCATACGACCGAGGCACGCAGGGCCAACACCCGGCATCATGGTGTGGGGAGCGATCTCCTAGACTGGCCGTACACCACTGGTGATCGTCGAGGGGACACTGAATAGTGCACGGTACATCCAAACCGTCATCGAACCCATCGTTCTACCATTCCTAGACCGGCAAGGGAACTTGCTGTTCCAACAGGACAATGCACGTCCGCATGTATCCCGTGCCACCCAACGTGCTCTAGAAGGTGTAAGTCAACTACCCTGGCCAGCAAGATCTCCGGATCTGTCCCCCATTGAGCATGTTTGGGACTGGATGAAGCGTCGTCTCACGCGGTCTGCACGTCCAGCACGAACGCTGGTCCAACTGAGGCGCCAGGTGGAAATGGCATGGCAAGCCGTTCCACAGGACTACATCCAGCATCTCTACGATCGTCTCCATGGGAGAATAGCAGCCTGCATTGCTGCTAAAGGTGGATATACACTGTACTAGTGCCGACATTGTGCATGCTCTGTTGCCTGTGTCTATGTGCCTGTGGTTCTGTCAGTGTGATCATGTGATGTATCTGACCCCAGGAATGTGTCAATAAAGTTTCCCCTTCCTGGGACAATGAATTCACGGTGTTCTTATTTCAATTTCCAGGAGTGTATTTTTAAATTTCCATTCATTAGTCTTAAAAAAGTTGTCACTTTTTATTTCATAATCATACAGAACATAAAACACTTTTAGATAATTATGTAGTTGAAACTCAATTTATCAATCTTCAAAAAGCTGTTACTTTTTGCTTCAAAAATACAGAACAGAACATGAGAATGAATTGTCTCATTTTACGGAGTTAATGGTAATTACGAAAGTTATATAAGTTTTTGACTTCACCTCTCCCTATGTTTTGAACAGCAGGTAGAATTTCATTTATGTTCCAAAATTCAAGTCAGTCCTGCATTCATCTCCTTGCATTGGGCATAATGAGAGAAAGACCTGTTGCTGTCCTGGATGAGGGTATAGGTTTTTTTATTGGTAACGCCACGTAGCACTCTGTATGAAAATCACTGGCTGTGCTGTGTGCAGTCTGTGGCTGGTTTGCATTGTTGTTGGCTATTGTAGTGTTGTTGGCTATTGTAGTGTTGTGCAGTTGGCTGTTAACAGCGCGTAGCGTTGCGCAGTTGGAGGTGAGCCGCCAGCAGTGGTGGATGTGGAGAAGTGAGATGGCGGATTTTTGAGAGCGGATGATCTGGATGTGTGTCCATCAGAAACAGTACATTTGTAAGAATGGATGTCATGAACTGCTATATATATTATGACTTTTTAACACTATTAAGGTAAATACATTGTTTGTTCTCTATCAAAGTCTTTCATTTGCTAACTATGCCCATCAGTAGTTAGTGCCTTCAGTAGTTTGAATCTTTTATTTAGCTGGCAGTAGTGGCGTTCGCCGTATAGCAGTAGTTCGAGTAACGAAGATTTTTGTGAGGTAAGTGATTTGTGAAAGGTATGGTTTAATGTTAGTCAGGGCCATTCTTTTGTAGGATTATTAAAAGTCAGATTACGTTGCGCTAAAAATATTGTGTGTCAGTTTAAACACAGTCATGTATATTTTTTCTAAGGGGACGTTTCAAGGGTTTACGGACTGTGCATTATCTTTCTCTTCAGCAGAAGTGCCTAAAACGTCCTCTCGCGATTCAGTACAGCAGTTACTATAATCATTTTCTTATTATTTCTAAAATTGCCTGTTATCTGCTGCTACCAGAGCCATCAAGCTAATGGAGAATCTACATCTACATTTACATGGATACTCTGCAAATCACATTTAAGTGCCTGGCAGAGGGTTCATCGAACCACCTTCACAATTCTCTATTATTCCAATGTCGTATAGCGCGCAGAAAGAATTAACACCTATATCTTTCCGTACGAGCTCTCATTTCCCTTATTTTATCGTGATGATCGTTCCTCCCTATTTAGGTCAGTGTCAACAAAATATTTTCGCATTCGGAAGAGAAACATGGTGATTGGAATTTCGTGAGAAGATTCCGTCGGAACGAAAAAAGCCCTTCTTTTAATGATGTCCAGCCCAATTCCTATATCATTTCTGTGACACTCTCTCCCATATTTCGCAATAGTACAAAACCTGCTGACTTTCTTTGAACGTTTTCGACGTACTCCGTTAACCCTATGTGGTAAGGATCCCACACAACGCAGCAGTATTCTAAAAGAGGACGGACAAGCGTAGTGTAGGCAGTCTCCTTAGGAGGCCTGTTACATTTTCTAAGTGTCCTGCCAATAAAACGCAGTCTTTGTTTAGCCTTCACCACAACATTTTCTATATGTTCCTTCCAATTTAAGTTGTTCGTAATTGTAATACTTATGTATTTAGTTGAATTTACGGCATTTAGATTAGACTGATCTACCGTGTAACCGAAGTTTAACGAGTTCCTTTTAGCACTCATGTAGATGACCTCACACTTTTCGTTATTATGGCCAACTGCCAGTTTTCGCTCCAGTCAGATATTTTTCTAAATCGTTTTGTAGTTTTTTTTTAATCTTTTGATGACTTTATTAGTCGATACACGACAGCGTCATCTGCAAACAACCGAAGTCGGCTGCTCAGATTGTCTCTCAAATCGTTTATATAGATAAGGAACAGCAAAAGGCTTATAACACTACCTTGGGGAACGCCAGAAATCACTTCTGTTTTACTCGATGACTTTCCGTCAGTTACCACGAACTGTGACCTCTCTGACAGGAAATCACAAATCCAGTCACATAATTGAGAATATATCCATAAGCACGCAATTTCACTACGAGCCGCTTGTGTGGTACCATGTCAAAAGCCTTCCGGAAATCCTGAAATACGGAATCGATCTGAAATCCCTTGTCAATAGCACTCAACATTTCATGTGAATAAAGAGCTAATTGTGTTTCACGGGAACGGTGTTTTCTAAACCCACATTGACTGTTTGTCAATAGGCCGTTTCCGTCGAGGTAAATTAATAAAGATTAATCATTGTTTCATCTGGTGATTTTCCTCGACTCTCCTAGAATGTTCACTTCCTTCACCACCCCGATTATGCAGCTTTTGATGGCGATACCTCCAAACAAGGCCACTTGCTGATTGTAGCAAGCGTACGTGACAAGCTAAAGTGTGTGCCAGGCCAGATCGATCCCGATAACTACTTTTCACTGGCACTGATCTGCCCTTTAAGTCAGGTAACCACACCTCACAGCTGCCTCAAAGCTTCATCATTCCATATATTTCCCTGCATTCGTTCCAAGTTTCTCAGAAGCTATACGCAATTCAGAGAGACTAGCAACCCGACAGAAATGAATGTAGAGAAGAATTTGCTTCTCAGTAGCCGCGGTGCTTAAACGATAGGGAATTCTACACTTTCGTGGACGTTTTGTATTGTACATAGTTAAAGTGTATGTGCAGATTTTGTAAATTGTAGGCAGAACGCGTCGTATAAACTTTGAATCTATTAACGAGGCTTGCTTGTGGAACGCAGACGGAAACACACGCCACGAAGAAGACCTGTACCTGAATTCAAGATCCAACGTGACAAACGGTTTGTAACATGCATAATTCGCAAAAAGGCAGAAGAAATTCTCACTCTAATAAATGTACCAATTGTACTTACATATTTATTTTTAATGTCGCGATCGGTTTCGGCCCTCAATGTGTTACACACACAGAGAAACAGAAATAGCAAATCGCGGCCTATCCCACTTTACAGAGTGGTCAGTACTCTGACCACTTTCTGTGATGCGGTGTGAAGTCCAAGCCTACCCGTGATTTCACCGTTCTTCAGTCACTTTCCATGGGGGCTCACGGGAGGAGTACGCGAACAGACCACCAGATACGCTGGTATCAGGCGCCGTGGCATAAGTATCTGTCTCCTATTAAGGTCGCTTATGGCAGTGAATTGCCCCATTTCCGGACTCCGTTGTAGGTGGATTACCTCTCGCCTCTCCTTATGGTGTTACCTGCGCCCAGATCTATCAGGCGGTTTCAGTCACACAGTGGACAGTGATCACACAGAATGTTTCTTTCCCATCATTATACAGAGTGTTAAAAAAATGTGACATATTTTCATCTTCGCTAGTGTGAAACACATCTCTTCTACTGCAAGATCTTTGCTATTACTACCGACCTGCAGAAAGGAGTGAACAAATGAGGACACATTCCTGTGTTATTGTCCATGGATACAGCATGTAGCAAACATCTGTTAGTGTTGATACTGTAAACTGTATTCACAGTTCTGGGTAAGTGCAGCGCATACATTAGTTCTAATGCAATCGGTTTGTATGATGACAGTAACTTGTTCTCGATAGAACAGTTACTGTTGAGGCTACCTTGCGGCTTTTCCCTGGAATAAATGATGAATAACTGACAACCTCAGCTGCCGACAGGTGTTGATGATATACCTCGATGTGGACAGCTGAAAATGTGTGCCCCGACCGGGACTCGAACCCGTGATCTCCTGCTTACATGGCAGACGCTCTATCCATCTGAGCCACCGAGGACACAGATGAATAGCGCGACTGCAGGGATTAATCCCTTGCACGCTCCCCGTGAGACTCTGCCATGTAAGCAGGAGATCCCGGGTTCTAGTCCCGGTCGGGGCACACATTTTCAGCTGTCCACATCGAGGTATATCATCAAAACCTGTCGGCAGCTGAGGTTGTCAGTTAGTCATCATTTACAACCGGTTTGTGTTGTGATGCATTCCTCAAATACTTTTACATTGCAGTTTTATCCCTACACTGTTCCACCCAGGAAGTAGCAGACATGATCCATGGTATATGCAGACTCCGTTGACGATATAGAAACACTTCAGGCACGCGTCATTGATGTCTACCAGTGCGTCCGTGACGGCCTGGAGATCTTCAGAGAGCGCTTGATCACCTGAGACGTCGGGAAAAAGCATGCCTTAATACTAATGGACACCATGCCGTGCACGTCGTTTCGCGTTGGCTCACATGTGCAGGACGTATATAACACCAAGCAGATTACATTAGAAGATTTGCTATTTGACAGTAACAGAATTGTGTGTTATCATTGGTTTACTCATTTGTTTAGTGCGTTCCGTAGGTCGTTCGCAATAGCAAAGAGCTTTCAGTAGAAGAGATGTGTTTCGCAGTAGCGAATATGAACAGATGCTTACAGACCTTAAGGAAAACATTTAGAGCCCGTCCTTACGGAATATTTTTGCCTTGTTTTGATCTATTCTATCATCTGTGAAGATGTGGAATACTTTTTTCAACACCCTGGCAGGCGCATTTTCCATTGTGTGTCTGGAGTCAACCCAAACAAAAATGCTCATCAGTTCTTTCAAAAAAATGGTTCAAATGGTTCTGAGCACTATAGCACTTAACATCTGTGGTCATCAGTCCCCTAGAACTTAGAACTACTTAAACCTAACTAACCTAAGGACATCACACACATCCATGCCCGAGGCAGGATTCGAACCTGCGACCGTAGCGTCATCAGTTCTTTCATCCAAAGCCCAGCACTGATAGAAAGCGTCGGTGTGTTTCCTATTACAAATAAAATTATTCTAAATGGAGTTCTTCATGCCCATTCCATGGAGTGGTCCCAAAACATTCTGGTGCTATATCAGTTTCATCAGATAACTAGGTAGTCGGGCGAGAAGATTTGACATCGGGTCACCCTATGGAAGGACTGGTGTCTCCGCATAATTATTCCAGTGTTCATCATCTTTGATGTCCGCCACCGTAGCTGAGTGGACAGCTCGCCGGTGTGCCGGAGAGCCCGGGTTCGATTTCCGGCTGGGTTGGAGATTGTTCTCCGCTCAGGAAATGGGTGTTTGTGCCGTGTTGATCATCATCATTTCATCCTCATCGACAAACAAGTCGCCGAAGTGGCGTCACCTCAAAGGACTTGCACCCGGCGATCAGGTCTACCGGCCGGGAGGCCCTCGCCAAACATTTCATCATCTTTAACACATAACTTGCTATTATTAAAGTCAAACAAGTTTTAAAAACAATGAACCAGATTTTAGAAAAATGACTTTTTAACCTGTTGCCACAGATTATGAGCCACCACCCCTTAACTATACACCAAAAGTACAGAATTTTAGAAACAGACACAGTTAGCAAAATTCACTGAGCAGTTTCTTTTTAACTAAATGACCTTTAAACAGATGCCATTAAATATGAACCCCCTGTCACTCACTAGACAGCAAAATCAGAGTTTTGAAAACAATGAACAGTCACTGATAAAGCAGCTACAGTTACCCAAAATTCACGGATCAGATTTTAGGCAAATGACTTACGAACAGCTGCCATAAATTATGAACCCAGTTTCATTCAGTACACACGCAAGGTACAGAATTTTAAAAACAATTAACAATCACTGAATAGGGAGCTACAGTTAACCAAAATTCACTGAAAAAATTTTAAGCAGATGATTTATAAATAGTTCCTACTAATAATGAATAGTGGTTGCATAAACCCCACTGGAGGAGGGAGGCGGGGTGGAAGGGATAGAGCGAGTGGTAAGGACATAGACGGAAGTGGCTTAACTTGGACAGGATGACCGCCGTCCTTACACTCCTTAAGCCTGCAAGAGACGGAACTGCCTTCAATAGAGTCGAACCGGCCAAATAACCTCCAAGTCAGTGCCTTTTCCAAAATATCATGTCCACTCACGGGGATAGCTTCACAGGGGAAGCGATAACCGACAGTGAAAACCAGGCTCTACGCCTTCTCGTGTAACATCCAGAACTCCAAACCTCTCGCACCCCAGGCCGACCCACTTCTCAAACCATACACTCACTGCCCAAAACCTTTCTGCTGCGCGGCTTTTGTCCACACCGATGACGCGACGGGCTTATCTTAAAAGTTATCCAGACGAAGTTTGTATAAGTGGGGCGAAATGGATAGAGGACCGAGTCCGCACGGCTTGTTATCGATATGCATTATCAGGTACAGTAAAACAAGAAGAATAATAAAACACGAAGAATAGCCAGTACTCTATAAGCGACTGAGCAGCGGTGCTACTTGGCGGGAGGAGTCAGTGTGGGCCAGGGCGGTGCTGTCGCTGCAGTAGATCTCCATCTACATCTCCATCTATACTCCTCAAGCCACCTTATGATGAGTTCCAGTGTTACTCTTCCCCCCCCCCCCCCCCTTTCTGTAACAGTTGGGAGTAGTTTGTAAGAAGATATATTCTTAGTATGGGCTCGAATCTCTCTAATTCTACTTTTAAGGTGTCTTCGCGAGATGTAGGTAGGGGGAACCAATATAATGGTTGACCCTTCCAGGAACGTACGCTCTCGGAACTTTAACAAGAAACCAAGTCGTCATGTACATCTCCTCTCCTGCAGAGTCTGAAACTGGAGTTAGGTGACCATCTCCAAGACTGTTTCGCGCTTTCCACACTACTGGGCATTAAAATTGCTACACCATGAAGATGATTTGCTGCAGACGCGAAATTTAACCAACAAAGAGAACATGCTGTGATATGCAAATGATTAGCTATTCACAGCATTCACACAAGGTTGGCGCCGGTGGCGACACCTACAACGTGCTGACATGAGGAAAGTTCCCAACCGACTTCTCATACATAAACAGCAGTTGACCGGCGTTGCCTGGTGAAACGTTGTTGTGTAAGGAGGAGAAATGCGTACCATCTTTGATAAAGGTCGGATTCTAGCCTATCGCCATTGCGGTTTATCGTATCGCGACATTGCTGCTAGTGTTGGTCGACATACAATGACTGTAGCAGAAATGGAATCGGTGGGTTCAGGACGGTAATACGGAACGCCGTGCTAGATCCCATCGGCCTCGTATCACTAGCAGTCGAGATAACAGGCAAATTATCCGCATGGCTGTAACGGATCGTGCAGCCAAGTCTCGATCCCTGAGTCAACAGATGGGGACGTTTGCAAGACAAGAACCATCTGCACGAACAGCTCGACGCAGTTTGCAGCAGCATGGACTCTCGGCTCGGAGAACATGGCTGCGGTTACACTTGACGCTGCATCACAGACAGGAGCGCCTGCGATGGTGTACTCAACGACGAACCTGGGTGCACGAATGGCAAAACGTCATTTTTTCGGATAAATCCAAGTTCTGTTTACAGCATCATGATGGTCGCATCCGTGTTTGGCGACATCGCGGTGAACGCACATTGGAAGCGGGTATCCGTCATCGTCATACTGGCGTATCACTGTGATGGTATGGGGTGCCACTGGTAACACATCTCGGTCACCTCTTGTTCGCATTGACGGCACAGTGGACGTTACATTTTACATGTGTTACGACCCGTGGCTCTACCCTTCATTCGATCCCTGCGAAACCCCACATTTCAGGAGGATAATACACGACCGCATGTTACAAGTCCTGTACGGGCCTTTCTGAATACAGAAAATGTTCGACTGCTGCCCTGGCCAGCACATTCTCCATATCTCTCACCAAATGAAAACGTCTAGTCAATGGTGGCCGAGCAACTGGCTCGTCACAATACGCCAGTCACTACTCTGGATGAACTGTGGTATCGTGTTGAAGCTGCATGGGCAGCTGTACCTGTACACGCCATCCAAGCTCTGTTTGACTCAATGGCAAGGCGTATCAAGGCCGTTATTACGGCCAGAGGTGGTTGTTCTGGGTATTGATTTCTCAGGATCTATGCACCCAAATTGCGTGAAAATGTAATCACATGTCAGTTCTAGTATAATATATTTGTCCAATGAATACCCGTTTGTCATGTGCATTTCTTCTTGGTGTAGCAATTTTAATGGCCAATAGGGTAAATTAACCTATCACGACCCGCGCTGCTCTTCAGAGTATCTCCTCTATCTCTATATGCCCTTTTTGATAGACTGACGAGCAACATTAGAGTTTTATGTAAGGTACCTCCTTCGTCGGTGTACAACATTTCCTGAGGATTTTTCCAGTGGATCGCAGTGTGGCATCTATCTGCCTTGTCTGCGATATTAACGTCACGTGATCGTTCCACTTTAAGGCGCTCTGTACACATATTCCTACATGCTTTTTTATGTACGTTCCACAACGTTTTTTTTTTTATGTTAAGGTCAGCTCCCAATCTATGCACCAAGCGCCTTCCCCCATTTCGCACTTGGTAACATGGTACTAACAGTATTTTGCCCCTAGTGTAAACGAAAAAGACTGACTTCCACAAAAGTTTATACATTCTTAGAGTAAAAAAATGAACCGCATAAATTTCGTGTTACCGGCTAAGAAACCTTTGTAGTTATTAATGTGCTTGTAAGTGATAGTAATAACACTAATTATGGACAAGTACCTTCTTTATTAAGTTAAACATGCTATTCGCAGTAATTAGCCTCGTGTTCTAATACCCGATTTAAGTTTTTAAGGGGGGTAGGACGTCAAACGGGCCTTCTTGGAGCAGGAGAGACACCACAGGACGTTTTAATTTCCACTATCTATACTTTTACGAATCAGTTCATAAAACTTTGTCAGCATGACCAGGAAGGATTCAGGATTCAAAATCATAGCAGTGGAATCTCAAAAACATAACAAAATATTTGTTTTAGATGTGAAAGTTCATTATTTTTTCACTCCTATCGGCTGCGTTTGTTGCTATAGGTACACGTTTCTTCATAAGTAAGAGAGAGTCTTCGATGAATTTTGCACAGCATACAAAACTCAAATTTTATAGTTAATTATCTCAATTTGTAACACAGTTATTAATAGATTTGGAAAATTCTAGAGTTTCATACACCTGTAAGTATGGTTTGTATGCTGTGCAAAGTTCATCGAATAATCTTCCTTACTTATGAAGAAAAGTGTAGCTATAGCAACCAATGCAGCCAATGGTAAGTGAAGAAAAGGTGAAATACAAATGTCAAAAAAAATAAATTATTTTCGTATATTTTTGAACTTCCACCACTATAAGTGTAAATACTGAATCCTTTCTGGTCATTCTGACAAAGTTTTATGAATTTATTCGTAAAAGTATAGACAGTGGAAATTAAAATGTCCTGTGGTGTCTCTCCTGCTCCAAGTCGTCCCGTTTGACGTCCTACCCCCCTTAAGTCAATTTTGTTTCCTATGGTGTTAGCATGATTTTAATGTGTATAGCCTGTCTTAAAAGAAAAAGATTAAGCAAAATCCCTTTTTCCTATTATGTACGTAAAGCAAACTGATTATCTGGGGGAAATGTAGTCGTTCGTACCATATTTAATTCCAAATACGTTTTCTCGTTATCTGCTCTACAGTAGA
The DNA here is from genome assembly GCF_023864345.2 of Schistocerca serialis cubense. Lineage (NCBI taxonomy): Eukaryota > Metazoa > Arthropoda > Insecta > Orthoptera > Acrididae > Schistocerca > Schistocerca serialis. The sequence goes on along the minus strand of NC_064639.1, from coordinate 1,119,799,912 downwards.
AAATAAGAATGTGTAGATTCTTGGTATAAATCGTTTGCAAGGCGGTTTATACTTACTCGACAAGGACCACTGTACGCAAATCTTCTCCAGGAACGTACGAGGGCGCACATGTTGTGGTGTTCCTGGCCCTCTGTGTCACACACAGGGTCGTAAGGCAAATTCGTGCATTGTTCTGTTGTTTCAACTGTCAAATGAATAAATAAACATGTATCATATTGTTTCGATGATATTTCAAGTTTATTCCAATACTCTAACAATTGGAGTCGGAATTACGAGTATGTATGAGCCTTACCACACTTGTACTGCCTGCATGACTTGTGCATCATGGACAGACACACCTTCCTGTCTGGAATGCACTGCTGCCCCCTGGAACACGTGTGGCTGGCACACGGATCCTTAGCAGAGCACGGACCGAATTCAAACTCTGCGTCAGTCAGACCAGCACACCTGGTATACAAAAGAAAGCACAGGTCACTTGCGGAACGCCGATAAACGAGTTCCCTTGCATAAGAAATGCCATAAACCTTAACATACAAAAGCAGTGCCAAGCTGAACGTCTCCTTACTTTGCAAGACAGGCACTCGGATACGTGTTCCCGTTGCGGGCGCAAACAGGTACATAGTGCGGAGGGCAGTTACAGGGAAGACTCGTGTAGGCGGGGTCAGGGTCTCCCAGCGCCGATATCTCACACTGCTTCTTGCTGCACGTTATTTCCCCGGCGAAGCAACTGCACGTGTTACACTCAATCTGGAACTGCGTGTTGTGTTCTGTAAACAGATTTCGGATAAGAACAGATGAAAGGAATACCTGCTCACTGACTTACGTGAACTACAGCAATATTTGAATATAGCGGCATTACTGACAGGGGAAGTGTGCAGTTATATATGGCTGCCCACTGCGGATCGGATATTGGTACCCTCCCGTAGCGCGAATGCGATTGCTGAAGGCAGCAATTACAATTATAAAATAGTGAGTATAGAAGATGAAGCAATGAAATGAAATTTGGCCGTAGCCGGGACTTAAAACCGGGTCTTCTGCTTGCTAGGAAAATGTGCTAAGCTCTACATCCACATCTACGTGATTACTCTGTTATTCACAATAAAGTGCCTGGCAGAGGGTTCAATGAACGACCTTCAAGCTGTCTCTCTACCGTTCCACTCTCGAACGGCTCACGGGTAAAACGAACACTTAATTTTTTCTGTGCGAGCCCTGATTTGTCTTATTTTATCGTGAAGATCATTTCTCGCTATGTAAGTGGGTGCCAACAGAATGTTTTCGCAACCGGAGGAGAAAATTGGTGATTGAAATTTCATGAGAAGATCCCGCCGCAGCGAAAAACTCCTTTGTTTTAGTGATTGCCACTCCAATTCACGTATCATGTCTGTGGCACTATCTCCCCTATTTCGCGATAGCACAGAACGAGCAGCCCTTCTTTGAACTTTTTCGATATCATCCGTCAGTTCCACCTGATGCGGGTCCCACACCGCACAGCTATAGTCCAGAGTATGGCGGACAAGCGTGGTGTAAGCAGTCTCTTTAGTAGAACTGTTGCACCTTCTAAGTGTTCTGCCAATGAATCGCACTCTTTGGTTTGCTCTACACACAACATTATCTATGTGATCGTTCCAATTTAGGTTATTTGTAACTGTAATCCCTAAGTATTTAGTTGAATGTACAGCCTTCAGATTTGTGTGACTTATCGCGTAATCGAAATTTAGCGGATTTCTTTTAGTACTCATGTGAATAACTTCACACTTTTCTTTATTCAGAGTCAATTGCCACTTTTCGCACCATACATATATCTTATTTAAATCAGTGCGCAATTCGTTTCGGTCTTCTGAAGACTTTACAAGACAGTAAATGACAGCATCATCTGCAAACAATCTAATAAGGCTACGCAGATTGACTCCTATGTCGTTAATATAGATCAGGAACACTTCCTTGAGGAACGCCGGATATTACTTCTGTTTTACTCGATGACTTTCCGTCTATTACTACGAACGGTGACCTTTCTGACAGGAAATCACGAATCCAGTCGCACAACTGAGGCGATACTCCGTAGGCACGCAGTTTGATTAGAAGACGCTTGTGAAGAACGGTGTCGAAATCCTTCTGGAAATCTAAAAATATGGAATCAATTTGACATCCCCTTTCGATAGCACTTATTACTCCATGAGTATAAAGAGCTACTTGTGTTTCACAAGAACGATGTTTTTTGAATCCGGCTGTCTACGTGTCAAGAAATCGTTTTCTTCGAGGTAATTCAAAATGTTCGAACACAGTGTATGTTCCAAAAGCCTACTGCAAATCGACGTTAATGATATGCGCCTGTAACTCAGCGTATTACTCCTATTTCCCTTTTTGGGTATTGGTGTGACTTGAGCAATTTTCTTGTCTTTAGGTACGGAACTTTCTGTGAACAAGCGGTTGTATATGCTAAATATGGAGCTGTTGTATCAGCATACTCCTCTGAAAGGAACCTGACTGGAATACAATCTCGACCGAAGGTCTTGCCTTTATTAAGTGATTCATGCTACTTTGCTACACCTAGGATATCTACTTGTATGTTGCTCATCTTGGCAGTTGTTCTTGATTGGAATTCGGGAATATTTACTTCGTCTTCTTTGGCGAAGGAGTTTCGGAAAACAGAGTTTAATAACTCTGCTTTAGTGGCACTGTCATCAGTGACTTCGCCGTTGTTATCGCGCAGTGAAGTTGTTTATTGCGTCTTGCCACAGGTGTGCTTTATGTATGTCCAGAATGTCTTCGGGTTTTCTGCCACATCCCGAGACAGAGTTTCGTTGTGGAAATTATTAAAAGCATCCCGCATTGAAGTATGCGCTATATTTCGAACTTCTGCAAAACTTTGCCAATCTTGTGGATTTTTGCGTTCTTTTAAATTTGGCATGCATTTGACGTTGCTTCTGCAACAGCGATCTGACGAGTTTTGTGGACCATGGGGTATCAGTAACATCACTTATTAATCTATGTGGTATATATCTCTCAATGGCCGTCGATACTATGTCTTTGGAATCTTTCCACCTTTTATACGATTACGTGATCAGATCGGAAGAATTAGAGACTCTCTCTTAAAAAGGCGTTAAGAGGATTTTTATCAGCTTTTTTAAATGTACTTTGCGTTTCTTTTTGATGGTTGTAGGTGTTACGGTATTCAGCCTAGCAGCAATTGCCTTGTGGTCGCCAGTTCCTGTATTCGTCATGATACTTCCTATTTGTCCAAGATTATTTGTTACTAAGAGCTCAAGTATGCTTTCGCAACCATCATAGCATTGTGGCTTCCACAAAACTTCAGTTCACACCTTCAGACCATTTTCCCCTTCTTTAAATCACAGTATGGTCGAGGCTCTCCGACACTTGAATATCACCCCCGTTTTGGGAAGTCTTGCCTGTAATGGGCTGAAGGTGTGGATTGAAGTCTGTGTTAGGGATGGCGATGGACTACACTCTTCCACGTACCATCGGAAGCCACCACATTGCGATGGTGTAGTGGTTAGTACGTCTATCTAGTAAAGAGAAGACCCAAGTTTAGGTCCAGGCTATGGCATATAATTTAATTTATTGCTTCAACTTCTGTCCTTATCGAAGGTAAAGTTGAGCCTCTTACGTCTCCAGGAAAACCCAATTCTGTCATATAAAAGTAGTGAATGTTAGGACGTGGTAGCGACCAGATGTGTTAACGGCTCGTGCTTCATGTACAGTAACATCGCTCCCAAACCATAAAACATGGTAATGGGCACCATGCGGTAAAACAGGATATGTATTCTCCGTCTGGAATAAGCGCGTGAACTGTCACGTAAATATCGAGTATGTGTGTTGTATCGTGAGGATTAACAATCACCATGCTGGAATGGTTTCTAGGCCATAAGCAAGTACGGACTACATACCACAGTGTGAAATTTCTGTGTCTCGAAAGTGTGGGGTAAATGAGATGTTTCACGAGTGGGTGAGGATTCGTTTCATTTTATTCTTTGACACTGTCAATGGAGAGATACACGATATGTCAATTTAAACCAAGTCCAAATAAAAATCCCACATCAGGATCGCAAAATTTCTTTACTGATTAATGGTTTCCGCTCACTGACGAGCCATCTTCAGATCTATCTAAAATTTTGTTAAGCGTGTGAAAATCATTACAAATCGTCGTAAATGTCGGCCGGAGTGGCCGAGCGGTTCTAGGCGCTTCAGTCTGGAACCGCGCGACCGCTACGGTCGCAGGTTCGAATCCTGCCTCGGACTTGGATGTGTGTGATGTCCTTAGGTTAGTTAGGTTTAAGTAGTTCTAAGTTCTAGGGGACTGATGACCTCAGCTGTTATGTCCCATAGTGCTCAGAGGCATTTGAACTTAACATCTGAGGTCATCAGTCCCCTAGACTTAGAACTACTTAAACATAACTTAACCTAAGGACATCATACATTTCCATGCCCGAGGCAGGATTCGAACCTGAGACCGTAGCAGCAGCGCGGTTCCGGACTGAAGCGCTCAGAACCGCTCGGCCACATCGGCCGGCAAAACTGTTCAATTCAGGATGAAACATACGTATTAAATCCAAACCTGTAATAACAAGAATTAGCGTTGCAGTATGTGTGGCTGCAGACCGTGAACAGTGCAGCCCACAGTTATGTATGTTGTTGCTTGTCTCAATAGACGTGCAGCAGATGAAGTACGTCAGTATTAAACACAGTGTGTATTGGTGAAGGTATTTCTGCCGGGGTGCTTACACTAGTAAGTTGCAGTGATATTATAATTCTCATTATTGACACCATGTCGTAGGAAAGCGTCATCTCTGTTGTTATAATTAATAAATAAACGCGGTTTGGATCACTCCTGTTACTACCGACTAGAGGTTTCAAGTCACCCTCAGGTCTGGTGCTACGAAGTGCAGATTGTCAAGTGAAATTGAGGTGACGAAATGCATTTTCCGGTGCCACACTGGAAGATGAGCTACAGTGCAGGCTGAACCTGGTAGCTGTTGGTAAAAGAAGTCACCCACACGGTGTGTGTTTATTTATGCTATTATAACGTGAGAAGTAATTTCGAACTACGGAATGCAGTGAAGTGACTCACCAATCTTCCTGTTCCCGAGCCAGCAGGACTCCATTTCTGTGCAGGGTAGGGGCCTGCAGCTCTCCAGAGATCCCCGCGAAGAGCACCGACAGATTTTCAAGCACCCTTTCCGTTCGTGAACGACTGGAATGCGGACGAAAGTACCCTCCGGCACAAGGTACTGAGACACCTCACCCAGCTTGCAGCCTGTTGAAAGAACAGAGGTATTAAATTGGCTATGCCCTTGGCAGAATATGGAAGATGGATAAAACTTTGATATTTGACGGCAAATTTAGGTACTGAAAGTGTGCTCAGTTACAATGAGAGAAATTCGAAGACACATGCTAAGAAAGTCTGAAAAACCTTTCGCAAAGTTAGAACAATTAAATAGTTAGAAGCGTTGTTTTTGAGTTAGACCGAACACTACGAACTTTTTTGAGGGATTTTCGACTCTTTTACATAGTGCCTCACTAGTAGAAAGTGGCGTCTTTTGGTGTCACAGTCATCAAGCTCCTAGCATGAGCTATGCGCAAGACCTTCGCAGATGGTGAATGCCTCTGCTAATGACTCTCTGTTGCCAAACGTAATTCCCAAACTACCCTTCTGCCTTTTAAACGGTTTGTCAGTTTTTTCCTGGGTAACGTCTCCGCTAGAACCGTTGCTAGGTTTTTGCCGCCCTAGCGGAGAACTGACAAATGACGCCCGTCATTGTTGCTACCGTTGGTGTCCCCAAAAAAAAAACCCTCCCCCTCCACCACTACCAATATCCAACAGCACAACAATTCAAGCATCCCATTTTACTTTTAATCATTATGCTAAGACGACCAGGTGTCTTCATTTTCTGCGAGTAGTACTGTTTTCATGCTTTGCCCTCATTTACTTTAAATCTCATTCAGATTAACAAATGTCTTCAGTTTTTTTTATTTTTTCTCCTCAGTTTTTGAAATTTCCCAGAATAACTGAAACAGGAAGAATGTGCCGAGTATTCTAAACTTGTTCAAAAATGGTCCAATGGCTCTGAGCACTATGGGACTTAACTTCTAAGGTCATCAGTACCGTAGAACTTAGAACTAATTAAACCTAACTAACCTAAGGATATCACACACATCCATGCCCGAGGCAGGATTCGAACCTGCGACCGTAGCGGTCGCGTGGTTCCAGACTGAAGCGCCTAGAACCGCGCGCCCACAATGGCCGGCTTTAATCTGGTACTCAACTGACTATACAAGTGGAACCAAATTTGGCACCAGTTTTATTTTATTACAATAAAATGGACTAATAAGGACGTAAAACTATTTCCTAATACGAACGAATTTTTCCTTGACTTTAGAAATTATGCTATACTGAAGAAGACATGCTAAAGTATCAAACGACGTCATTTGTATAATCGTCGTGTTACTTCGTTTCTGTTTTAATTGAAATACTCTTAGAATCTTTTTCAGTATCGACTTCCTTGCAATTAAATAAATAAATGGCGCCTTGCTTGCATTTTCTGTTGCGAAGTGTACAATTTTTGTGAGCCGGCCCAGTGGCGCAGTGGTCTAAGCGACTGGTTTCTGGACATTCGTCCGAGATGGGACCTGGTTCGAATCTTAGAGTGGCATCGACGTCGTGTTTGAGTAAAACCACTCTCTCTTTCTTTTCCCGCAGTCAGTCGCCCTGAATTAGGGGCGGGTGACGGTTTTAGCCGATTGAGTTGCTCACGGTCGTTAATCCACCATTTTCAAAAAAAAAATTTCTGTTAAGTACATTTCTTTATTAAACTGTTTCTTCAAGTGTGGTTACTAGACTTCGAGTATTATTTTTACTACAGTAAATTTTTGGCTTTAGATTTTTTCCTTCTACAGAGTTACAATTAAATTTATGTGCTACAAGTAACATTTAAAATTCATCAGAAGTAAAACTCTGATGATAGTATTTTATTCTTATTCTATACTTATTTCACATGGAAAGTATCTCTCAGATTCATCATATGTTTACTGCACAATCATGGTACAGTTCATAAATTCTTTGTTAATCTTCGACAAGTCAGCGCACTGGCACGCTCCACGTTCGACAGAGATGAATCAAGGTCATGTTTGTTTACGTTTTGTACTCAGTAGCGGCTGCTTTAGTTTTGAGTTACATAGCGGCAATGTGTTTACTTTCGTCAAAGTAAGTAGAGACCCTGTTCGGTAAGCTTTTGAAAACAATTGTGTATTTTGATTCTTCCTTTGTATCATTTTTTTCTCATTATTTTTTCATTGTTTTCTCCGTCCGATTTTTAATATTTTCCGCCTCTGCCTATCCAAAATTCGGTCACATCAGGGGGTCGCCTTGTTTGAGAAACTGCCCTGATTTCCGCTCCAGCGGCAAGCCACATCTGTGCCCCGTTCTTACACTAGTCGCCTCACAAACAGGCAGTTTAAAGACCTTCCGAGCATTAGCGATGGCCTTTACCTGTTGGTAGGCCCATTCATTGTGGCAGTACACCTCACGTCGCGTGACGATGGCTTCACATACGTATTCAGAAACGCTCCTAGCAAACGCTATGATATGAGTATGTATTTTGTTAATAAATCGGATGCATGATTTTGTTTTAATGTGACTTAGGTGCAATAGATTACTATAGGAATAAAAGAGTGGGTCACGACGTCCCGTTCCGACGGTAAGCGACGGTCAGCTCGTCGTTAATACTTTAACGTATTCCCTGAATACTTTGGAAATTTACGCAAGGCATTTCGGTTATCAGAATGAAACTTTCTCCCTCTACTGAAGTGTGCGCTGCAGCAGAGTGTGTACTGTTTTTGTATTCAATGACAGATAAAAACTGGTTACGCAATCTGAACTCGAACACGAAACCTTCCCTTTTGCGTGTAGTGCTCCCACAAGGCAGCTACCGCACAAAGTATGTAACATGACTTCCATGAATTTCGGAGGGTAGGAGAGAGATAATGGCAGAAATGAAGCTGTGAGGGCGGATTGTGAGAGCTAACTGGATAGCCTGGTAGGTAAAAGCATTGGTCAACACAGGCACGGTACCGAGTTCGAACCCGGGAATGACGTACAGCTTTAACCAGCCAGGATGTATCTCTTCTTTATATTCTCCTGTTTCTCAAACTCATAATTCCTCCCTCTAAGGGATTCGAATCGCCTACTTCAGGATGACACCTGTACTCTGTTGGCCGTTAAATTTACAGCAACACTATTAGATCGCATGCTGCAAACATCAAACTAAAATTAGGTGCGCAACATGTTTGGGTAAGAATCAGCTTATTTTCCCCCTCTTTTAATTCATTTCTTCAGCTTCTATCATTATCGTAGATAAAACTGAGACTCAAATGCCTCAAGGAAAATTTAATTATATAGTTAATTTTAGTTCATTCATTGCAGAAAAACAATGTAGGTAAGATATCGATTTTTTTTTAACCGAGAGCAGAACTATCTCATTTCCTTTTTTAGTTATTGGGTTTCACATCCAATGGACCGTCACGCGCAATGCGCCCATACACATTCTTGTGGATCACAAATCATGTGGCCATAACAATTATCATATTTAATACAATATTCAAGATATTTAAACAACGTTTTTGCACACCATGAGGCACATACGTTGTACGATAAATAATAGTAAATTTTTATTCGCCGAATTAAGCAATTAAGCAAGCAACTCGTCCGCTGCAGTGAGAGGTCGGCATTTCTGGACGCATAGAGACATCCATAGCGCTGTAGGAAAACCCAAGCTGCACGTGTATACACAGCCACAAGCATATTAAGACATGTACACTCATCCACAGCAGCGTAGGAGTTAAAGGTGAAATGGAAGAAATAGGCGCAGCAACAGCACACAGTAGTGTGGGTTTTGTGTAGGTTTTGCAGCACCAGGGCAGTTCCTGGGTTAACACAGATGTTAGCTGTGTAAACGAGCTAGGTGAATTGCTTTTGACTCAGGCGAACTCTCATGTCTCTGCTATTCTCTGTTGCATTTAACAGACAGGGATATACAAAAAAAGGCCTGTGCGTGAACAGGAGGGGGAAGAACTTCTTAGCTGAGTATCTTGCAGAAAGTGCAAGAGGGTGCGGGGAGGGGGGTCACAGGCACACAATACAAAATTCCTGTGCTTACTGGAGACAGAGAGACACATTTTTTTAGATTACCGTCAGGTCGTTAACAAACAATCTTGAAAGAAATTAGAATAGGTCATAATATATGTATCGATTTCCAGAAAAATAAAATGTATTTGTTTCATCAGTACATTAGCGGGCCGAAAAACAAGATAGATTGTCCTCTTGTATGTGTAGAAGATGAGGAGAGGTTATGAAGTGACAGATGTTCAGTGCCTCACTGAACGCCATGTACAACAGTCATACAGGAGTTAAATATCAGAGATTATAAACTAACATCATTTTTGTATAGAGCTGATATGGAAAAAAAGAGGAGTTGTAACATACGTAAAAGTTGGCGCACTGGGGAATTTGTTTTGTGTATATCAAAAGCGAGATGCATGTGCGTGTGAGTTGTCACTGCAGAATATTTCTGTGTTAATTATAACAGTCTACAACCTCCCTCTAGGCAACTTACTGCCGTTTGCGAGAAACCTAGACAAATTATTGAGTTACCTGCAAGACCAGAAGAAACAGTTAGTGGTTTGCGAAGATTTCGTTGCAGGTATCTTAAATGATATGAACAAGAACATGAATTCGAATTGTTATTTGTGTGTTTCAATGTATTTCCATTAGTTAATTTTCCGAATCATCTGCAGCAAGGTATTAACATTTGTAATGGCTTTGCTCAGGCTGAAACGATTTAAATACACCCAATTGTTACTCTGCTATCTGTCAGGCTCATACAAAGCAGTGAAGCTTATTAATGACAATACGATACAATGTTTCAGGAGTAAGTTGAAAGAGATGGTATGAGATAAAGTGTATCTAGAAACAGATGCTAATACAAAATTCAAGTTATTCTGTTGTAAACTTGTGTCAATATTTGAAAGTAGCTATCCTAAACGTTATCCAGAACATCAATTAAAATAAGTAAGTCTTGGGTATCTAGGAAAATTAAAAACTAACAGAAGAGGAACAGTGATATTTACATAATGGCCAGAATAAGTTAAGACGTGATATTACTTGCTTACTACAAAAAATGATGTAATATTTTAAGGAAAGTAATTAAAATGTCCAGAACTATTTGTACCTCGATAGAAATTACTAATTCAGTCAATAAGATTAAAAGGTGTAGGATATTGTCATATGTGATACAAGACAGCCACACAGGGTACAATTTACCATGACAATTAAACTAAATAACAATGTTGTGACATAATTTGTAAGTTGCAAGTGCTTTTAACATCATGTTCTAAAGTAACAGCAATAATAGGATTAATTTGCTTAGTTAAAGAAGCAATAAAATATTGTAAAACTGTCTTTCAACAAAACTTTAAGCAACTAGAAGGAGCACCAACATCATTCAATGAAATTAACAGAATTATAAAAATTCTGAAAAACAAAAGTTCATATGGTGTTGATGGAATTTCAAAGAGACTTTTGAAAAGTCGTCCTCACTTAACAGTTAATGGCCTTAGTGATAAATGTAGTACATCAGTGGCACAGGGAATTTTTCCAGATGTGAAAATTTTCATTTTTAATCCTCTCTATAAAAAGGGTTACAAAAATACAAATAATTATCTTTCCTTTCTTTGCTGATATATTACTCTAAATTTTTCTAAAAAGTATCATACTCAATAGTAGTCTCACATTTCAGTAGAAAAAGTGTACTTAACTTATCACAGTTTGGATTCCAGAAAGGTTACTTGACAGAGAATGCTTCTTATACACTTACCCACCAACTGTTACAAGCCTTAAATAATAAAACATCGACAGTGGGTACTTTTTGTGATCTTTCCAACGTGTTTCATTGTGTTGAGTATATTCCTCTATTATCAATACTGAAGTTTTATGAAACTGATGGCTTCAGACGTAGCTGGTTTTAATCATACTGAACAAACGAATACAAAAATCACTGCTGAAAAAAAAAAGTTAGATAGGTAGAAAACTTCAGTGTTTGGAAAGAAATGTCAAAGGGTGCCCCACGTGGTTCAGTTTTGGGTCCTTTCCTATTCTTTATATGTCTGAATCATGTTCAACTTAACACACAACTAGCAGAATTAGCTTTTAGCCGACTAAACTAGTGTTATAATTATTCCGAATAGAGAGAAAGCCACAGAAGAGATTGTTAATAATATTTTTCAAAAGAATTCTTAAATAGTTTCTCTGAAATGGGCTGTTCCTAAGTTTAGGAAAACACCCTATATTCAGTTATTACAGGAAATAGTAACAACTACTGATGTAGTACATGAACAGGAGACAGCAAATAGGGTGAAATGCTTCAAATTTTTGAGTGTATATACTGATGAAAACTAGATCTGTAAGAAGCACGTTATTGAGCTGCTCAAACAATGAAGTTCAGCTACCTTCGTTCTTCAAATAATTGCTAGTCTTGGAAAAAAACAAATCAATCTCATGAGATATTGTGCATATTCCGACTCAATAATGACTTATGGAATCATTTTCTGGAGTAAATCACCACTCTGAGAGAAAGTATTGACTGCACAAAAGCGAGCAGTAAGAATAATAAGTGATTTTCAACAGCGGTCGTTATGTAGCTTTGTCTTCAAGGAGATCGACATTTTAACTGGACCATCACAATACAAATATTCGCTAATAAATTCGTCATAAATAAAAATCCATCAAAACTTGAGAATGTGATGTCCATATCCAAAACACTATAGGAAAAAATGACCGATATTGATCATTATCAAAATTAGCAGCGGCTCAGAACAAATATGAAAATGCAGCAACAGAAATTTTTGATTACATGCCCAATAACATAAAATATGAGACATGTACAAAGCAAGTTTTAACACTAAGGCATAATTTTAAATCTAACCTATAATCATTTCTCATGGGAAACTTCTTCTGTTCTATGGGCGGATTCCTGCATAATAAGTGGTAGCCTCTATGGAAAAGTGTAGTTGCATCAATAGGACTAAAAATTTGTGTGTTCATGAATGTTAACACCAATCATGTGTACATATCCTGTAAACTGACTCATTCCACATCATTTCGATTAAACCATCGGTCAAGTTATGTATGGAACATTAAATAACTAACAAGCAAAAAAAGTCCCGTTAACAGTGTTCCGACCAATGACAACAATGGGTATAAAAATGTCACAACGTCTTTTCTGTAGTAGTCCCAGTCCTGAGTACAGCATCATAGTGAATCCACGTGCGGAAACTTCAAGAATATGCAACGTTTGTAGGGGGGAGGGGGAGGGCATTCAGTACAGAGCAACGAGAATTTGTGGTTCGCACAGGGGGTAATTTGGAAAGCTACTCCTCTATTTCTGACCCATTAAGGCAGGTGGCTCTTTCCTTGTCAGTCCGCAGCTCGTGGTCTTGCGGTCGCGTTCTCGCTTCCCGAGCACGGAGTCACGGGTTCGATTCCCGGCGGGATCAGGGATTTTCACCTGCCTCCAGATGACTGGGAGTTTGTGTTGTCCTCATCATTTCATCATCATTCATGAAAGTGGCGGGGTTGGACTGAGCAAAGGTTGGGAATTTGTACGGGTGCTGACAACCGCGCAGTTGAGCGCACCACAAACCAAACATCATCATCTTCCCTTGTTTTCGAGGTGTCTGCGGCAACACAAGACCTCATGTTGCCCGTGCTGCCCTGATCTACCTTGATGCAGTGGTTGTAGGACTGGGTTACAGCACTGTGTACTAAAAAGTGTACTAAAAAGAGGAGTTGGAGCAAGTGATCAAAGCACTAAAGGAGGCTGCCAGCAAATTTGGGCTAAACATAAACGAAGCCAAGACAGAGTACCTCGTTATGACGCGTGGTTATTGTCAGACTGCTGATCATCTACAATCAGTGCAGGTTGGGGACCAGTCCTATAAGAGCGTGCAAGAATTCAAATACCTAGAGGCACTTTTCACTGAGAACTCGTCATGTGAAGCAGAGATCAATGCCAGAATACAAGCAGGAAACCGACCCAACCACAGCCTAGCACAACTGCTTCGGTCCAGATATCTCTCCAGACAGTTCAAGATCCGACTGTACAAAACCCTGATCCAGCCTGTTGTTCTATACGGCTGTGAGACATGGAGTACCCGGAAACAGGACTTCCATAAGCTGCTTGTTTTTGAGAGAAAAGTGCTTCGGAAGATCTTCGGTCCGGTTCTGGACGCAGATACAGGGGAATGGAGGATCAGATACAACCCAGATCTTGAGGAACTATACCAGCAGCCCAACGTAGCAGGAACCGTCAAAGCCGAACGAATGCAGTGGGCCGGCCATGTGGCCTGGTTGGAGGATCACAGATGGCCTCGGAAGCTCCTGGGTTTCACACCTACGGAAAGAGACCGCCAGGGACACCCGAGAAGCGTTGGAGTGATGGACTCCATGAAGATTTAAACCAAGTGTCAATAGATGACGAGGAATGCAAGAAAGAGGAAAGGAGAAAAGCGCGATTAGATTGGCATAGAATGGGAGACAGAAAACGAGAGGAGTTGTTGAACTTGAGAAGGGAAGTTGGTCATAGGCTACGGGCAATGAAGAGGGATTATTTGAACAATCAAATTACAAAAATGGAAACAAACAGTAAAACAAAAAACATTAGGGAACTTTACCTAGACATAAATGGGTGTAGGAAGGGCTTCAAGGCTAGGACAAATGCACTTCGAGGGGATGCTGGGGGAATACTGACAGACCCCAGTGCTATATTAAGTAAATGGAGGGCGTATTTTGAGCATCTATTAACTGTACACCAGGAAGCAGGAAATGAGCAGGCGTACGAAATACATACAGCAGAACCCCAGCTACCTGAGCAAACGTTAAAGGAAGTAAGAGATGCAATCAACAAACTGAAAAACCATAAAGCACAAGGATCAGATTGCATAACTGCAGAATTAGTGAAAAATGGGGGACAGAAGTGGGTGGAAGTAGTTCACAAAGTGATAACTAAAGAATGGAACTCAGAGATGATACCTGAAGAGTGGCAGGAGACGATTCTGATCCCAATTTTTAAGAAAGGCGACAGAATGGATTGTAGTAATTATAGAGCGATATCGCTATTACCAGTACGTTCCAAAATTTTCTCGAATATTCTGCTAAGCAGGCTTACACCATATGCAGATGAAATTGAGGGGGATTACAAAGCCGGCTTTCGGAGGAACAGATCAACTATAGACCAAATATTCACCCTGCGTCAAATTTTGGAAAAGAAATGAGAATACAATAAACCAGTTCATAATCCTTTCACAGATTTTACAAAAGCATATGATTCAGTATTGCAATCAAAATTGTACAGAATTCTTTTGGAACTTGGAATACCAAAGAAGTATGTTAGACTTATAGAAGTGAGTTTGAAAAACACAAAAGGTAGAGTACGCGTGGGGTAACTGGAGTCAGAAGAATTTGTAATAAAGAACGAACTTTAGCAGGGAGATGCCCTGTCTGCGCTACTTTTTAATTTAGTCCTAGAATATATCGTACGAATGGCAGCAGATAATTCAGAGGGTGTGGAGTTAAATGGAAATATTAAGACATTAGGGTATGCAGATGATCTAAACATCATTAGCGATAGGAAAGAATCTGTAACAGGAAATGCGAATGCGTTAATCGAGGCTAGTGAAGATGTAGATCTAAGGATAAGTGAAGACAAAACTAAATACCTGGTTACTACTAGAATGCCAACAGCAGTAGATCAGGAAATGTTAAGAGTTGGAGACATGCAGTTTGAAAAAGTGAACACATTTAAGTATTTAGGCGTGGACATTACTTCGAGAAATGAGATTGAATCCGAACTGAAGAAGAGATTACGGGCGGGAAATGCGTGCTACTTCTCACTGAACAGATTACTTTCATCACGGATATTGTCTGGGAACTTAAAGATTAGAATATACAAAACTATTATTCTGCCACGGCAACGGCCTTGCCGCAGTGGATTCGCCGGTTCCCGTCAGATTACCGAAGTTAAGCGCTGTCGGGCGTGGCCGGCACTTTGATGGGTGACCATCCGGGCCGCCATGTGCTGTTGCCATTTTTCGGGGTGCACTCAGCCTCGTGATGCCAACTGAGGAGCTACTCGACCGAATAGTAGCGGCTCCGGTCAAAGAAAACGATCATAACGACCGGGAGAGCTGTGTGCTGACCACATGCCCCTCCTATCCGCATCCTCATCTGAGCATGATACGGCGGTCGGATGGTCCCGATGGGCCACTTGTGGCCTGAAGACGGAGTGCTTTTTTTATTATTCTGCCAGTCATGCTGTATGGGTGTGAGACTTGGTATCTCTCTGTCCAAAATGAAAAGCCGTTTCGAGTGTTTGAAAACAAAATTTTGAGGAAAATTTTCGGAGCAAAAAGGGATGACATTAGCGGAGAGTGGGGAAAACCGTAGAAGGAAGAGGTTCACGAACTCTATTCAAGCCCTGACATAATCAGTATTATTAAATCACGTAGGCTGCGATGGGCGGGTCACGTTGCTCGAATGGATGAGGGCAGGGCAGCGCGCAGAGTACTGGTAGGACATCTAGAGGGAAAACGTCGTGTGGGTAGACCGGGGCGTAGATGGGAGGACAATGTGAAGGCTGATTTGAGGAGCCTAGGTATTGAAGGGGCAACGGCCTTGCCGCAGTGGATACACCGGTTACCGTGAGATCACCGAAGTTTAGCACTGTCGGGCGTGGCCGGCGCTTGGATGGGTGACCATCCGGGCCGCCATGTGCTGTTGCCATTTTTCGGGGTGCACTCAGCCTCGTGATGCCAACCGAGGAGCTACTCGACCGAATAGTAGCGGCTCCGGTCAAAGAAATGGGTCGCATAATAACGACCGGTGGAGCGGTGTGCTGACCACACGCCCCTCCTATCCGCATCCTCACTGAGGATGACACGGCGCTCGGATGGTCGCGGTGGGCCATTTGACGGAGTGCTACGGAGTGCTAGGTATTGAAGGGGAATTGAAGGAAATAGCCCAAGACAGGGACAGATGGCGTAAATACGTTGCTGCGGTAATGAACTCTCGAGTCCGGTATGACCAGTGAGTAAGTAAGTCAATAGATGTGAATGGATGGCGGATAGCAGCAGTGGACAGAATACAGTGGAGGAGGAAACTTGTAGATGTGTGCGGTCCACTGGGCCTCATCACGTAGTAGTAGTAGTAGTAGTACTGAGAACTCGCTACGTTTACGAGGCTGACTCACCGGGAGTGCAGCGGTAGGTGCGGCAGGCGTGCCCCGAGGAGCAGTGGCGGTTGAGTTGGCAGACCTGGCTGGCGTTGCAGGGGTGGTCGCCCTTGCAGGGCAGCGTGAGCTCGTCCTGCGGCGGCACGTGCGGGCTGTCGCTGGGCTGCAGGAAGGGCCGCAGCGAGATGCACGGCGACTGCGAGCCGTCCGCCGACAGCCGCGCGCACAGCTCGGCCGCAGACTGGCCGGGCGCGCGCCGCCAGTCCAGGCACTGCCGCAGCAGCGCGTAGCAGTCCTCCCTGTCGCACAGCGTGGCGGGGAGTCAGCACCGGCACAACACCCTGCAGCAAGCTCAGGTACACACAGCACTCCACGGAGCTTTGAGAACATTTACTATAATCGATTTTAACCTCCTTATCGTTGCTGACGACAGCACCTCGGAGGGTCGCATCTACAATGTATCTGAAAGATTACAGGCTTCCACTGACGACACCTTTGATGTTGATTATTCATACGACGAAAGTTTATGAGCAATCAACGTCAATAAAGGACTACCAGATGAAGTATGTCATCTTTCACGCAATAAAATTCAGGAACTGCATTCTATATTACACTGCTGCAGTTCTTATTACACTAACCGAGTGATTGTCGTTTCCTGGGTATGCATTTATTCCAGTCTTCAGATAGTCCACCCCCTCCTTCCCCACCTCTAAGTTAACCTTTTCCTCCCCGATCTGCCCATTACCATCTCTAAATTTATCTCTTCCTCCCCTGTCCATCACGTTTTTCCCAATCTGTATTACTCCTCCACTCTCTCTATTACTCCTCCACTCTCTCTATTACTCCTCCACTTTCTCTATTACTCCTCCACTCTCTCTATTACGCCTCCACTCTCTCTATTACGCCTCCACTCTCTCTATTACTCCTCCACTCTCTCTATTACTCCTCCACTCTCTCTATTACTCCTCCACTCTCTCTATTACGCCTCCACTTTCTCTATTACTCCTCCACTCTCTCTATTACACCTCCTCTCTCTCTATTACTCCTCTACTATTACTCCTCCACCCTCGCTATTACTCCTCCACTCTCTCCACTCCACTACTCCTCCACTCCCTCCACTACTCCTCCACTCTCTCTGCCGGTCTCCTCTTCTTTCCTCTCTCTGTCTGTCTCCTCCTTCGCCTCTACCTAATCCTTCAAAAATGGTTCAAATGGCTCTGAGCACTATGGGACTTAACTTCTAAGGTCATCAGACCCCTAGACTTAGAACTAATTAAACCTAACTAACCTAAGGACATCACACACATCCATCCCCGAGGCAGGATTCGAACCTGTGACTGTAGTATCTAATCCTTCCCCCCCTCTCTTTCCATTACTCTTACTCTCTCTCTCTGTCTCTGTCTCTCTCCCTGTCTCCTCCTCTTTCTGTTCTCCTTCCATCTCTCCCCTTTCTATCTCTGTCTCCCCCTCTCTTGTCTGTCTGTCTCTTCCTATTCCCTTTTTCTGTCCACTTTTTCTCCCCTCTCTCTGTCCTTCCACCCTCTCGCTATATCTATCTCTTCTTTCTACATTTCTCTGCCAAGCTCCTCCTCCTCCCCTTTGTCCAACTCCTTTTACACCCGTGTTCTGTCTGTCTGCTCCTCTCCCCCCCCCCCCCCCGTCCCCCAATCTCTGACCATCTGCACCTATTCCCTTTCCGCCGTCCATTTACCCCTTCCCTTCTCTCTGTCTGTCTCCTCTTTCTTGCCTCTTTGTGCTCATCTACCCCTTCCCCTTCTCTTTCTGTCCTCCTCCTCCTCCTCTTTGTTATCACCTCCACCTCAGTAGGAGGCTTCCGGTTCTTACCCCCACAGTGTACCTTTCCAGGTAGTAAGTAGTATAGCCGGCCGCTGTGGCCGAGTGGTTCTAGGGGCTTCATTCGGGAACCACGCAGCTATTACAGTCACAGGTTCGAATCCTGCCTCGGGCATGGCTGTGTGTGATGTCCTTAGGTTAGTTAGGTTTAAGCAGTTCTAAGTCTAGGGGACTGATGACCTCCGATGTTAAGTCCCGTAGTGTTTAGAGCCATGTGAACCATTTATTTTCCTTTTTTTTTTTTTTTGTAGTATGGCCTTCTATCCATGGTTTTGTCCGTGTACATACAAGTCGAGTTCATTTCATATATATTTAACATGCACTGATAAACCAACACATTATGACCGCTACCCAGAGCGACGTTGGATGCCGCCTGCTGGCGTCGCGGGCACGTGACGCACGTAACAAAAATATGAAAGCGGAGTAGACATGGACAGTGGGTCACCCTGGCAAAGATATGGGCTCTAAATGGGGAATCCATAGAGATAAGTGACTCTGACAAAGTGCAAACTATTATTATAGAGAGCCTGTGAAAGAGTTATCATGAAAACCGTGAGGCCGGTCTTATGTCCATGTGCTACTGTCGTGAGCATCTATGGAAAGGGGTAGGAGGACAGGGAAACTACTACTAGGCGCTAAGTGGTTGGACGCCCACGATTCTTTACAATACGTGGGTTCAAATGGTTCAAATGGCTCTGAGCACTATGGGACTCAACATCTTAGGTCATAAGTCCCCTAGAACTTAGAACTACTTAAACCTAACTAACCTAAGAACATCACACACACACCTATGCCCGAGGCAGGATTCGAACCTGCGACTGTAGCAGTCCCGCGGTTCCGGACTGTAGCGCCAGAACCGCTAGACCACCGCGGCCGGCCAATACGTGGGGTTCGGAGGCTTGTCTGCACCGTAAAGTAGAACCGATGGTGTTTTGTGCCACCTCTGCTGAAAGAGCACAATACCGTAGAAATGACAAATGTTTCGGAGTACACTGTTCATCGTACATTGTTGAACACCGAGCTCCGCAACAGACTATCCCTAGGTGTTCACATGTTGACCCAACGACATCGTCAATTATGATTACAGTGGAAATGAGGCCATCGGGATTTGGCCATCGATGAATGGCAACGTGTCGGATCTTCGGATGATACATATTTTTGCTACACAAGGCCGATGGTCGTTTCCACAAACGCCATCATCGAGATGAACGGCGGCTCGTACCATGTTGCCCCTCACGGACGCCGGGTGGTGAGAGCAGTATTATACTATGGGAGATATTCTTCTGCGTTTACATGAGACCTGTGGTAGTAATCGAAGACTCGCTGACAGCTGCGTACCACCTTCATGCTTTACGTCTTCCCCGACGGCGATGTCATCTTTCAGTAGTGTAATTGTCCGTGTTTCGGAGCCAGAACCGTGCTACAGTGGTTTGAGGAGCATTACAGTGAATTCACGTTGATGTCTTGGCGACAAAAGTTGCTTCACGGAAATTCTATGCAACTCAAAAAAATGGCTCTGAGCACTATGCGACTTAACTTCTGAGGTCATTAGTCGCCTAGAACTTAGAACTAATTAAACCTAACTAACCTAAGGACATCACACACATCCATGCCCGATGCAGGATTCGAACCTGCGACCGTAGCGGTCGCTCGGCTCCAGAATGTAGCGCCTAGAACCGCACGGCCACTCCGGCCGGCTATGCAACTCATCTGGGTCGCTATCGGACGTCATCACCGCGTACGCTAATCGGCGGCCAGTTATTTACGCGAATTACATGACCTGTGCGTAGATAAGTAATGCTATATACTGTCGGATCCCTGATGTGTAGAACCAGTGATGTATTTCGTTAGAAAGGCTGACGAACAAGCTATTGAGCAGGTGGTCATAATATTTTGGATCACCAGTGTTTTTCACAATTATTTGTACACACTCTTCACATGTAGCTCTTACAAATTTCGCCCTTTAATTTCGTTTCCACGCACCTTTTGATTTATGACGTCACACCTCTGGTGCTATGTGTAGGACAATGATGTAATTTTGCAAGTACATTTTGTGATATACGTGAATAATGACAGCAAAATGTGTCACACACACATAGTTAGTAGTAAGGCCGTGATAAATTACAGTATCATGCCTCATGCGGCAGTTTTCTGTACGAAGAGTGGAAGTATAGTAAGCACTAAACTTCCCTTTCATCATTTTTTGGACAGTAAGTGATATGTGTACTAAGCTTGGTGCAATGGGTCATTTGGTTGGTTTGTGGGTTTAAGGGACCAGACAATGGGTCATTTGGTTTAGAGGCAGATGTGGAACGTACATACATGTGTACATCCATTTTTGTTGTACGTATGGACTTAGATTATTGATTATAGTGAGAGTCACACAATCCTCATAAAAATTATTCATTTGAGTATTCCGCAAAAGCAATACCTAAACATTCTGAAACGTTCTATTTAAGTATAACATGTGTTATAACGAACGTTATAAGACAGATGGCGTGTTTGCAATAACACATATTATACTTCAACAGAAACACTTTTAATGGAGTAAGACGTCAAACGTGCCGACTTGGAGCAGGATGGGCACCGCAGGACATTTTAGTTTCCACTGTCTATACTTTTACAAATAAATTCATGAAACTTTGTAGTATGACCAGAGCTGATTCAGAATTCACACTCATAGCAGTGGAAGTTCAAAACCACAATAAAATAAATATTTTTTAGATGTGAAGTTTCATTCTTTCACTTGCTATTGGCTGCATTTGTCGCTATAGGTACACTTTTCCTCATAAGTAAGAGAGATTCTACCATGAATTTTGCACAAAGATACAAACCATACTTACAGGTGTACGAAACTTTAGAAATTTTCAAACCTATTATAAACTGTGGTAAAAATTGAGATATTTAACTATAAAAATTGAGTTTTTTCTTAACATGAAGTTTAAAATGTAACAGCTCATTCAGTTTTTCATAAATTAAATAAATTCTAGAGTTTCATACGCTGTAAGTATGTTTTGTATGCTATGCAAAATTCATCGAAGAATCTCTCTTACTTATGAAGAAAAGTTTACCTATAGCAACATATGCAGCCAATAGTAAGTGAAAAACTAATGAAATTTCACATGTAAAAATAATTATTTTATTATGTTCTTGAACTTTCACTACTATGAGTGTGAATCCTGAATTGTTGTTGGTCATGCTGACAAATTATTATAAATTAATTTGTAAAAGTATAGACAGTGGAAATTAAAATGTCCTTTGTGTCTCTCATGCTCCAAGTCGGCCCATCTAACATCCTACCCCCTCCTTAACAACGTATGTCTTGCCCATACTTTTATTTTTCATCAATTATGCGCGTTTAGACTTCCGTCATTTTCAAAGCCAGCGCTATGTCAGTTATATAAAATCATTAGATACATCGTATCACGTCAACATTCTCGAGCACGAGACAAATGTAGACTGAAAATCTGTCTTAAGGAGCGCTATGGTATCTAATTTGCGCTGCACAAGAAATGAGTTTCTTGGGCTGCTAATGCTTTGGCGTGTAGAGAGCCAGTGCGTAACGCGGGACAACTAAGGCGGTGTCTTGGGCACTAGTAGTTCCGTGATATGTGTGTTGTGTCCGGTGGTGACTGGGGAAGAGCGGTCGTAAGTTGTTCCATGTGGTGTGGTGGACTGATTCTCGTCCACGAGAACCAAGTAATAACCTGTGGATTCACTTTCCTTGATCACTGTATGGCGTAAGCCTGTTCAAAGGGGAAGTTAAACAGTAACATCAATTATCAAAAGCTGAGCGCGGGGCATCACATCATTAAAGTTAAATATTTTGAATAATGGTAACATTTAGAGTCAGATATGAAATTTCTTTTTATTTACATGAGAATCTGTAGATTTTAGTGGGTCTTTCAAATTATTTTATATTTCCGAGGCTACACAAATTTTTAATATTGCATGACTAAAGTTTAATCTTTCGACTGTTTGGAATCAAATAAAATATAAAATTAAAACCATCTTTTCCGTCTATATTTCGAATGTAATTTATTATTGTACCAGGTTCGACTTTTCATTACGCCATCTTCAGGTTCCCTGATCAACTTATAGGGGGAATGCAACCTCCAGTGCAGACGAAATAGTGGCAGTAGTAAGCAACTGGTATTCGTAGACTTCCAGTTCGAACAACTCTATGCCTTCAGTCATCCCTTTTAGACTGCTAGAGAAAAAAATGGTCAATTGTTTGTCTAGCAGTCTTCAATTGAAGAACGAATCAATCACGTTCTCGAAATTAGAACTCTACGGATACCATTTACTTACTGCTGGCCTCTATTTCGATTGCACAGGAGGTTCGCTTCCATCCACAAGTTGATCATGGGGCCTGAAGATGGGCAAGTGAAAAAGCCGAAACTGGTCGCGAAAATAAATTACATTCGAAATGTAGATGGCTGAAGGTGTTTTTAATTTTACGTTTTATACTGAACCAGTGAAGTCCGTCAGCCATCTTGTTCAAAGCTGGACTGACAGAGTCATTTGAAGTCTATTTTGAAATTTTTGAATTAAATGAGAATCTATGGATTTTGGAATCTTTTAAGGCTACATATTTTATTAATATTGCACTTATAAAACATTAAACACAATATCCATCCACAATATTATTCATATAATGTTGTCCTGTCGTTCCCTATTCATCTCAGATCTTGTGTTGCCTGCTGTATGTAAGAGGTGACGCTTGGGCCGTGATTGTTACATCGATGACAGTTATAGCTCTGTGCCCATTAATGGGGATTGAATGGTGGCCAACACCACCTTCCAAGCTAGTGGTCACTCAGCCAGTACGCTATCCCCACTGTTGGTGTTGTTGTGGTCTTCAGTCCAGACACTGGTTTCATGCAGCTCTCCATGCTACTCTATCCTGTGCAAGCTTCTTCATCTCCCAGTACCTACTGCAACCTACATCCTTCTGAATCTGTTTACTGTACTCATCCCTTGGTCTCCCTCTACGATTTTTACCCTCCACGCTGCCCTCCAATACTAAATTTGTGATCCCTCGATGCCTCAGAACATGTTCTACCAACCGATCCCTTCTTCTAGTCAAGTTGTTCCACAAACTCCTCTTCTCCCCAATTCTATTCAGTACCTCCTCATGAGTTATGTGATCTACCCATCTAATCTTCAGCATTCTTCTGTAGCACCACATTTCGAAAGCTTCTATTCTCTTCTTGTCTAAACTAGTTATCGTCCACGTTACACTTCCATACATGGCTACACTCCACACAAATACTTTCAGAAACGACTTCCTGACATTTAAATCGAAACTATAGCCCGCAAAATATTGAGCCTGTCGCAAATAAACATTTCAATAAATGATATTCAGTGCAACCTCGTCAGTTCAGAAAAGCGCAGCCCTCCACTCACAACCACTAAAATCTCGGTTGGTGGTAATGGGGGATGAAGAGGCTTAACCGGATACACTAGAGCGGAAAGAAGCATTCGAAGCCAGTCTTCGGTCTGAAGACCACAACAATTGCAACGTGATAAAAGCACGTACATCGTACTATCAATTAGGAAATATGTTCCAGAATGAGATTTGCACTCTGCAGCGGAGTGTGCGCTGATATGAAACTTCCTGGTAGATTAAAACTGTGTGCTCGACCGAGACTCGAACTCGGGACCTCTGCCTTTCGCGGGCAAGTGCTCTACCATCTGAGCTACCGAAGCACGACTCACGCCCGGTACTCACAGCTTTACTTCTGCCAGTATCTCGTCTCCTATCTTCCAAACTTTACAGAAGGTCTCCTGCGAACCTAGCAGAACTAGCACTCCTGAAAGAAAGGATATAGCGGAGACATGACTTAGCCACAGCCTGGGGGATGTTTCCAGAATGAGATTTTCACTCTGCAGCGGGGTGTGCGCTGATATGAAACTTCCTGGCGGATTAAAACTGTGTGCCCGACCGAGACTCGAACTCGGGATCTTTGCCTTTCGCGGGCAAGTGCTCTACCATCTAAGCTACCGAAGCACGACTCACGCCCGGTACTCACAGCTTTACTTCTGCCAGTATCTCGTCTCCTATCTTCCAAACTTTACAGAAGCTCTCCTGCGAACCTAGCAGAACTAGCACTCCTGAAAGAAAGGATACTGCGGAGACATGGCTTAGCCACAGCCTGGGGGATGTTTCCAGAATGAGATTTTCACTCTGCAGCGGAGTGTGCGGTTCGCAGGAGAGCTTCTGTAAAGTTTGGAAGGTAGGAGACGAGATACTGGCAGAAGTAAAGCTGTGAGTACCAAGCGTGAGTCGTGCTTCGGTACCTCATATGGTAGAGCACTTGCCCGCGAAAGGCAAAGGTCCCGAGTTCGAGTCTCGATCGGGCACACAGTTTTAATCTGCCAGGAAGTTTCAGGAAATATGTTTTCCTTATCATAGGTAGAATGCAGTTCTATACACTTTGCGACTGTAGTGTTGCTGCTCAAGGGAAATGCACCGACAGACAAAGCACCTCGTGTACCAACAGCACAGCAGTAACTTGGTCCTGGAGTGGGCGCGACGTACTTGCATATCCTGTTGATGTGCGTCTCCTGGTGGCAGGGCTTGATCTGCAGCATGCAGGCGACGGTCTTCCAGGCGTGCGCCGAGCACTGCGAGATGTTGAGCAGCGGCAGCGAGAACCCCGGCAGGCCCAGCACGCCGTCCTGCAGCCACACCGCCATGTCGTAGCGCGCCGCCTCGTCCGCCGTCTGACTGCAGCTGCGAAACAGCTCCGTCGGCCGGTTGTTGAAGTTCGAGCAGAAGCTCAGCCCCTCGCAGCCCAGCTCGCACGGCTCTTCCACTGAAATAAGTAAAAAAACTCAGTCTACACTCACCCTCTGACCATTCAGGCCGCCATGCGCTGTTGCCATTTTTCGGGGTGCACTCAGCCTGCTGATGCCAATTGAGGAGCTACTCGACCGAATAGCAGCGGCTTCGGTCAAGAATACCATCACTGCGACCGCGAGAGCGGTGTGCTGACCCCACGCCCCTCCTATCCGCATCCTCCACTGAGGATTACACGACGGTCGGATGGTCCCGATGGGCCACTTGTGGCCTGTAGACGGAGTGGTGGTATACCCACCCTCTTTCTAATCGTGATCGTTCGTTTAAATGTACAGATTCACTGGGCAATTCAGTTAAAAGGTCACTTTTCCAAAACCCCATAATCGTCTTCCCCCAAAGCACGCATCGATACACGTGAAAAAAAGGTCAGCTCAGAAGTTCGTGTCAGGTGTGAGGTGGGTCAACCTGAGGTGGGTCAACCCTAAAAATATCAACTAATTTTACATAACACTCATTACTGAGGTGGGGATACTTTATATCCGCCGGCCGCGGTGGTCTCGCGGTTCTAGTCACTCAGTCCGGAACCGCGCGACTGCTACGGTCGCAGGTTCGAATCCTGCCTCGGGCATGGATGTGTGTGATGTCCTTAGGTTAGTTAGGTTGAAGTAGTTCTAGGTTCTAGGGAACTGATGACCACAGATGTTAAGTCCCATAGTGCTCAGAGCCATTTGAACCATTTAAACTTTATATCCATCATAAATGAAGTTAAAATAATAGCAGAAGCTCAGCCCTTTGCAGCCCAGCTCAGACGGCTCTTCCACTGAAATAAATAAAAAAACTTAGTCTACATCCACCCTCTTTCTAAACGTGATTGTTCGTTTAAATTTACAGATTCACTGCGCGATTCAGTTACAGGATCACTTTTCCAAAACCCCATAATTGTCTTCCCCCAAAGTAAGCTTCGAAACACGCGAAAAAAACGTCAAAGCTCAGAATCTCGTGTCAGGTGTGAGGTGGGTCAACCCTAAAAATATCAACTAATTTTATATAACATGCATTACCGAGGTAGAGATACTTAATATACAGGGTGAGTCGCGTAACACGTAACACCCCCATTATTTCGGGAGCGATTGCACGTATGGACAAGCACTATAGCAAAGAAAGGAAGGCAGAAAGGTGGAAGGAGTATATAGAGGGTTTATACAAGGGCGATGTACTTGAGGACAATATTATGGAAATGGAAGAGGATGTGGATGAAGATGAAATGGGAGATAAGATACTGCGTGAAGAGTTTGACAGAGCACTGAAAGACCTGAGTCGAAACAAGGCCCCGGGAGTAGACAACATTCCATTAGAACTACTGATGGCCTTGGGAGAGCCAGTCATGACAAAACTCTACCATCTGGTGAGCAAGATGTATGAGACAGGCGAAATACCCACAGACTTCAAGAAGAATATAATAATTCCAATCCAAAAGAAAGCAGGTGTTGACAGATGTGAAAATTACAGAACTATCAGTTTAATAAGTCACAGCTGCAAAATACTAAAGCGAATTCTTTACAGACGAATGGAAAAACTGGTAGAAGCGGACCTCGGGGAGGATCAGTTTGGATTCCGTAGAAATATTGGAACACGTGAGGCAATACTAACCTTACGACTTATCTTAGAAGAAAGATTAAGAAAAGGCAAACCTACGTTTCTAGCATTTGTAGACTTAGAGAAAGCTTTTGACAACGTTAACTGGAATACTCTCTTTCAAATTCTGAAGGTGGCAGGGGTAAAATACAGGGAGCGAAAGGCTATTTACAATTTGTACAGAAACCAGATGGCAGTTATAAGAGTCGAGGGGCATGAAAGGGAAGCAGTGGTTGGAAAAGGAGTGAGACAGGGTTGTAGCCTGTCCCCGATGTTATTCAATCTGTATATTGAGCAAGCAGTAAAGGAAACAAAAGAAAAATACGGAGTAGGTATTAAAATTCATGGAGAAGAAGTAAAAACTTTGAGGTTTGCCGATGACATTGTAATTCTGTCAGAGACAGCAAAGGACTTGGAAGAGCAGTTGAACGGAATGGACAGTGTCTTGAAAGGAGGATATAAGATGAACATCAACAAAAGCAAAACGAGGATAATGGAATGTAGTCGAATTAAATCGGGTGATGGTGAGGGGATTAGATTAGGAAATGAGACACTTGAAGTAGTAAAGGAGTTTTGCTATTTAGGGAGTAAAATAATTGATGATGGTCGAAGTAGAGAGGATATAAAATGTAGACTGGCAATGGCAAGGAAATCGTTTCTGAAGAAGAGAAATTTGTTAACATCGAGTATAGATTTAAGTGTCAGGAAGTCGTTTCTGAAAGTATTTGTATGGAGTGTAGCCATGTATGGAAGTGAAACATGGACGATAACCAGTTTGGACAAGAAGAGAATAGAAGCTTTCGAAATGTGGTGCTACAGAAGAATGCTGAAGATAAGGTGGGTAGATCACGTAACTAATGAGGAGGTATTGAATAGGATTGGGGAGAAGAGAAGTTTGTGGCACAACTTGACTAGAAGAAGGGATCGTTTGGTAGGACATGTTTTGAGGCATCAAGGGATCAAAAATTTAGCATTGGAGGGCAGCGTGGAGGGTAAAAATCGTAGAGGGAGACCAAGAGATGAATAGACTAAGCAGATTCAGATGGATGTAGGCTGCAGTAGGTACTGGGAGATGAAGAAGCTTGCACAGGATAGAGTAGCATGGAGAGCTGCATCAAACCCGTCTCAGGACTGAAGACCACAACAACAACAATTAAGCGAATCATAGCGCCGACTATGGGGCACATACTTTGGTGCATGCACAATAATCACAACGCTTATATTGACCGAGATAATGAGGCAAGTACATGTTTTTTAAATGGGACGCTATACTTTTTTTACCATCATTCGAACGCTCTGGAAAAGACGCGTATAGTGATGTAACGCTTGTTGCTATTGTAATTGAAACTTTGCTTAAAAGAGGGCGGATCACGATTTACCTACGTAGCGCAGGCCGTGCATGCTGCATAGAGCACGGCAACTCGGCCCGCGGGTCGCGCGAGGCGTGTTTACAGTCTGCAGCCGATTCCGAACGCCTCGACCTCCAATCGTACAATATTTCCCAGCGTCTTTTCTAAAGCGTTCGAATGATGGTAAAAAAAGTATAGTGTCCCATTTAAAAAACATGTACTTGCCTCATTATCTCGGTCAATATAAACGTTTGATTATTGTGCATCTACCAAAGTATGTTCCCCATAGTCGGCTATGATTCGCCGAACACCGCTTGTCGATACGTCCAATCACCGCCGGAATAATGGGGGTGCTACGTCTTACGCGACTCACCCTGTATATCCATCTTAAATGAAGTTAAAATAAGACAAAACTCGTTAATTGCTGTTGAGTTATGTCATTTTCAACGTACTTTTGAAAGAGATACTTGATGTGTAAGTAAGGTCCTGAATCTGGAAATAGTGAATATGACATTCACTGTGGAAAGTGACATCTGCTACAAAGAATTACATTTTTGGGTTTAGTTTATTTGAAACATGTAAGACGTTTATGTAATCTGGTACAAGAATTTATTGTAAACAATATTATTTTTTCAAAATTTTGAAATTTAGAGTAAATGATTAACGTGCAATATTTTTAAAAAAGTGTGCACAAAGCACGACTTCACCCCTTCCTTCCAAAGTACGACGTCACAGTACTCTTCAATTACCGTCTCGTTCAGCACACAGTTCTCTCCACATTGTGAGCTAGCGGATGATGGTTTCTCGCTTTCCCTGTATTTTGTATAAATATTGTCTGCGGTGCTCCTTGAAACCTCAAGCACTTCAGCTACCTTGATTATGCAAGCACCCACCATACGACCACTAACAAGTTGCCCACGTACGAATTGACTCCGACATAATGCGCTCACAACTACACAGGGCACTGTTCTGACCGTGATCGACCTGGCATCGCGTTGAGGGAGCGCAGCCAGGAAGCTTGGGAAGCATCTGCATTTATGGTTTTGTCCAGCCCCTAGATGCATGTTTTTCTTTCTGGTCTCAGTAGACGAAGAATTTTAACAGCGTTTCGTATGAGTGACTTCAGAGTGCGCCTTTTCCTCAGCCAGGAGATATTAGTTAGATACATAAATAGATTACGTTGGTGGAGCAGGAGCACGTGTCTGAGTGTATCGCATCAGAGCAGATACGTGGACATCACTCCCACCGGTCAACAGCGTCATTGCACACCCGAATTTTCGGCTAGCCCTCTTACAGTAGCAGATTTGTTGAATGTCAGGAGTAATTCTTACGACCATACCAGTTTTGATGCCAGGAGGAGTGAAACAGTAGGTACGATTTCCTGCAAGCAGGAGAGAGTTGTCGGTCTCGTGAACTGAGATACGGCCGGGAGAGTAGTTTGCTGACTACACGCCGCATCCAGTGACGCCCGTGAGCTGAGGATGACACGGCGGCCGGTCGGTACCGTTGGGCCTTTATGACCTGTTCGCGCGGAGTTTAGTTATAGTTTTAGGAGAGAGCTGTGTGTGAGTGAAAGTGTTGCAGACTCGTGTGACGTACCTTCGTCGATACAGTGGATGAGCCTGTCCTCGGAGACCTGCTGCAAGCAGTTGGTGTTGAACTCGTTCCAGTGCTGGATCCACTCTTTGGAGAAAGTCTTGAAGCAGAGGCGGCGGCAGCTGGAGCTGGCCGCCTTGTAGCAGCAGTGCAGCTTGGCCGAGTCCATGCCCAGCAGGTCGATGCGCGACTGCTTCGTGTCCTCGCTGCGGTCGCGGCTCTGCATGAAGCACTGCCAAAGGTGGTCCTGCACGCGGGGAAAGGTGTCAGCCTCGTTGTGTACCTCATCTTTACATAATGAACGTTAATAACAGTGCAGGCCAGCGACTAATTAGGTTCTAGTGTTTACTTTAGAAAGACACAAGCTGCCAGTTCCGCATAACAGTTATCATATGAGGTCAGCAACGTGCACGGAACGCTGCCAGTACAATGTAGGAATCATTTTACTGTGTTAATTTATTGTAAAACTAAACGTGTGCAAACTTTGTGGTGGTTGGTTGGTTTATTTGGGAGAAGGGACCAAACAGCGAGGTCATCGGTCCCAACGGATCAGGGAGGGATGGGGCCCGTGACCTTTCAAATGAACCATTCCGGCTTTCGCCTGATTTAGAGAACTCACGCAAAATCTAAATCGCGACGGCCGGACACAGGTTTCAACCGTCGACACCCGAATGCGAGTCCAGTGTGCTAATCACTGCGCCACCTCACTCGATGAGTCCGAACTGACAATAAGTACTCCAAATTACCAAAGCGAAAATATCATTTCACCGGAAAAAGAATTTTAAGTATTGCTTATAATTTACCGTTAAACAACCAGTTTAGTTTTACACTTTCACAATAATTAGCGGAACGAACACACCACTACATTCAATTCTCGTCACAAATTGGAGAATTAAACCAATCATAACATATTGTTGAGAGGAGCTTGTAAAGAAACAATACCATCTTGTAAATACCACCGGTTATCTTGGCTAATGTGTTGTATAGACGAAATAACTAAACTGGATACAAATTTAAGGATAGTAGATAGGATGCGTGTATTTAAACATTCGAATATCAGTTACTGTTATGATATTTCCAAATTTACATGCGAGTACTGACTGATCTGAGTTTTCACATCAATAAAATACTAGTAGCATGTAGCTCCAGTAACACATCTGATTCAGTTGCTAATCTCCACAATAAAACACATATCGACGTTGGCTGCAGTTCAAAGAAGTAAACACGGTACCCAAAACTTATTTAAATTTACCTCGTTCTTCAAAAATTTCTTTTTGAAGTATCTGATTATTTTAGGCAAGTTAATAGAACCCTTTCTTTCAGGAAGTTTGGGTCTTTAATGAATAATAAAATTTATATATATCTCTTCTGAAACAGAATTAAAGTCAATGATTAGTGCTTCGCAGATTTTATTGTTTAATTTCATTTAACGGAATCTAGCCTGGAACTCTTACCGCTAGTTACATTTACTTAGCCCGCCCAATTAGCCGTGCGGTCTAACGCTCTGCTTTTCGGGCGGGAAGGCGGGCTGGTCCAATGCACTAATCCGTCCAGCGGATTGATGTCGAGGTCTGGTGTGCCAGTCAGTCTGTGGATGGTTTTTAAGGCGGTTTTCTATCTGCCTTGGTGAATGCTGATTGGTTCCTCTTATTACGCCTCAGTTATATGTTACTATGTCGGTGATTGCTGCGCAAACACTTACGAGTACACCATAATTACTCTACCACGCAAACATTGGGGCTACACTCGTCTTGTGAGACATTCGTGGGAGGGGGGGGGGGGGGAAGTCCACTGTGGGCCTAATCGCATAACAGCCCTGGGTTCGGGATTAGGGGCGGCGGTGGGGTGGGTGGACTGCTGTAGCCTGTTGTGGTGTTGTGTACCACTGGGGGCTACGGCGGGGACGAAGCCTCTCCGTCGTTTCTAGGTCCCCAGTTCCGTACAATACAATACATTTACTTAACAGCCTACAAACATAATATACAGTCTATGTATTGCATTACATATTATAAGCAAACAATATTTTTAATATTACTCTCTCTCTCTCTCTCTCTCTCTCTCTCTCTGTCTCTGTCTCTCTCTCTTTCTCTCTCTGTCTCTCTCTCTCTCTCTCTCTCACACACACACACACACACAAATTGTAGAGTCATAACTTGTGGAATACACGCTCCCTTTGATTCTTCTCTGAGAGATACCTTGATTTGTGGTATCTCTTGATGATACAAGTCTGTAAATATAGTACCTGATTAACACTAATTGTGTTTTGGTAACTTTTTCTATGATTGTAATAAGGGACTCTGTATCGTGCAGTGTTCCCGAAAAGCACTGATTAAGGCGAATTTATTTGGATAGCCCGAAAAGAGGAAATTCTTCTCCCGAGGTACACAGGAGAAAAAGGAACCAGGCCTTTAGAATGGGGATACTAGTTGGAAGTCCCCATTGTTCAAGCTGATCGTCACATTAACAGTCGTTAGCTTGGCCTGTCCTCATTTCTATGACAAGAGAGTAGCGTGGTGTACACGGAGTGTCAAAGAGATGTTCCGACAAACCTTGAGGGATTGTAGAGGGTGTCTTGAGGAACAAATTGAGGACAGAAATCCGTGTCCGGAAACGCCGTCCTACGATGCTACAAAGCATTGAAGTTATGGCGCCAGCGCCTGCAACCAGGCACCCGTTCGGCAGGAAATGTGACTTTGTACCTGATGGACTGTAGGCGGAACTCTCGCAATGTTGTTTATTATTCATTGATCGCGATCGCGATTGATTGCCAAGGCAGCCAGTGGAGAAGATGAAGCTAGCTGATACTCCGACAAATTCGATTATCTGTTCCCTTGATGGATCATACTGTTGTTTCGCACATGGGTTTCCATTGGAGGCTATAAAGGGTTAGAGGAGAAAAATAAAGTGCGGATCGAGACCCGTGTCCGAAACAGTCATTCAGCAAGGCAACAGAGCATTGTATTCGTTGGAGACAAGACCTTTCTACGTAGTATCTACCTCAACCTTCTGCAATGGTGATCTTTGCAATCCGTCGCAACCACTGAATGACACACAACATTGCGAGGCTTTCGCCTACCGTCCATTAGCGTACAAAGTCATGTTTGCTGCCGAAGGAGTCGCCCAGTGGCAGGCGCTGGAGCTTATAACTTCGACGCACTGTAGAGTCGTTATATGACGTTTCCTAACAAGAGTTTCTACCACCGATTTGCTCCTCAACACACCTTCTAAAACTCCTCGAAGTTTGCCGCAGAATTTCTGGAACACACTGTATTGCTGGTTACGCTCATCCCCGTGTCTGTTAAGAATTTCAAGGCTATGCACAGCTGGAATCCCTCCAGTACACTTGTTCCACCACGACATGTCATTTTTCGCCTACTCACCTATCATTCAGTGGCCGGGATGCCGGAATGCGCCTATATGCATACCAGATAAATTAGTTGCTTTGAATATTTTTGAACACAAAAGAGACAAAAAATTCAATGAGTTAGATAGTAGTCACTAGGATTTGTTCATGATGAAATTTAGTCATCAGTATTTTGCTTATAATAATTCTAATCCAACTGGCACATTATTTTGCACTAGCTCCAGAGCACTCACGTGGGGTAGCGGCTCGCCGCAGCCCGCCTCCTTCAGGCTGTCCACGATCTCGAGGCCGACGTTCTCGGTACGCAGTATCCGCCGGCAGGCGTCTCGGCAGTCAGTCGTTGAGGCTCTGTCGCAGCAAGGAACGTCTGCATATAAAAAAAAAGAGGCTGATTATTCGCCGTATATGATCATTCAGTCAGAGGCAGCAAAGGACTCGGAAGAGCAGTTGAACGGAATGGACAGTGTCTTGAAAGGAGGGTATAAGATGAACATCAACAAAGTAAAACGAGGATAATGGAATGTAGTCGAATTATTCGGGTGATGCTGAGGGAATTAGATTAGGAAATGAGACACTTAAAGTAGAAAATGAGTTTTGCTATTTGGGGAGCAAAATAACTGATGATGGTCGAAGTACAGAGGATATAAAATGTAGACTGGCAATAGCAAGGAAATCGTTTCTGAAGAACAAAAATTTGTTAACATCGAGTATAGATTTAAATGTCAGGAAGTCGTTTCCGAAAGTATTTGTATGGAGTGTAGCCATGTATGGAAGTGAAACATGGACAATAAATAGTTTGGACAAGAAGAGAATAGAAGCTTTCGAAAAGTGGAGCTACAGAAGAATGCTGAAGATTAGATGGGCAGATCACATAACTAATGAGGAGGTATTGAATAGAATTGGGGAGAAGAGAAGTTTGTGGCACAACTTGACTAGAAGAAGGGATCGGTTGGTAGGACATGTTCTGAGTCATCAAGGGATCACCAATTTAGTATTGGAGGGCAGCGTGGAGGGTAAAAATCAGAGGGAGACCAAGAGATGAATACACCAAACAGATTCAGAAGGATGTAGGTTGCAGTAGGTACCGGGAGGTGAAGAAGCTTGCACAGGATAGAGTAGCATGGAGAGCTGCATCAAACCAGTCTCAGGACTGAAGACCACAACAACAACAAATGTTGAGTGTGGAATACATCTAAAAGGGTGCACTAATTTTTTTCCGGCAATTTAGGGTATGATATGAATAATAATTAACAGATGAGGATGTGTTACCATGTAAACATGATGATGTTAATAAAAAGGTTGTGACTTAATAAACGTGTCTTTTTACAGCTGTGGAGCACGTAAAAATCAAGATTAGACTTAAGTCAATGTTTGAAAATGTTAATGAAATACGACACGGTTACTGTACAGCAGACATCAGCCACAGCCCACAAGCTGTCGAGCAAGCCGGACTGCGATAGTTCTCGGACCTGCTTTAAATTATTCAGGTAGTTGGGCTCAAATTGCACAGAAATTAGAAAATAAGACGACTGGTGCTACTCACAGTTTCTGGGGTCTATGGTGGGCGAAGCGGCGGCCTGCTGGCGGACGCAGGTGAGCACGCGCGAGCTGTGTTCGGCGCACGCGTCGTCCAGGAGCTCCTGCGGGGGCGCGTGGGCGCCCACCCCCCTGGCGCGGAAGACGGCGCGGCACGCCTCGCGACAGGCCGGCGTCCGCCCCGAGCCGCAGCACTCGTCCCCCGCCTGCAACACGGGCCGCCTCAGCGCCTCCACACCTGCTGCCGTCTCGCCGTCACCGGCGCACAAACTGTACAACTTGACTCGTGCACGGAGCAGGTTCCAGCCCGCCAACCCTCTGTTGCGCGGCCTCTGGTCAAGACTGGGTGGCTCGCGAGACAGTGCAGTTGAGCCAGTCTGTCGGCCTCTGGTCAAGTCTGGGTGGCTCGTGAGACAGTGCAGTTGAGCCAGTCTATCGGCCTCTGATCAAGTCTGGGTGGCTCGCGAGACAGTGCAGTTGAGCCAGTCTATCGGCTTCTGGTCAAGTCTGGGTGGCTCGCGAGACAGTGCAGTTGAGCCAGTCTATCGGCTTCTGGTCAAGTCTGGGTGGCTCGCGAGACAGTGCAGTTGAGCCAGTCTATCGGCCTCTGGTCAAGTCTGGGTGGCTCGCAAGACAGTGCAGTTGAGCCAGTCTATCAACCTTTGGTCAAGTCTGGGTGGCTCGCGAGACAGTGCAGCTGAGGCAGTCTACGACAAACAGCCAACAGTCGCGGAACCCTACAGGGCAGAAAACTGAAATATTTGACGGCTACAGCGACTGTAGCGCTAGCCTGTAATAGCAAAAGTTATTTCCTTCATTCTCAGTCACTAAATGGGGCAGCGATTAGTCCAACATGAATAGGAAAATGAAATTAAACTAACGACCCACCACCTGCTTATGTGACATCTGTTATGTACAAGGGTTGGAACTTAAATAGTGGCAACTACCCGGTGATCAAAAAGTCAGTATAAATTTGAAAACTGAATAGATCACGGAATAATGTAGATAGAGAGGTACAAATTGACACACATGCTTGGAATAACATGGGGTTTTGTAAGAACCAAAAAAAAAAAAATACAAAAGTTCAAAAAATGTCCGACACATGGCGCTTCATCTGATCAGAATAGCAGTAATTAACACAACAAAGTAAGACAAAGCAAAGATGATGTTCTTTACAGGAAATGCTCAATATGTCCACCATCATTCCTCAACAATAGCTGTAGTCGAGGAATAATGTTGTGAACAACACTGTAAAGCATGTCCGGAGTTATGGTGAGGCATTGGCTTTGTCTTTCAGCATCCCTAGAGAAGTCGGTCGATCACGATACACTTGCGACTTCAGGTAACCCCAAAGCCAATAATCGCACGGACTGAGGTCTGGGGACCTGGGAGGCCAACCATGACGAAAGTTGCAGCTGAGCACACGATCATCACCAAAAGACGCGCATCTGTCAGATATTTAGTGAACTTTGTTGTTTTTGGTTCTAATAAAACCCCATGTCATTCCAAGCATTTGTGTCAATATTTACCTCTCTGTCAACTTTATTCCGTGATTTATTAAGTTTTCCAATTTATACTGACTTTTTGATCACCCTGTATTTATTCACAACCGATACAAAAGAGTTACATGTTTGCACCTGTTACTGCCCTTCAAAGTAGTCACCAGCGTGATGTAGAACCCGTTGCCACCGATGTAATATACCGTTAGCAGAGCCTGTTGTAACACCTCGGTTCAGTTTACAGTGATAAAAGCTATAGAAAGAATAATTTAAAATTAATAATACAATTTTAAAGGGGAAAATAGTGTAGAATCAGAGTTCGGTAATTGCAGATCAAAATTATAGTATATCCGCAAGTAGTCTAACGTCTAAGTACAGCAAAGCCACGGAAGCTCCGTCATGGAGAAGGCAGTGAGGTTAAACTCTTGTGATAAAAAACCTACAAAAAGGCCTGACAGTCATTATTGCGGCCTTTTTTCCTTGATTTTTTCGTTAAAGGGCGGGGAACCCTTGTCAGCGAGACAATAATTAGATTGGACTTTATCGTGTTAAGATTCACGATAAACTGTTAGAATATTACGGAGAATAAAAGTGATGTAGTGTACGATCTCTGACTGTTGGTAGCAACGGAGTATTAAGGGGATATTAGGACTTTAGTGCTGGATTGGAACTTTACGGACATGTAGACGACAGAAACTCAAATTATCTGCTGATACGAGTGAATTCAGAGGTACCGGTATTCAGGTATTAACGTGTGGACTCCTGTAAGTGTCGTGTGCCGTTAGTTGCGAATCTGGACGTAGACCGCGTGCATATCGTCGTTTGCGGACTACTTAGATTCATCCAGGCTAGGAACCTTTTAAACACACCATCATCCATCACCATCTTAATCCATGAATATAGAGTGAAAGTGAAATACAAGAGTGTTGGACTTATTTCATTTACCTAGTACTAATCAGTGAAGGTTTTACGGAACCAAAGCTATTCAGCAGTAAGTCAGCACCATCTAGCTGAAAGCGTACGCATTAACTAACATGCTAACTGAAGTGAACGTTTACGTGTTTTACGGACTGCTTAATATGAACTTTTGTGACTCTTAGCCGGGAAAATTACTAAATAAAAGCAATATTTACAAGACTCGCAGTAATAGCAAAACACAAGGCCCGCACCTCATCGGAGAGTCGTCGCTGACACGTCGGGAAGTAAAGCCGGAAAACCTACCGACGATACGTATCTACGAGCAGACGTCGACGTGGAGTACCTAAAAAGGGAACCACAAGAGAGTTAGGGATGCTTTACTGTTTCGTTGATGGTGCGAATGGAGCGGTCTGCTGCCTGTCGAATCTCTGAAAAAGTTCTGAAGCGAATGCCATGAAGCCAAAACTGAAGCGTCAAACAAACGTCGCCGTGAAAGGCGAAGGTTCGTCAGAGCCCCAGTATAGTGAAAGTTATGGTAATTCTCGTGTACGACTGTGACGGTGTTATCCTAACGCATTACGTTCCTCCGCGGTAGACCGTCAATGCACAGTGGTACTGTTCGTTTTTGGAGCATCACCTCCAACCAACTTTGCGAAAGAAGCGGCGACACTTTCTGTGCAACCCACCCATCATTTTGCACGACGATACTTGGCCCCCTACAGCGCAAGCTGGGGCTGCTCTGTTCGATCTATGGGACTGGAAGTACTCTACAATCCACCATACTCACCAGACTTAGACTAAGTCCGAGTAGTTTCGATATGATTCCGAAGATGAAGGAACCACTTCGTGGCATTCGCTTCAGAACTGTTCCAGAGATTCGACAGGCAGTAGACCGCTCCATTCGCACCATCAACAGAACATGCTCTGCTGACGGTATACTACGCCTTCCACATCTCTGGCAACGGGTTCTACACAACGCTGGTGACTACTTTGAAGGACAGTAACAGGTGCGAACATGTAACTCTTTTGTAGCGGTTGTGAATAAATAGTTGCCATTGTATAAGTTCCAACCCTCGTACATAATACTAAGTGAAACTCTTGCATCGATTACAACCAAATTTTGCACAGGAATATCAGGCCTCACTGGTATCAGCATTGTGGCGTTTACAACATCCTAATTCCAATACAGAGATAAAGCTAGAAACGTATTTTTGCAGCTCCTGGTGTATAGGCTGTCCTATATGACAGGCATCTGTGGGAACAGTACCAGACTGCCAAATAAATCTGCTATGCAGGACAGCCTACATGGCATGAGCTAGAATCAGTTTTTGCGGACCCTGACATGTAGGCTGCCCTGAATGGCATGTGTGTTGCATTGCGTAGTATCGGTTTGCTTTATCGACCTGCTTTGCGTGGTGGCTTATACATAAAAGGCAAATATATGAATTTCAAGCTACTAATGTTTAACCTCCGCTGCATGAATAGTGCATTGTGGGAAAAGCATCACCCTGCTTTACTGAAATGTATTGCAGGGGCTACAATTTCCGAAGAATATCGCTGGGGATAGATTGAGACTAATGGAGTGGAAACTGGACAGAGCAAGAGAAGTAGGGGGGGGGGGGGCGGAAGAGGAAGCAGGTATGGATGAGTCAGGAGGAAGATGGGCAGGGTTGTGGGCAGATGGAAAAGGGAGAGGGGGATGAAGAGACAGAGAGTGGGGGAGGGGCATATAGTCAGAGGAAGGAGTGGAGGAAATGAACAAAGAGAAGTGGGACATTGGAGGCGAAAAGACAGTGAGTGGGGAGAAAGAGACGAAAAGACAGTGAATGGGTAGTGTTAGATAGACAGATAAATGAGGGAGGATGAGGTGGAGACAGGGATGGCGAGATGGAAGTGTGTTCAATATGTGTCGAATGCATATGAAAGTGAAGCTGTAGGACAAAGAATAATAATAATAAAATCTGAGTGCAATGTAATACAAGCTGTAAATTTCACAGCAGCTGAGTCGTAATCATATAATCAGAAATTCCTCAAGAACAGAAACGAATTGAAACCAGATGGTTTTAATTTCAAAAGGAACTGGTTACGAGTATATTGATGTCCTTGCCACGTACTTTCTGATGATCTGTGCTGATTGTAGTACGTTTCAGACTCCCTGCAGTACACTTTAAACTAAATTAAACTTTTACTACTATATTCTTTGACTTAGCCGCTATGTCTTCTTATAAGCCTTTTTAGTATTATCGTCGCTTCCACGCCTTGTATATACCTGTTACGTCTATGTCTTCTGCCTCCCAGCTATCAAAATGCATATATCTCTCGAAACGATTATCTTTCTTGGCTGTAACATTTAGTCCTCCTTGTGCCCACCTGTGGTGCTTCCTTCTTACTTATGGGCCTATAATAGCTAGCAAATGTCCCATTACATTTAGCACAAGACCCAAATCTTGTTCACTTTTAGCTACCGCTGCTGAATTATGAATACATCGTGTTGTGCTAATTTTCTGTCATTAACAAACAATAACAGTCCTTTGCTTCCTTCATTTTCTTTTCAAAGTACCACATAAACATCAGTTGCCTTACATCTTTCCTGGTTTCCTACTGATCGCCAGCCGGTTTGGCCGAGCGGTTCTAGGCGCTTCAGTCTGGAACCGCGCGACCGCTACGGTCGCCGGTTCGAATCCTGCCTCGGGCATGGATGTGTGCGATGTCCTTAGGTTAGATAGGTTTAAGTAGTTCTAAGTTATAGGGGACTGATGACCTCAGATGTTAAGTCCCATAGTACTCAGAGCCATTTGAACCATTTTGAACCTACTGATCATTCAAATATTTCAGTACTGACTATTACAACTCTCTCTGAAGGAAGAGAGTTCGTTTCCATTTCTCCCCGTTATCGTCACTACAGAGCTTAGGAAAAGACAATATTATGTTTCATGCCACACTGTACAACGTCTTTCCGTATTTATAATGGAACAATAAGCTCCCAGGTATTTCATTTGCATCTTCAAATTGCTGACATACATCAAGCGTTATCAGCGAATTAACATGTGTTCACCAAACGGCGCATTTAACACTTGAAGATGGCCACCGTGGTCGAAACCAGCTGCGATCGTGACTGTGTCAACATTTGAATAAAACTCTTTAATAAGTCGGATGCCATTTTCTTAGACGAAATGCCTTATACAGGCCAGCCACTTAGCAGTGCAACTGTAGCGAAGCTACAGAAAACGTTGGGAGTTTTACGACACATTGTTTTTGATTCTGGATCAGCGCAACCAGCCCGGATGGACTGACGCATCTTGCTGGCCCGTCTCTTCCAGAGTCCGGCAGGTTGTGCATTCAGGCTGCATTTTGGGCCAACTTGTCTGGTGTGTTGGGTTCTTCGCCCGTCTGTAGATCATTGTATTTGTCCTCCTGGTATTTCGATTAAATGTACAGAGTATAGTTTCCAGAATGGATTTTCACTTCGCAGCTAAGTTTGTGCTGATCGCAAACTTCCTGGAAGATTAAAACAATGTGTCTCACCGGGATTCGAACCCAGAATCGTTGGCTTTGGTGGTCAAATCTCCGACATTTATGCAGGCCTGGATGGCTCGTATTTGAGCACCCCTTCACTGCACTCAGAAAGAGGGTGTATGACAATGTTTTTAAACATTATAACCTGAACCGAAAAAGTGGAACATACTGCTGCTGAAGAAACTGATGATACAATTACAGCAGGGAAGTGAAGCAGGCAAGAAGAAAATGCAGATAAGCACTCTGTACTAGCAGCGCATAGGTGCTAACTTCGGTTGGAGCAAATGCTAGCAGGGAAAGGTCGCAGTCTGGCAGTGACTTATTTATCAGTGGTTTGTATGTTGGAAACGTACTATGCATTTGTGAATACTTATGTATTTTTAAGCTAATAGTTATCTTTTTTAAAAAAATGTCGGAGAGCATTCATCAACGAAAGGAAAATTTTGTGGGTTCGACTCCCCGTCGGGCACACCATTTTAATTTGGTAAGTACTTTCAAATATACTTCGGCAGGTTGACTTGTTTCAGTACTTGTTTGAGCTTGCGTGAGTGATCAAGGTGCCGATTTCCACCTAGTTACAGTATCAACATAGGTGTTTCTCATACTTAAAAAGAGTGTACATGTAAGCAGTAGCAGTAACGCAATGTCTTTACTCAGAGATTCTTAATATGCAGATGGTGCAAAGTAAGCATACACTGAGAGAATTAAAAGCATCGCTACAATCACAATGCCAGGGCTCTCCGGCATTGGAATAGCACCCCAGCGTTGGACGTAACGGGAAAGTCCTGTACCATAGGTGATCTTACATATCTTATAATTATATTTATCCCTGAGACATTTAAGTCTCATTTTATCTACGATAATGATCGAAGCAGCAGAAATGATCTAAAATTTGGGTTGCGGCCCTGGCAATAGTGACAATGTAACGGAAAGTAAGCGGAAGTTATAATTTGAAGTTTGTTTCGGGGAGGGCGCTCAACTTGGGTAGTTCGTGCAGCAATGGCAGCCATAGTGCTGTGGTGGTGTAAAGGTTAGCATTTTTGAATGGCAAGCAAGAAGACCCGGGTTCAAGGCCCGGACACAAGATAAATTTTAATTCATTTCTTCTGCTTCGATCATTATCGCAGATTATTCACTTTGGTGTGTAGAATGTATGGCGATATACCATCAACTTTCGGAAAAATTCCATTCACACAGTTCCCGAGACTGCAAGAGTCAACAAGTGCAAGAAGAGACGAAAAGACAGTGAATGGGTAGTATTAGATAGACAGATAACTAGGGAGGATGACGTGGACGCATCCAAGGCGGGGACATGAACAGTACCCAGAGGAATGACGATCAGTTTGGCATAAGGTTCAAATGGCTCTGAGCACTATGGGACTTAACATCTTAGGTCACCAGTCGCCTAGATTAGAACTACTTAAACCTAACTAACCTAAGGACATCACACACATCCATGCCCTAGGCAGGATTCGAACCTGCGACCGTAGCAGTCCCGCGGTTCCGGACTGCAGTGCCTAGAACCGCATGACCACCACGGCCGGCCCTTGGCATAAGGAAAGCTAAATACACCAAAGAGGCAGTCCTGGTGTTATGCTTGACCACGGAAATAAGACTGAAGAAATATCACGACAAGGTCACAGAATTTGCGATCTGGAAAAAGCGTTAGGCAGTGTCAAATGACGCAAAACGTTCGAAATCCTGAGAGAAAAGGAGTAAACAATGCCGAAAAACTGGTAGTATACAATATGTACAAGAAAAAAGTGGGAAAAATGAGTGGTGACCAAGAACACAGTGCTCGGATTAAAAAGGATGTAAGGGAGGGATGTAGTCTTTCGGCCCTGCTATTCAGTCTACACACTGAAGAAGCAATGACACAAATAAAACAAAGGGTCAAGAGTGGAATTAAAATTCAAGGTGAAATGTTATCAATGAGGAGTTTCGCTGATGACATTGCTATCCTCAGCGAAAGTGAAGAAGAATTACACGATCTGTCGAAAGAAATGAAGAGTCTAATGAGTACGGAATACGGATTGAGAGCAAATCGAAGAAAGACGAAAGTAATGAGAAATAGCAGAAATGAGAACAGCGAGTAACTTAACAACAGAATCACTTACTCCATTTTCTGCTGCTACTGATATTACACTACACTTGTCTGACCAGAAATCCTTCTCTTCCTTCCATCTCACTTCACTGACACCCCCTCCCCCCTCCTCTTCCCGGTATCCAGACTGAAGCGCCTAGAACCTCTCGGCGACACCGGCCGAGAAATATTGAGGCTTGTGGTCACTAGGTGGCTATCGCTCACACTTGCTGTGGTTAAGGTTGTATACAATTGGGATGCCATTAAAAGCTTTGAGGATTATCGTTGAATAATACACAATCATTTTAGTGATGATTAATCTGGGAAAGACCTGATTTTTCTAGTCTACTTTAACTTTTATAAATGTCAATGTTTCTCTCAAAAGTTCTAGGTACATAGAAAACGCAAATCTAAGCATTTTGGAAACTTATGTTGATGTAAAGGAACTTTTTAAGAAAATATGCCAGATAATTTTCTTGGAAGTGGGACACACAAAGATTTGAACTTGTTAGGTACAAATGTTAAAAAATGAAAAGAAAATAATTTAAATGGTTTCCTTTTCACATTATATTCATACTTACTCAAGCATTTCAATATTTCACAGACTATGTGGATTAACTATTCGTCTTTGCACAATCAAAGAAACTAATTTCTGTGAGGTATAAGATGTACAATATTTTGAGTTTCATGTAAATAAAGATGAACCAAATGGTGACTGACTTAGCTCCAGGGTAATTTTAAGTGATAAAATCACTCCTTCTGGTAATGATTGTATGAAATTCGTAGCAGTACTTGGTAATTTTAAATGCAAAGAAATTAGTATACAGAATTTGAAATAAATAATTTGTTCTGTCTTGAGTATCCCAGGAGCTAATGCCCCCGAGTGTGTTTTCAGTTATTAACAGTAAGTGGACTGATGTGGGTACGAGAAGGTCTGTTGAACTCATTAAAGGCGAATTGCAAATTGTAGCAAATTCCATTTAAACATGTAAAGAATTTTTCATATATCTGAAAGATGTCATATTAAGTTTCTTTATGAATGCACTGTAAACATTTGGAACCATGACGAAATCTTGTCGGTGTTCCATTCTTATTGCTGCGTTCAAATTCCACGACGATTCGATGAGTCTCATTCTCATCATCTTCTGGTCAAGACGATGTTTTTCGATGGAAAATGATGAGTATGATGCTCATCAGAACGTCGCGGAAATTGAAGGCAGCCACCTCAGGGGAAACCCAAGAAGATTTCATCAGTAGTACACGCCGCGAAAGCCTATGTTTATATTTGTAGCCATGTTTGTACATTCAAGGGTTTTATGTATTTTAAATGTCTGAGAATAAATATTGCATTGGACTCATCGAAAATAAAACTGAAATACAGTAGTAAAAGTTTATAGCGAAGTGTTGGATCCTACATGGCACAACGCGTTAGCAATTTACATATTCTCCTTTGTTTTCAATTCGAAAACCTGGCAACCCAAGGCTCCACTGCCACCACGTCAAAATCGCATTTCTGCTGACCTTAAGTTTGCAATCAGATGCAAGGCGCGCCCCAGGACGGTAGCCAGGCGGAGGGGGGGGGGAGAGGGGGGGAGAGGGGGGGGGAGAGCAGAGCTCACCAGCCCAGCAGTCACTGGCAGTGGGACCGGCGGTCTAGCTCGTGGCGGGCTAAGCAGGCTGGAAATTGGACCGTGCAAAACTCTACTCTACACAAAACTTTTCGTTCTTTTCGTGCGTTCCTGTTCCAAGAGTTTGAAACCAGAGTCTTCAAAATGGTTCAAATGGCTCTGAGCACTATGGGACTTAAGAGCTGAGGTCATCAGTCCCCTAGAACGTAGAACTACTTAAACCTAACTAACCTAAGGACATCACACACATCCATGCCGGAGGCAGG
The DNA here is from genome assembly GCF_023864345.2 of Schistocerca serialis cubense. Classification (NCBI taxonomy): domain Eukaryota; kingdom Metazoa; phylum Arthropoda; class Insecta; order Orthoptera; family Acrididae; genus Schistocerca; species Schistocerca serialis. Next base: position 1,119,755,568 of record NC_064639.1, on the reverse strand, counting down.
ATTCGAACCTGCGACCGTAGCGGTCGCTCGGTTCCAGACTGAAGCGCGTAGAACCGCACGGCCACACCGGCTGGCAGAGGTCTTCCTATCATAAGTGCGGACTGCCCAACATGTCAACAAGGAATGGTGTCCCCCTCACAGCTGCGTAACTCGGCGTAAGAACAGTGGTCACCAGAAAATCGTAAACGACAGGGACCGGAGACGAGTGTTACTTCTTGTCAACGACAGTCGACTTCAAATCCGACAAACTGCTGCTGTCAATAATTAAAGCTCGATATAAACCAATTTCCGAGAGAGTTCTAAAAAGCGACACACAAACATCTACGTCTTCAGTGGGCCAAACAAGACAGAAACTGGACAGCAGCAGATTGGAGCCGTATTGTGCAGTCCGGTAAACGCCGATAGTGCCTCATTTCAGATGGTACAGAACATTTTTATGAAGTTTATTCACAGTCGTAGAATCTTTCTGACGTTAGCTGCATTATGTATAAGGATATTACCTACTTAAGACACATGAAAATTTGTGCTGGACAGGAACTAAAACTCAGAATTCTCACTTGTCGTCAGCGTCCGATTATCAAAGCATGCTTCCAGAGCCACAGGAACTTCCTTATGACATACTGTCTACGATCCCAAAGCTCACAATTTTACTTCAGACAGTGTTAAAAAATAAGTATTACAAGTCTCATCAGGCAAAAGGCGATTGTAATAGCACGGTTCAATACGTTTGTCTCCTTGAAATCCTCTGACGGGTACACAAGAAAATTCGCGAGCGACGGCGTGGTGTACAGTATGTCATATGGAAGAGTGGGTCGGTCCTGAGAATGTGCTCAGATAGCCGAAGTACGTGAGGCTACCGCTGATGACAAGTGGGAAATCCGTGTTCAAGTCCCGGTCCAACGGAAGTTTTCATGTGTCACCTTACCTACGGTGCTGCGTGTTTTGCGGCTGTTTTCGTACCATGAGTTGGGCGCACTCATTCAGGTTACTGTGGACGAGAACTGGGAAGTTTATTTCAACATTCTTTGTGACCAAGAGTAACCTTTTCTTTTACATCTTCACCTTGCATGTGGACACTCTTTCTTCCAAAATGACACCAGCTGTGTTCACAGGGATTCAAGTGTATGTGCCTGGCTTGGCGAACACTCAGACACCCCATATGATGGCGACTGGTTCGCTAGATGGCTGAGAACTACACTACTGGCCATTGCAATTGCTACACCACGTAGATGACGTGCTACAGAGTCGCATATTTAACCGACAGGAAAAAGATGCTGTGACATGCAAATGATTAGCTTTTCAGACTATTCACATAAGATTGGCGCCAGTGGCGACACCTACAACGTGCTGACATGAGGAAAGTTTCTAACCGATTTCTCATACACAAACAGCAGTTGGATGGCGTTGCCTGGTGAAACGTTGTTGTGATGCCTCGTCTAAGGAGAAATGCGTACCATCACATTTCCGAGTTTGATAAAGGTCGGATTGTAGCCAATCTCGATTGCTGTTTATCGTATCTCGACATATGTGCTCGCGTTGGTCGAGATCCAATGACTGTTAGCAGAATATGAAATCGGTGGTTTCAGGAGGGTAATACGGAACGCCGTGCTGGATTCCAACTGCCTCATATCACTAGCAGTCGAGATGACAGACATCTTATCCACATGGCTGTAACGGATCGTGAAGCCACGTCTCGATCCCTGAGACAACAGATGGGGACGTTTGCAAGACAGCCGGCCGAGGTGGCCGAGCGGTTCTAGACGCTACAGTCTGGAACCGCGCGACCGCTACGGTCGCAGGTTCTAATCCTGCCTCGGGCATGGATGTGTGTCGTCCTTAGGTTAGTTAGGTTTAAGTAGTTCTAAGTTCTAGGGGACTGATGACCTTAGCAGTTAAGTCCCATAGTGCTCAGAGCCATTTTGTTTGCAAGACAACAACCATCTGCACGAACAATTCGACGGCGTTTGCAGCGGCATGGACTATCAGTTCGGAGACTATGACTGCGGTTACCCTAGACGCTGCATCACAAACAGGAGCGCCTGCGATGGTGTACTCAACGATGGACTTGGGTGCACCAATGGCAAAACGTCATTTTTTCGGACGAATGCAGGTTCTGCTTACAGCATCATGATGATCGCATCCGTGTTTGGCGACATCGCGGTGAACGCACATTGGAAGCGTGTATTCGTCATCGCCATACTGGCGTATGGTATGGGGTACCATTGGTTACACGTCTCGGTCACCTCTTGTTCGTATTGACGGCTCTTTGAACGGTGGACGTTACTTTTCAGATGTGTTACAACCCGTGGCTCTACCCTTCATTCGATCAAATGGTTCAAATGGCTCCGAGCACTATGGGACTCAAATTCTGAGGTCATTAGTCCCCTAGAACTTAGGACTAGTTAAACCTAACTAACCCAACGACATCACACACGTCCATGTCCGAGGCAGGATTCGAACCTGCGACCGTAGCGGTCTCGCGGTTCCAGACTGAAGCGCCTAGAACCAAACGGCCACTTCGGCCCGCTTCATTCGATCCCTGCGAATCCCTACATTTAAGCAGGATAATGCACGACCGAATGTTGCAGGTCCTGTACGGGCCTTTCTGGATACAGAAAATGTTCGACTGCTGCCCTGGCCACTACATTCTGCAGATCTCTCACTAATTGAAAACGTGTGGTCAATGGTGGCTGAGCAACTGGCTCGCCACAATACGCCAGTAACTACTCTTGATGGACTGTGGTATCGTGTTGCAGCTGCATGGGCATCTGTACGTATACACGCCATCCAAGCTCTGTATGACTCAAAGCCTATGCGTATCAAGTCCGTTATTAAGGCCGGAGGTTGTTGTTCTGGGTACTGATTTCTCAGGATCTATGCACCCAAATTGCGTGAAAATGCATGACATGTGAGTTCTAGTATAATATATTTGTCCATGAATACTCGTTTATCAGCTGCATTTCGTTTTGGTATAGCAATTTTAATGGCCAGTAGTGTATTTGGAAAAGAGGTCGAAAAGTAGCAGTCAACAACCCTCTATCTCTACAGGGTTTAATCACGTATGGATGACTTCAGATGTATATGATATACCTAAAGAAACTAGTAGTCACCGAATTCAGGGCAGTATTAAAGCTTTGAGGCCATGTTACAAGGTATTTGCGTTATATTTCTCCGGGAGGGTAACAAATGTTTTGTCCAGTGTTTTTATAAGTGTGTGTGACACATGTCATGGGATCGGACAGTTGTTGATGTGCAGCTGTACATAACTGAGCAGTTGCGCAGCAAAGAGTGACGGTGGCGAGATGCGGGAGTACCTTCTGGATGTCGAGGCAGGAGTAGAAGGAGATCTCGTCGCTGTAGCGGCAGGCGGCGGTGACGTCAGCGCGGGAGGAGGCGGCCAGGCAGGCCTGCTGGCAGAGCGGCGACTGCGGAAGCGCGCAGCAGCTGCGACCCGGCCACTGGTCCGCGCGGCGCGCCTCTGTCCGGCAACACGTGTTCTCTTATTTTGTGGTATTCATCCCCCTCGCCCTGTGTGGGCGGCATGTTACGTGTATTGACAAGATGAAGAAAGCACCAAGTTAAAAGCTGAGATATTTACAATAAATTCTTAAAAAAATAGTAGAGCTAACATTAATGTAACGTTTAATATGAATGAACTCGATTTTTGTTTTTAATTTAAAACTATAATAACAAAAAAGTAAAACGAAAACAATAAGGATATATTTAAATCATTTAAAACACGATATAGCACACTGATCTTAAAAAGAAGCTTGGAAGACATGCCCTGGGAATTTTTGTTGTTGAAGAGAAAAAGCGCAGGGTGTTGAATACGGTAGAAGGGTGAGAGTATAAGTTTGAAGGGCTGATGGGTAGTATCGATGGAGAAAGTGTATATGGAAGATAGGAAGGGACGGTTACGTGAAAGTGAAGGAAACGCCGTAATCTCGACAGAGAAAGAGAATATGAAAGACAGAAAGGGAAGGTTACATGAGAGTGTATGTAAGGCTATGATGTGAAGGCAAAAACGGGATAGGGAAAGATCTCATGAGATGGGATTTTGGGGGGAGGGAGGGAGGCGGCATATAGTCTGTAGGATGGGTAAATGTCGGGGCGTTTGAGGATGGTGAAGTTTGTTCGATAGTGTTCAGTATGAGTGAGGAGAGGTGAGAATTTGATGAGAGGATAAGAAGGAGATAGAAGATAAAACCATGTGGAGGGCGAAGCGGTGTGCATGACGTTCAAGGAAATAGATGGACTAATAGAACTTAGGTGGGACAGATATCCCTGCAAGATTTGCATAGGAGAGATGTGTCCGAAAAAAGGCTATTTAGGTTTGGAAGATACCCAGTAACGTGCATTCATCCCATTTGTCAAGTCTGTTAACAATCTCATCTCGAAAACAACAGAAACATTCACAAGTATAAAAGTTGAAGAAATAATGAACTACTGCTGCAGAGTGAAAATCTCATTCTGGAAACATCCCCCAGGCTGTGGCTAAGCCATGTCTCCGCTATATCCTTTCTTTCAGGAGTGCTAGTTCTGCATGGTTCGCAGGAGAGCTTCTGTAAAGTTTGGAAGGTAGGAGACGAGATACTGGCAGAAGTAAAGCTGTGAGTACCGGGCGTGAGTCGTGCTTCGGTAGCTCAGATGGTAGAGCACTTGCCCGCGAAAGGCAAAGGTCCCGAGTTCGAGTCTCGGTCGGGCACACAGTTTTAATCTGGCAGGAAGTTTCATATCAGCGCACACTCCGCTGCAGAGTGAAAATCTCATTCTGGAAACTACACTATTCTTCACCTGTCCTTAATGTAGCTCCCTACTGTGGTACAACGCAATATAAATCTTTAAGCAGTTACCTTTATGTGTACGCGGAGGTGTGTGTGTGTCTGTGAGTGTGTGTTGTATGTGTGCGCGTGTGTGTGTGCTGTGGTTACGAAAGAGAGAGAGAGAAACGGAATAAATTAAGATTAAATCACTGCATGTAAAGAAGAAAAATACATGAGCAGCGCAGCAGAATGGTCAGCATCCTGTCACATTTTCTGCTCAGTAAAAGTACGATAATGTCACGGTGAGAGGTCGCAATGATGGCCATTAAACTTTAACAAAAATCAAATCGATGCCAATAGCCAGTAAGAGCGCCCACACAGTGGCACCAAAGGTCAGTTTACAGACAGCGAGTATTCCGATAAAATAACACAGAAGTGGCATAAGTACAAAAAATTAAGTTGTGACACAAATAAACTAAACAACATTCATCGGTGATACAAATTAAGAAACACACGCTTAATTAATGGAATAGCCACATAATACCAAAAAAAAAGTGTGTGAAATCTTATGGGACTTAACTGCTAAGGTCATCAGTCCCTAAGCATACACACTACTTAACCTAAATTACCCTAAGGACACCCATGCCTGAGGGAGGACTCGAACCTCCGCTGGGACCAGCCGCACAGTCCATGACTGCAGCGCCTCAGACCGCTCGGCTAATCCCGCGCGGCCATAATGCTAAAGATCTCCAACTTGTTGAGAGACGACACTACAGTTCTTATCATATAGCGACAACTTCAGTAGTACAATGAGAACGGGATTCAGCATTCTTCGTAGCACTTCTTTGGTACATTTTACAGTACGCCGTCTCTAATGACCTCGTTGTCGACGGGACGTTAAACACCACTAACCTAACCTAACCTTTGCAGTACGTGTCAACTGCATGCTCTCCACTCGCTTTTTTCCTCTGCTTTTCCCTTAATACACTCGTAGCTTTTCAACGTCATCCAGTATTCGAACTTTTATTTTTATCCCCCCCCCCCCCCCTCTCTCTCTCACTCCTCTGCGATATTGCCTTCAAGGACGCCTTGTTACCAGCAGTTCCTGCGACGTATACGTCCCAGCCGTTTTCCTCACTGTCGTCATTTCCGCCAGTTCTATTTTCTCCACTATTCTTGGAAGTACGCTTTCACATCGTGACTACAGGCAAGAACATCGATTTCAGGAATGTTATTGTCGAAACTTTCATATCAGCGCACACACCGCTGCAGAGTGAAAATCTCATTCTGGAAACGTTGTTGTCCGTAAACTACAGCTTCACCATATGCTGCTTTATGAAAGCGGACACCGTCATGCTGATACAATCATCGTCTGCGAACTATCCCTCTACTATACGCACTACACAATGCTGTCAATGTGTTCATGTCCTTCGGTATTAAGTTTTTTTTAAGCACGCTAAATGGACAACACCCTAACAACGGAGGCCTCCCATCCCGTAACACTAAGCCCTCTGTACTTCACTGTTGGCATTACTCATTATGGCTTGCAATGCTCACCAAGCATTCGCCAAACCTAAAACCTTCCATCAATTGCTACATGGTATCGCGTGATTCACTACTGCAAATGACTCGTTTCCAGTCATCTATCGTCCAGCGGCCGTCGCTCTTTATACACCATAGAAACACGTAGCTTACGAGGAGCTGCTCAACCATTCTTTGCAACACCCTAACCATAGTTATTATGCCGGCCGGACGGCTGCTAGCACTTCGGAACTCAAGAGCGATTCCTTCTTCTGATTTCATGCGATTTTATACCGCCACCTTGCCCAGTGCTCGATGCTCCCTGACTGTCAATACATGAGTTCTGTCTGGTCTCGGTTTAGCTATCGCTGTTCCTCCGCGTGCCCACTTCAAAAATTGGCACCTGCAAAAGCGTTGAAATTCTCCTAATGCATCTGTTACGTGACATCCTATGAATAGTTCGAAGTCATTGGGCTCTCCCGAAAGACCAATTGTACTGTTACTGCATTTCTACCGACAACAAAATATCCCCCGCCTCCTTCTATACTGGCGTCCACCTCTCATGCCATCTAGTGGTCAATTCCATATTACACACAGATATCTTGATATTTTAGATAGCATCGTGTATTCTCGTTCGTCATTCTTCAAGCCACATCCCTTTTAAATTGTTTCTCCCCAACCGCATTTCACAATTACCCAAGTATTTGTTACTGTTTGGGACTAGCCATGATTCCCTGCCATACGGCGCTACATTCCAGGCAAAAAATTTGACGAAGTATTCCTGATACTTCGGTATCGGTAACTGAGGTGCTTGAAGCTGTCGATAGCAGACCTCGGCTTGCATCGGTGAGGCGATAATGACGTGGCGTGTGATGTCACCTGTGCACTAACAGTAGTAGAACACTATCGGTATTTGCCGTTGTTGTTGTTGTGGTCTTCAGCCCAGAGACTGGTTTGATGCAGCTCTCCATGCTGCTCTATCCTGTGCAAGCTTCTTTATCTCCCAGTACCTACTGCAACCTACATCCTTCTGAATCTGCTTAGTGTATTCATCTCTTGGTCTCCCTCTACGAATTTTACCCTCCACGCCGCCCTCCATTATTAAACTGGTGATCCCTTGATGCCTCAGAACATGTCCTACCAACCGATCCCTTCTTCTTGTCAAGTTGTTCCACAAACTCCTCTTCTTCCAAGTTCTATTCAGTACCTCCTCATTAGTTATGTGATCTACCCATCTAATCTGCAGCATTCTCCTGTAGCACCACATTTCCAAAGCTTCTATTCTCTTCTTGCCTAAACTATATATCGTTCATGTTTCATTTACATACATGGCTACACTCCATACAAATACTTTAAGAAACGTTTTCCTGACACTTAAATCTATGCTCTAGTTAGCAAATTTCTCTTCTTCAGAATCGCTTTCCTTGCCATTGCCAGTCTACATTTTATATCCTCTCTACTTCTGCCATCATCAGATTATGCTTATATACTACCTTTTAGAATGTAGATTGTAGACTGTTGCATAACCCAAAGTTTACGTTAAGTTAGAAGTTAGGTTACATGTTGAGGAAACCAATCAACATGAATATGATACCACCAACTGTGAGGAGGAATGCCCATTTATCTGCATCCTATCCCGAGGTCTATTTCAGGTTGAAAGGTAACACAGTGGCTATAAACGAGCGAAGCCAACTTCGTGTTCATGAGAATAATTATAATTCTTGTTAGGGCACACATTTTTCATGATTTGGATTCAGATGAGTAATTTATGTCCGCCATTTTATCGATAGGTGAAAACAGATGCGTACTATGAAGAGGATTCAATATTTCCCAGTAACTCAAAGAGAACTAAGAAAGGATTGATACTGACTGTGTTGTGTCCCAGATACAAACTAACGAATGGGAAGACGGAATTAATTACAACTTAGAAGATTTATTCTGAAAGCAAGGTGAAACATAACTCAGCGTAATCACTCGTGTGCAGATCCGTAGACAAAGTTCATCTCCTGTAAACGCTATCACAGTGGCAGCGTCGCGACTGAGAGGAGACTTGCTCCATTCTCCGGCAGGCCCACCAGACGACTCCGCTTTCGGGCCGCGACGTCGCGACTTAATCACTTGGTGTTGAAACCTGACTGGCTCCGTCAACGCCAGCGGTATCACTGCTGCTTCTCCTGTGGCGCCTCCATTGTGTGAACTTTGAAGTATACCGCGCTACTGCCAAATCAAATGACTCCAAGCACTATGGGACTTAACATCTGAGGTCATTAGTCCCCTAGACTTAGAACAACTTGCGGCCTCCTCAGAACTTGAACCTACAATATTACGAGCCATTGTGTATTAAGATGAAACTACGAGATCGCTAGAAAAATTTCGTTGAAAATTCCTTCCTATGACAACTTCGTTTCTGTTTGGTTCAAATGGCTCTGAGCACTATGGGACTCAACTGCTGTGGTCATCAGTCCCCTAGAACTTAGAACTACTTAAACCTAACTAACCTAAGGACATCACACACATCCATGCCCGAGGCAGGATTCGAACCTGCGACCGTAGCAGTCGTACGGTTCCGGACTGCGCGCCTAGAAGTTTCTGTTTGGGACTCGATTATAAAATAAGAACTGAAGTTTTGTCAACTGTTGTGGAGAATAGATTACGAGACTACGGATCTCACCTTGTATCTTTAATTTGTAGCAACCGAAGTATCTGAGCCATTTACGGTTTGCCGGCCGAAGTGGCCGTGCGGTTCTGGGCGCTGCAGTCTGGAACCGCGAGACCGCTACGGTCGCAGGTTCGAATCCTGCCTAGGGCATGGATGTGTTTGATGTCCTTAGGTTAGTTAGGTTTAACTATTTCTAAGTTCTAGGGGGCTAAGGACCGCAGAAGTTGAGTCCCATAGTGCTCAGAGCCATTTGAACCATTTTAATCATTCACGGTTTCTTTTAAATGTTGGGTGTCCCTACAGGAATCATCAATAGTCAAAGAGGTGACAGGAGCGATCATCCTAGGCAACAGGCTCTGAAATGCATATTTTAAGAGCTTTCAGTAGATCACATTTGTTTCACTGTCTCGAAGATAAAGATGTGCTCATTGTTCTTGAAGTATGAATTTTAGCGCCCAAGTTTACCAGACCTTTTTCCTTCGAAAGGTTGTTCCTGTAATACGCCTGAATACTGACCATTCCTGCTGGGACACCATGTATAATTATGTATTTTTAACGGCATTCGTGAGATGTAGATGTGAGAGATAGTGGGTTACTTGCAGTAAGAAAAAACTGAGTGGCCAAAAGCCATGGGAAGGCACTGTGACACGAATTGGTATTGGATGTTGAAGCCTATGCGACATATTTATCCAGTACTTTCCTGGCAGAACTCGGTTCCTGAGGCCCTGCATTCAGTTCGGTGACCTGTTGCCCGCTCCTTTGAGGAACGCACGCCAAACACTTGTGGTCGTACTATGCAGCGGTTTACGCGTGTGGAAATACCGGCTGGGAGACGTTGTAGGCCTACAATAGACATTGTTGACATTGGAAGTCCGTATTATTGAAACTCTTATGATATTATGTCACCCACGGGCCCTCACCAATTATCCGTCCTCGTTCAAAGCCGGTTAACTCGCAACCGACTGCCATGTTCACTACACGTCTGCCTGTAACCCACTGTTCAGTTTATTTCGAACAAGTAGTTTTCCACTGACAAACAGGACACCATAATTTTCACCTCCACTGTCAGGTGCAAACAGCACTGCGCCGTCACACTTCTACACGACATGTGACATCTTGCCCAATCATTTCCTCGAAATGTGTAACTCCAAACACTATCATCCCACTTGTCATTTAAAAAGCTATCGTGAGATCTGAATAAAATACATCATACAATTTAAACTAAAAAACTGACATTGTTTCAATATCTTTGTAGAAAAAGTAGCATCTATTAAAAATCTTATCTAACTGAGAATTGTCGCTTATCAAAATCTTTCTTACTATATTCTGAACAATTTTTGAACTGTTAGCAGTTTCCACGTTACGTAGAAGACACTGCTCCAGAAAAAAAATTATTCACATTTTGTTTTGTGACTTCTACACTGGTTTCTCTTTCATTATATGATTTATAACAGGGATGACACGTAGTGCAAGACTCACCTTCGAATGTCCTGTTAAGGCACTCCCAGAAATGACCCTGAAAAAGAAAATAACATCTATTACACAACAAAAAGGATTTTGCACTTCTTATTTGATCAATTGTGTGTCATAAAGTTGCTTAAAAATTACTATTTCTGAAGTTTCTGCACATGTATGAAGTCAAATACACTAATGGAAATTGAAATAAGAACACCGTGAATTCATTGTCCCAGGAAGGGGAAACTTTATTGACACATTCCTGGGGTCAGATACATCACATGATCACACTGACAGAACCACAAGCACATGGACACAGGCAACAGAGCATGCACAATGTCGGCACTAGTACAGTGTATATCCACCTTTCGCAGCAATGCAGGCTGCTATTCTCCCATGGAGACGATCGTAGAGATGCTGGATGTAGTCCTGTGGAATGGCTTGCCATGCCATTTCCACCTGGCGCCTCAGTTGGACCAGCGTTCGTGCTGGACGTGCAGACCGCGTGAGACGACGCTTCATCCAGTCCCAAACATGCTCAATGGGGGACAGATCCGGAGATCTTGCTGGCCAGGGTAGTTGACTTACACCTTCTAGAGCACGTTGGGTGGCACGGGACACATGCGGACGTGCATTGTCCTGTTGGAACAGCAAGTTCCCTTGCCGGTCTAGGAATGGTAGAACGATGGGTTCGATGACGGTTTGGATGTACCGTGCACTATTCAGTGTCCCCTCGACGATCACCAGTGGTGTAGGAGATCGCTCCCCACACCATGATGCCGGGTGTTGGCCCTGTGTGCCTCGGTCGTATGCAGTCCTGATTGTGGCGCTCACCTGCGCTGCGCCAAACACGCATACGACCATCATTGGCACCAAGGCAGAAGCGACTCTCATCGCTGAAGACGACACGTCTCCATTCGTCCCTCCATTCACGCCTGTCGCGACACCACTGGAGGCGGGCTGCACGATGTTGGGGCGTGAGCGGAAGACGGCCTAACGGTGTGCGGGACCGTAGCCCAGCTTCATGGAGACGGTTGCGAATAGTCCTCGCCGATACCCCAGGAGCAACAGTGTCCCTAATTTGCTGGGAAGTGGCGGTGCGGTCCCCTACGGCACTGCGTAGGATCCTACGGTCTTGGCGTGCATCCGTGCGTCGCTGCGGTCCGGTTCCAGGTCGACGGGCACGTGCACCTTCCGCCGACCACTGGCGACAACATCGATGTACTGTGGAGACCTCACGCCCCACGTGTTGAGCAATTCGGCGGTACGTCCACCCGGCCTCCCGCATGCCCACTATACGCCCTCGCTCAAAGTCCGTCAACTGCACATACGGTTCACGTCCACGCTGTCGCGGCATGCTACCAGTGTTAAAGACTGCAATGGAGCTCCGTATGCCACGGCAAACTGGCTGACACTGACGGCGGCGGTGCACAAATGCTGCGCAGCTAGCGCCATTCGACGGCCAACACCGCGGTTCCTGGTGTGTCCGCTGTGCCGTGCGTGTGATCATTGCTTGTACAGCCCTCTCGCAGTGTCCGGAGCAAGTATGGTGGGTCTGACACACCGGTGTCAATGTGTTCTTTTTTCCATTTCCAGGAGTGTATTTTAGATGTCTCAGATTTGGCTGAATATCAGACTTAAAAGATTGATCTTACATATCACTTATTAGAGATTCTCTTCCTGATTATTGATTAATCAAGTGTCAGCAGATTTAAAAATTTTGGAGAATTTCGCTTTGGCTGTTATGTGAATGTAAAGTATGATTAAGGTTTTTCTCCCCCTGTTATGTACGTCCTGGAAAAGTTTCACCAAGTACATAACTCAATGTTTGTTCCAGTAACTACAGTGTTTCGTTGTATCATCAAATCACATTCTGACGGGCAAGTGTTTGATATAATAGGACTGCTGCGTTGTTTTCAATTCCACCGTCAAAATCAGCCATGGACAGATTAACTGAAATACGAGAACAAAAATGTGTTTTGATGTCTGTTAGCAGGTGTACGCTGAACCTCATAACTTTATTGTATGTGCAGTAATTTTATGTAACGTATCGATGGCCTGTTTTTTTTTTTTTTTTTTTTTTTTTTGGTCATCAGTCTACTCAGTCTACTGACTGGTTCGATGTGGCCCGCCACGAATTCCTTTCCTGTGCTAACCTCTTCATCTCAGAGTAGCAATTGCAACCTACGTCCTGAATTATTTGCTTGACGTATTCCACTCTCTGTCTTCCTCTACAGTTTTTGCCCTCTACAGCTCCCTCTAGTACCATGGAAGTCATTCCCTCATGTCTTAGCAGATGTCCTATCATCCTGTCCCTTCTCCTTATCAGTGTTTTCCACATATTCCTTTCCTCTCCGATTCTGCATAGAACCTTCTCATTCCTTACCTTATCAGTCCACCTAATTTTCAACATTCGTCTATAGCACCACATCTCAAATGCTTCGATTCTCTTCTGTTCCTGTTTTCCCACAGTCGATGTTTCACTACCATACAATGCTGTACTCCAGACGTACATCCTCAGAAATTTCTTCCTCAAATTAAGGCCGGTATTTGATATTAGTAGACTTCTCTTGGCCAGCAATGCCTTCTTTGCCATAGCGAGTCTGCTTTTTATGTCCTCCTTGCTCCGTCCGTCATTGGTTATTTTACTGCCTAGATAGCAGAATTCCTTAACTTCACTGACTTCGTGACCGTCAATCCTGATGTTAAGTTTCTCGCTGTTCTCATTTCTACTACTTCTCATTACCTTCGTCTTTCTCCGATTTACTCTCAAACCATACTGTGTACTCATTAGACTGTTCATTCCGTTCAGCAGATCATTTAATTCTTCTTCACTTTCACTCAGGATAGCAATGTCATCAGCGAATCGCATCATTGATATCCTTTCACCTTGTATTTTAATTCCACTCCTGAAACGTCCTTTTATTTCCATCATTGCTTCTTCGATGTACAGATTGAAGAGTAGGGACGAAAGGCTACAGCCTTGTCTTACACCCTTCTTAATACGAGCACTTCGTTCTTGATCGTCCACTCTTATTATTCCCTCTCGGTTGTTGTACATATTGTATATGACCCGTCTCTCCCTATAGCTTACCCCTACTTCTTTCAGAATCTACAACAGCTTGCACCATTTTATATCGTCGAACGCTTTTTCCAGGTCGACAACTCCTACGAAAGTGTCTTGATTTTTCTTTAGCCTTGCTTCCATTATTAGCCGTAACGTCAGAATTGCCTCTCTCGTCCCTTTACTTTTCCTAAAGCCAAACTGATCTTCACCTAGCGCATTCTCAATTTTCGTTTTCATTCTTCTGTACATTATTCTTGTAAGCAGCTCCGATGCATGAGCTGTTAATCTGATTGTGCGATAATTCTCGCACTTGTCAGCTCTTGCCGTCTTCGGAATTGTGTTGATGACGCTTTTCCGAAAGTCAGATGGTATGTCCCCAGACTCATATATTCTACACATCAACGTGAATAGTCGTTTTGTTGCCACTTCCCCCAATGATTTTAGAAATTCTGATGGAATGTTACCTATCCCTTCTGCCTTATTTGACCGTAAGTCCTCCAAAGCTCTTTTACATTCCGATTCTAATACTGGATCCCCTATCTCTTCTAAATCGACTCCTGTTTCTTCTTCTATCACACCAGACAAATCTTCACCCTCATAGAGGCTTTCAATGTATTCTTTCCACCTATCTGCTCTCTCCTCTGCATTTAACAGTGGAATGCTAGAGATTCAAGAAACTGTAAACACCTGCAGAAATGTGCACTAAATTTATTCAAATATCGCCCAACTTAGAAATGTGTAAATTATGTGACATAGCGTCACTTTCATAGTCTCGATTAAATGACTAATAATTCTAAAAAACAGGACAAGGTAACACTAACTGTATTATATAGAGTGATTCATATCCGTAGATGGCGTCGAGATAAGTAATTTAACGCAAGACACAAGGGGTGGCACATGTCGGGAAACACCCAAGAGGTGGATGACAAACATTGAACATGCGAAGTTTCGAGATGACGTATTTAGCCGTACAAGCAATGACTGAGCTTATTGGTCTGTCGCACCTGATCATACCAACCCAAGTCAAGTATTCACGTCAGTGTGGCTCCGGGCCTATGTGCACAACTAAAGCGCGTTAGGATCAGGACTGAAACTCTTTTTTTCATTGGATTGGACAACTATGTGTTTAAATTGAGATCATGTTTAATACGTAATTTACTGGTCTAGCGGTCCCCTCTAGTCTTTTTGTAAAGTACAGTACAACAAAAATTGGCATACTGAGTCACAAGTAAATGAGTATAAGCCTGCTTCACTGCCAGTAAATGGCTTTACTAACTAAAGTCTGTAAAAAAAAAAGAAGGGGAAAAAGGAGAGAAACGCAAAACAAGAACAGCTTTCTCTTGGTTACAGAGAGGATAATAATTTTTTAACTTCTACGTTTACAGCAGCGGCGTGCGTCACTGCCCCCTACCGGCGAGGGTACGATCGACAAGCCCAACGGCTGCACGTGCGGCGAGGTAAGTCACCTGGTGACGTCATATATTCAATGTTTGTCATCCACTTTTAGGGTATTTCCCGACGTTTATCTCACAGTCATCTACGTCGCTTTGGGTTTTTTTAAACGTTAATAAGAATAACCCTGCATACACAGACGGGAAAGGGGATGAGTTTCGCTTTGGAGCATCAGTCTGAAATATCCAAACTATATTTAGCAATCTTTTTTAAGATGTTTATTACATAACGTTAACTGGAATACTCTCTTTCAAATTCTGAAGGTGGCAGGGGTAAAATACAGGGAGCGAAAGGCTATTTACAATTTGTACAGAAACCAGATGACAGTTATAAGAGTCGAGGGGCATGAAAGGGAAGCAGTGGTTGGGAAAGGAGTGAGACAGGGTTGTAGTCTCTCCCCAATGTTATTCAATCTGTATATTGAGCAAGCCGTAAAGGAAACAAAAGAAAAATTCGGAGTAGGTATTAAAATTCATGGAGAAGAAGTAAAAACTTTGAGGTTCGCCGATGACATTGTAATTCTGTCAGAGACAGCAAAGGATCTGGAAGAGCAGTTGAACGGAATGGACAGTGTCTTGAAAGGAGGATATAAGATGAACATCAACAAAAGCAAAACGAGGATAATGGAATGTAGTCAAAGTAAATCGGGTGATGCTGAGGGGATTACATTAGGAAATGAGACACTTAAAGTAGTAAAGGAGTTTTGCTATTTAGGGAGCAAAATAACTGATGATGGTCGAAATAGAGAGGATATAAAATGTAGACTGGCAATGGCAAGGAAATCATTTCTGAAGAAGAAAAATTTGTTAACATCGAGTATAGATTTAAATGTCAGGAAGTCGTTTCTGAAAGTATTTGTATGGAGTGTAGCCATGTATGGAAGTGAAACATGGACGATAACCAGTATGGACAAGAAGAGAATAGAAGCTTTCGAAATGTGGTGCTACAGAAGAATGCTGAAGATAAGGTGGGTAGATCACGTAACTAATGAGGAGGTATTGAATAGGATTGGGGAGAAGAGAAGTTTGTGGCAAAACTTGACTAGAAGAAGGGATCGGTTGGTAGGACATGTTTTGAGGCATCAAGGGATCACAAATTTAGCATTGTAAGGCAGCGTGGACGGTAAAAATCGTAGAGGGAGACCAAGAGATAAATACACGAAGCAGATTCAGAAGTATGTAGGTTGCAGTAGGTACTGGGAGATGAAGAAGCTTGCACAGGATAGAGTAGCATGGAGAGCTGCATCAAACCCGTCTCAGGACTGAAGACCACAACAACAACAACATTACATAACTGGTATTAGATGATAAAACTTTCATTCCATTCGGGACTGATGCCCACCATCAACATCAGAATCAGGTAATGGCTTGGTAGTATGGAATTTTGGTCCGAGAGATCCCATCTGGGGCTATTCGTCCTCCTAGTGCAATGACGTGTGACTCCCTTGGGCACGAATACACTATTGAACTCGTTTCGACACTGAAGCAAATAGACTGCGAATGCCATCAAATGGTTCAAATGGCTCTGAGCACTATGGGACTCAACTGCTGAGGTCATTTGTCCCCTAGAACTTAGAACTAGTTAAACCTAACTAACCTAAGGACATCACAAACATCCTGCCCCAGGCAGGATTCGAACCTGCGACCGTAGCGGTCTTGCGGTTCCAGACTGCAGCGCCTTTAACCGCACGGCCACTTCGGCCGGCGCGAATGCCATCTTGAGGAGATTTTTGCCGTACCAGAAACATGCTGTGTCACTTCATGAAGATTCCTGCCTGGGAGCTGGTATGGAAACGTCTTTCATTCGGATCCCAGGCACGCTCTATGCATGCCAGATCAGGAGACCAAGCACATAAGGATGTGTACGTTCCACAATGGGTTTGTAGTGTGAACTGAAGTATGGCTTCTTTCCTTATCCTGTAGGAACACGTCATTTAGTATCACGGTCATGAAGTGTATGCTGACTGCAGGGCTTACCATTATTGTCGCTTATTGGTGAGCAGTCAACTGCTCGTCAACAATAACCAGGTCAGTCCTGTTGTCGTATCCAGTAGCTTCCCGCATCGTGAGTGCAGGGGCGCTGTGGATCTCAACAGTAGCTGCTTACTGTGACTTTTCGCCAAGCCATCTAAGGACACGATGCCACACACAGAAGCGAGACTCATCATTGACCACCACCGAAAAACATTCAAAATCCGATCTCAAGATTATGCTGGTTTCTGATGTCTGCAGTAGGGTGTCAACTATAAAAGACACTTCGCAACATGAGATATCCCCCAGGTTCCAGTAATCCGTCCCTGATGGTTCGTGGAGAAACTCTGCCATTAACCACTGCCCGACAGATATCAGATGACGTGAATCATCTGCTCACCAGAGCCAGTCGAACGAATAAGCCTGCCATCTTCTCGTGGTGTAGTCCCTCAACATCTACATCTACATCCATATTCCGCTAGCCACCTGACGGTGTGTGGCGGAGGGTACTTTGAGTAACTCTATCGGTTCTCCCTTCTATTCCAGTCTCGTATTGTTCGTGGAAAGAAAGATTGTCTGTATGCCTCTGTGTGGGCTCTAATTTCTCTGATTTTATCCTGATGGTCTCTTCGCGAGATATACGTAGAAGGGAGCAATATACTGCTTGACTCCTCGGTGAAGGTATGTTCTCGAAACTTCAACAAAAGCCCGTACCGAGCTACAGAGCGTCTCTCCTGCAGAGTCTTCCACTGGAGTTTATCTATCGTCTCCGTAACGCTTTCGCGATTACTAAATGATCCTGTAACGAAGCGCGCTGCTCTCCGTTGGATCTTCTCTATCTCTTCCACCAACCCTATCTGTTACGGATCCCACACTGGTGAGCAGTATTCAAGCAGTGGGTGAACAAGTGTACTGTAACCTACTTCCTTTTTTTTCGGACTGCATTTCCTTAGGATTCTTCCAATGAATCTCAGTCTGGCATCTGCTTTACCGACGATTAACTTTATATGATCATTCCATTTGAAATCACTCCTAATGCGTACTCCCAGGCAATTTATGGAATTAACTGCTTCCAGTTGCTGACCTACTATATTGTAGCTAAATGATAAATGATCTTTCGTTCTGTGTATTCGCGACACATTACACTTGTCTACACTGAGATTCAATTGCCATTCCCTGCACCATGCGTCAATTCGTTGCAGATCCTCCTGCATTTCAGTACAACTCTCCATCGTTACAACCTCTCGATATACTACAGCATCATCCGCAAAAAGCCTTAGTGAACTTCCGATGTTATCCACAAGGTCATTTACGTATATTGTGAATAGCAACGGTCCTACGACACTCCCCTGCGGCACAACTGAAATCACTCTTACTTCGGAAGACTTCTCTCCATTGTGAATGACTTGCTGCGTTCTATTATACAGGAACTTCTCAATCCAATCAGACAATTGGTCTGATAGTCCATATGCCCTTACTTTGTTCATTAAACGACTGTGGGGAACTGTATCGAACGCCTTGCGGAAGTCAAGAAACACGGCATCTGCCTGGGAACCCGTGTCTATGGCCCTCTGAGTCTCGTGGACGAATAGCGCGACCTGGGTTTCACACGATCATCTTTATCGAAACCCGTGCTCATTCCTACAGAATAGATTTCTAGTCTACAGAAAAGTCATTATACTCGAACATAATACGTGTTCCAAAATTCTACAACTGATCGACGTTAGAGATTGGGTCTATAGTTCTGCACATCTGCTCGGCACCCCTTCTTGAAAACGGGGATGACCTGTGCCCTTTTCCAATCCTTTGGAACGCTACGCTCTTCTAGAGACGTACGGTACACCGCTGCAAGAAGGGGGGCAAGTTCCTTCGCATACTCTGTGTAAAACTGGTATCCAATCAGGTCCAGCGGTCTTTCCTCTTTTGAGCGATTTTAATCGGTTTTTCTATCTCTCTGTCATCTATTTCGATATCTACTATTTTGTCATCTGTGTGACAGTCTAGAGAAGGAAGTACAGTGCAGTCTTCGTCTGGGAAGACACGAGCAGTCAATGACTTCCAAGACTTCCAACATTTGGGAAAAAGGGAGTGTCTAGGACAAGAATCCTTTCAGTTATACCCTTTTCTTTCTTGAAGAATCCAGTGGATCTCTGAAATACTTTCTTGACCACTGCCCCTTCAGCAAGTCCGTATTACGTCATCATTGTTGACCGCGGGCACTCACCAGCTGCTGGGGACACAGCATCCTGACGGCATCCACGCGTGCCGCTCGAGCCTCCGCGTCCACCGCCATGTCCGCCAGAGACATCTGAAACACACCGGGACACAAAGATCACTCACTATCACTGTAGCATCACCTACTACAGTAAACAAACGCATCGACAACAAATGAGCTACAAGATTAATCTGTACAAGTCAATACGTTGAAAGCAATGTAAAAAAAATCCTGTGATCAGGCCCTGAAGGCTACACGATAGTCGTTTGAATGCCGTGTCATCCCCAGCTGTGCATCACCATATACGGTATGGAAGGGGATGGGTTCAGCACACCGCACACTCGGCCGTTGTTGACGTTCCGACCTTGCAGCTGCTGACTCTCAGTCAGGTAGCTCTTCAATTGGCATGAAGAGGCTATCTGTTCCAGTACCCCCCCCCCCCCACCCCTCCCCCTCATCAAGGAAATATCCCTGGCGATACCGGTTCCAAGAATGGGCCCTCACATGTGGGTCAGACGCGTTGACCACTCGGAATGGAGGTGAACAGTTCATAAGTTATACATATAAAATCAATGGACATTTTTAAAAGCTGACACTGGTCTTCTGGGCGATGGTGATCTGTACTCGCGTTTGTAATTTGTCTCAGCTATATTCTATCTATCTATCTATCTATCTATATTCGAATTCCGCTCCAGCTACTGTCGGTTCTGGGTGCTGACGAGTCCTCTCCATTTGGCTCGGTCCTCCCACCACTTTTCTTCCTCCACTTGCTGCCAGGTCACACCTCTCCTTTCTACAGATATTCTCACTCCCATTTTCAACCGTGTTCTTGCGCGCCCTCTAGGTCTTTTCCCATCCATCTTTAGTTCTTCCATAATTTTGGGGAGTCTCTGCCCATGCATCCTTTTAACATGCCCATACCATCTTAATCTCTTTTTTTCAATTTCTTCTCTCATACTTTCTTGTTTAAGGTCCTTTCTAATCTCTACATTCCTTACTCTGCCCATTCTTGTTTTTCCCTTAAATGCTGTGAGAAATTTCCCATGCTTGCAGTCTGCTCCAGTCCCTTTCTGTCATTTTCCATGTTTCTCCACCATACCTTCTATAACCTCCTATTAATTTCGTTCGTTATTCTTCCATCCCTAGATATTTCACTCCCTAAATAAATGAAACTTTCTACCACTTTGAGGGGTTTTCCATTCAAGGCAATATTTCCGTTGATCCCTTTCTCTATTCCAAATAGCGTCTTTTCCCTTTTCAGCTATATTCTCAAACTTAATGTACGGAAGTTAACGCTAGTTGTGACGTATACGCCCCTATATTACCAATGAATCTCTCGGAGAGCGTGCTATGAACGTGTCAAATTGCCGCATGGTTTATCACTCACCGCTTACATCGAGGCAGGGTTTCAAAGGAAACTGAAAACCATAACCACATTCACTTATCTATCAGCGGCCTACGATACAGAGTGGAGAGAAGACGTTATACACAAGTTTCTTCGTGTGGCTTCATGCACTTCGACAGCTCTACTAATCGACACTGTGCTCAGCGACCGACTTTTCCATCATGGCATCCGACATCAGATCCACAAGAAAATTGTAAAATGGTTTACCATAGTAATCAGACATCGAGCCAATTTCCTTTAACTCGTTCACTGAAAGAAAACAAATCAGGTTTAGTTATGCCAACGACTTGGGGCAACGCCGGCCGTTGTGGCCGAGCGGTTCTAGGAGCTTCAGTCTGGAACCGCGCGACCGCTACGGTCACAGGTTCGAATCCTGCCTCGGGCATGGATGTGTGTGATCTCCTTAGGTTAGTTAGGTTTAAGTAGTTCTAAGTTCTAGGGGAGTGATGACCTCAGATATTAAGTCGAATAGTGCTCAGAGCCATTTGAACCATTTTTAAACTTGGGACAACAATGTATAGCTCAACTGAATAGTCAGAAGAAATGCTGTCGGATGACATAAAGTTAGTGGGGAAGCACTTTCGCAAATCGAGACTACAACAAAACATCAACAAAACGGAGGTTTTCTACTTCCACATAAATAATAAACTTGCCAGAAGGAAACTTACAATTTGAAAACACTACACTTACAATACAACACCAAATAATCTGGGGTTAACCCACGAGATTATTTTTCAGAGAGCATCTAACATAAAGGGACGAAAAATTGAAAACAAGAAACATCATCCAAAAGCTTTGGGGTACAACCTGGGTAGCATCGGCATTACCACTAAGTTCCTCTGACCTGGGTCTCTCTGTTCTTAAACGCTGAATATTGTCCCCAGTTTGACAAACAAATCACACGCAAAATAAATAGTCATTCAACTAAATAACACCATGAGAGTGATTGCTGGCGTTATAATATCAGTACCTACGGAATTGCTACCGGTCCTGTGCCCATTTCACTCTCACGAACCAGTACAAGAAGTTCAATGATAATAAAAACCTATCAGTGCATCAAGATACTGATGACGCAAACCACAACCGACTCTGCTCTAGATGACCACCAACAGGAACAGCAAAGGTCGCTGTGGAATTTGAGTTCAACCTTTACGAACGCACGGACACAAGAATGAACTGGACAACAAAATAATAAAAAGTCGTGTATTACCCGAAAACTACAGGGATTACACTTGCCACCCAAAACATGATCATTTCTAAACAGAAGTAGAACAAAACATGGCAGATGTGTGTAGGTCTTACACAAAGCAACCATCCTCATATTCCGATTGTGGGAAAGCGCAGACCACAGACACGTCACTGACAAATGCCGCAAAATAACACGTGGAACAATCACACAAATCCCATCTCGTCCATTTGACTTCAGCTTTGATATCAAGTGACCGCGATGGGTTTATAAAGCTCATTTCATTCACATACACCCTTTTCAATGTTGCATTTTGCATAAATGTTGCAATATGGTTCCGTAACCTTAGAGTATTGCAAAGAAATGAGCCAGAAGATTGAAAAAAAACGTGATTTTGAAAATATGTTCGCCCCAAAAACATCTTTTATCTGGCAAAACGTGTGAAACACCATTTTATACCAGGAAATAAGTCATATTGTTCTGGTAGCAATCACTCTAAGATATATTCCTGAAAATGCGACCTGAATAGGAACGTGCGCAGTTCAGTATTTGCCCAGTAAGTTGAGCATTTCAGTAGTTACGAATGGAGTTTGAGGTACCTTCTGTAAGCAAGGCTGTGGTAAGCCGCCCCAGAAAACATTTCGCGTCCCTCTTTTTCCTTGTTAATTTAACTGCTTTCGTGAGCGTGTTTAACGAAGCAAGTTTCGGCTAAATGGCCCAACTTTCGAACCGGTTTAATTGATTGGCTCCATATCATGTAACGCTTATGCGCATTAACGTGTAAATACCTTACTTTAAATTAACTAGCTGAGGACCCGTCGATCCCCTGAATGGACCGCCAAGGTAGACGATATGGATGGGCATTTGTGAGCACACGGTACCTAGGTTTTTCCACAACAATATTCCTGGCCGTCGCTGTCAGTTCCGTATTGACAAAACTATTCCTTATAGCTTACGTGCGACAGAGCTCCTCGGTTTTTATTGCAAAGCATCACATATTAATATCGTAACTACCCTTAAATCTTCGGCTAGACTATTAATTAGTAATTCGTTTCCATCAGTAGTAAGATATACGCCGTGTCTGTGGTTGCAGGCAATGTGGGAAACTCACTCTACACCTCCTTTCCACTTTTTAGTTCGCTCACCCCGAGTTCCTACACTGCAATAGTAGTGCAGGAATGTGGATTTTGATGGTTTCAAGCGATTCTTTTTCTCTGAAACAACTTTTAGCACGAAATGAGTTTTATTAAATTTGAAAATTGAATAACCTCGTTGGTTGTGAAAGGGGACGGTTGTGTTTGACACGGTTATTTTCAGAAAGTTTTACCATAAATGTGAATGAAGTTGCGAATTTCATGAATGTACTCGAGCCCTGTAGAATCGATGTAACCATATTCTTTGTAAGCTTGTGTTTGAGACCAGAGGTGTTGGTCAGAGAGTGAGTCAGAGAATCGCTGCAGGCAGTGTGTTTGACAGTCTGGCAACGTGTTTGGTTTGAAAAGGATGGGAGTGTGCCTGCCGTGTAGTGGAGTCAGCATTATTTAAAAAGCATTTTATAATAATCTGTTTTGAGGAAAAATATTAAGGAAATGTTAGATATACTTATTGAATTTAAGTTCTGCGTTTTATGGAAAACTCTGTTTTTTCTTGTCACCCAAACATGTTTCGGCAGCTCTGTGCCATCATCAGTGAGTTCTGTTTCTTGAAAACTTGGTTTTACATTATATAGTTTTGCAGGACAGTTTGTATGGTGTCATTCACTGATAGCCGACAGGATTAGGACACATAACAACATTGTGCATACTGAGTTTTGCGAAGTTAAAAGGCGTTTATTACACAAATTCATTTAATATGTGTATGCGGAGCTCAGAATGCGAAAGAAGAAGGTATTAGCACAGGACTCAATACAAAGATAGTTCTGCACAACCATGTAATGTAAAGTCAAGTTTTTCAATAAATAAAACCCACTGATGATGGCACAGAGGTGCTGAAACATGTTTGGGTGACAAGGAAAAAGAGTATTTTGCGCAAAAGATGGAAACTATATCCCGCAATTTTAACTGCCAACACGGAAAAAACACAAGAGCTGCAAATCGAAAAGATAAATATTGAGGAAACTAATGATATGAATGAAAGAATGACAAAAGCCAATTTTTAAGATAAACTGTGTAGTTTCTTATTGTTAGAATATTGCGTATGGTTGAAGCTCGTTGTAGAAATCTTACAATACAACATAAGGTCTAGTCTTACAGTTGAAACAAGCGTCAAGGAAGGCAACTGTGCACGGGAATGTTATTAAGAAAAATTTTGCTAATTTGTCAAGGTCTCAGAACTTCAAGAAAAAGTCGTATTGTTGTCGTGCCTTGATGAACATAGTTAAACTTGGAGTCTTTGTTCTCTTTTACCAGTCGTTAAGCTTAGTTCCCTAATTTTATTTTCTTTCGTGACTCTGTTTGTACACTCTTATTGCACATGGTGGGTTGTGTAGTTAGAAGCATTTATGAAAACTGATTAATACCGTCCTGCACTGCACACTGCAAGTACGGCAGATGAAATTTGAATTTTGGCAGTCACAGGTATGCCAATAAATTTAGTTACAATCGAAGTTCATGTCCATTGTAAAGCACAATGACTGTCAGAGTGTCTATGTGCAAATATCAGTATCAGTATCAGTCATGAAGCTTAATACCAACATAAGATTTCATTAAATAGCTGCCTTCTGAATTTTCAAGCAGTTTCATCAGAAAGTCAGATGTGTCAATTTTTACGTTGATTTTCTCTGTAATTATGATAGCAAATGGTACAGTGATTGTTTACAAGACTAAGATAAAGATTAGCTGTATTAAGGGCCAACATTTTAATCCGAGTCATTTGTTTTGCACCAGATGGCATAAGTAAATTTCACTGGAAACGGTTTGCTTTCTAGATTTCGCACATCACTCAGATCTTTCTGTTGCTCTGGACTAGAATTTGAGTAATTCCATGTCTACATAAATTTATACACATGTCAGATACCAACTCGACACTTAACAATCACAAGTTTAAGCTTACAGTATTATGAAAAGGGAAATTGCTACCACCCTATAGCTGAGATGCTGAGTCGCAGACAGACACAACAAGTTTAAGTTTCAGACATTACTTTCAGTTGTACTAAACGTTCTCCAATGACGCTTCATTTTGGCAAGTTAGGGTGATGTACCGTAGAGTAGGCTCGCTAGTCAGTTTAGTATGATCGAAGTACGTCTTGGACTCTGTAGATAAAATGCATGTTATGGACAATTCTACATAGACACTGGTGCTCACGGAAATCTCTTTGTTATTTCCAAATCAACAATCCTTTAGGTTCCTTCGAAGACTTATGAAAGTCTCTGAGCTGTACAAGTAATTCCCTGCCCTTCGCTTAATTACATCGCATCTGCTACACGTATTTGACTGCCACTTCAGGCCATCCGTCACATCTGTTAAAAAACCGACTCCTCCGATTTCTGCGTACCGAACAATCTCTGCTTGCACTGTGAAGTCATCTTCCCTACTTTTCCGCACACGGCTTCTACACAAAAGAGTTCCTTTTGAACTCGCCTAACAGTGCGTAAAACTTAGCGTCAGTCACTACAAAGGAGCGTTCTTGAGTTAATCCCTCTTTGAAGCTTATTTCCGAATAATAAACAAAAAAGTTAGTAGACGTCTTTTCTATGATGACATGATTACCGACAGCAACAATAAAAATCGGTACCGATACAGTAGGTAAATCTTTGAAGGGTCATTTGTATAACATTAACAGTTACAACTACCTGGTTTTTATTTATCACTTGGCAGCTCAGTCCGGTCCATAGTTTGATGCAGAGACGATGTTAAACTGCAGTTCCCCACGTAACCACATAACTGGGTGGGGAAGTCAGTTCAAAGACTGAAGAAGCGATCACGTTGCTGACTAGTTTGACGTGGTCTGCCATGACCTTCTCTTCTGTGCTAACCTTCAAAATAGCACTGGCAGATAGCGTCCTTAACTATTTGTCGGATATATTCCAATATCTGTCTTCGTCTACAGTTTTTATTCCCCAAGGAAATTATTCCCTGATCTCTTAATACATGCCTTATTATCCTGTTTCTTTTTCTTCTGAAGATTTTCTATATTTTCTTTTCTTTGCCGATTCTGTGGAGAAGCTCCTTATTTCTTATCTTGTCAGTCCACCTCGGTTTCAACCCCCTTGTATAGCATCACTTCTCATACTTTTAGACTATCTTCTTTTCCGGTTTTCCCACGGACCATGCTTCACTATCATATAACGCTGTGCTCTAAATGTACGTCGTCAGAAATTTCTTCCTCACATTAAGGCCGATATTTAATACTAGCAGACTTCCTTTGAAGAACGACACATTACTTACATGAGCTGCAGGCACAGCACTTCATTTATACAACCAGCTTCAGTCTTCTGACGATCAGGCTCATTAAAGTTTTCATAGCATCATTTTAGGTGACATATAAAGCCATTATCGTCAGACGATAAAACCTTGAGTAATATACTGCTATAATATGGTAATGTAAATCATATCATTGGTCTATGAAAACTGTGCCAGAGAGTGTACTTATTCGTGCTAAAACTGTAATCGACATTGACGCTGTGGAAACATTCATTCCACACATACGATACGATGACAGATGCAAGGTTTTATCTGACTACAACGGTTTTATATTTCGGCTAACATGATGCTGTGAATATTTTTATGAACATGATGATATATTCAACAGAGGTGGTAGGAGTAGTCCACGAAATTACAGGACCATATCGTTAACGTCGATATGCAGCAGGATTTTAGAACATATATTGTGTTCGAACATTATGAATTACCTCGAAGGAAACGGTCTATTGACACACAGTCAACATGGGTTTAGAAAACATCGTTCCTGTGAAACACAACTAGCTCTTTTTCACATGAAGTGCTAGGTGCTATTGACAAGGTATTTCAGATTGATTCCGTATTCCTGGATTTCCGGAAGGCTTTTGACACTGTACCACACCAGCGGCTCATAGTAAAATTGCGTGCTTATAGAATATCGTCTCAGTTATGTGACTGGATTTGCGATATCCTGTCAGAGAGTTCAGAGTTCGTAGTAATTGACGGAAAGTCTTCGAGTAAGACAGAAGTGATTTAAGGCGTTCCCCTAGGTAGTGTTATAGGCGCTTTGCTGTTCCTTATCTATATAAACGCGCTACGGTCGCAGGTTCGAATCCTGCCTCGGGCATGGATGTGTGTGATGTCCTTAGTTAGATTTAAGTAGTTCTAAGTTCTAGGGGACTGATTACCTCAGATGTTAAGTCCCATAGTGCTTAGAGCCATTTGAACCATATCTATATAAACGATTTTGGAGACACACTGAGCAGCCGTCTTCGGTTGTTTGTAGATGACGCTGTCGTTTATCGACTAATATAGTTATCAGAGGATCGAAACAAACTGCAAGACGATTTAGAAAAAATATCTGAATGGTGTGAAAAGTGGCAGTTGACCCTAAATAACGAAAAGTGTGAGTTCATCCACATGAGTACTAAAAGGAACTCGTTAAACTTCGGTTACACAATAAACCATTCTAATCTAAAAGCCGTAAATTCAACTAAATACCTAGGTACTACAATTACGAACAACTTAAATATGAAATAACACATAGAAAATGTTGTGGGAAAGGCTAACCAAAGGCTGCGTTTTATTGGCAGGACACTTAGAAAATGTAACAGACCTATTAAGAAGGCTGCCTACACTACGCTTGTCCGTCCTCTTTTAGAATACTGCTGCGTGGTGTTGGATCCTTACCAGGTAGGACTGACGGAGTTCATCGAAAAAGTTCAAAGAAAGGCAGCACGTTTTGTATTATCACGATATATGGGAGAGAGTGTCACAGAAATGATACAGGATTTGGACTGGAAATGAATAAAAGAAAGGCGTTTTTCGTTGCGACGGAATCTTCTCAGGAAATTCCAATCACCAGCTTTCTCCACTGAATGCGAAAATATTTTGTTGACACCGACCTACATAGGGCGGAACGATCATCACGATAAAATAAGGGAGATTAGAGCTCGTACGGAAAGATATAGGTGTTCAGTCTTTCCGCGCGCTATATGAGATTGGAAAATAGAGAATTGTGAAAGTGGTTCGATGAACCCTCTGCCAGGCACTTAAATCTGATTTGCAGAGTAATCATGTAGATGTACATGTAGACGTAGATGACGGTCAGACGACCGAAACTGGTTGTACAAAGTTGTTACCAGCAGCTACAGGCGGTAATATCAAATTTTTCAAATGTATAAGTACTTTGTGACACCACCTCCTGAAAATATGTTGTGGCTCCTCTTTGTCAGGACTGCCCACCTATGGTACTATGAGTGTAATGTTCTCCTTGCTTCGTCTCTCATCTGCTCCTTTGCTACCAAAGTAGCAGAATTCCTTGACTTTGTTTATTTCGTGGTCCCTAGTTTTGCTGTTAAGTTTATCGCTAATCTACGGACTGACCACTTTCAACACGACAGTGCCTAGTAAAACACTTCGAGTTGACAGTTTTATCTTTGATATTCTGAAGAAATATGTTCTTTTGTAGAGTGGAGTGAATCTCATATAGAAATGCGTTTGAGCCAGTGTTTTAGGTGCCTTGGAATGGTGTCAAGCTGAGAGTTTTGTATTCCTGTCATTTTAAACGTTAAATCTACGTGGAAGTGCTTACGAGCTGCCTCCCATCTAGTTTTCGGTTCGCTAATTGTTTAATGTCGGCCGACGTCCGAAGTCGGCGCTGCCACACTCCGCTAGTTACGGTGGTCGGCCCCCGTCTCTGGGCGACTTCCCAGCAGGTAAACCCATTTTGGATGCATGAGTGATTTCGAGCAACCGTTCATCAGGGGAGATTGTACGGCACGATATCGCTTTCGCTATAAAGTAAATCAGTAAATAAATGAAGAGTTAACGTCCGGGCGGAGGCTGATTTTTAATTAAAGCCCGTCATTATCCTAACGACGCGATGAATGAGAGGGTCGTGGCGGGCTACCGTCCATAATTCAGCGGCCGCTGCCTGAAGGAGCGGTCCCGGTCCTCCGACGTGGCGTGGCGAAGCCTGCCGCTAACAGGAAATCAATCTCCCTCCGCGCGCGTTGCGTGTTGTCCCTCCACCGACTGTGGCCGCCGTCGCGCGTGGACAACTCGGCTCGTTTGTCAGACCCCGCGGGAACTTCACAGCGAGTCGTTTTCTCATAACAGAGCAGACGACTGTGCTCTCGTTCTTCTTACGGTGTAGGATCAGTGTAGTCCTACTACGACGTCACAGTCCGGTGACAGCTCACAAGTGTAAAACCATAGCTCGCCATAATACGGCCTTCTGCTGCTACAGACGTGCTCCCTGCATTCCGTGCTGATGATACTTCTTTTATGGCTATACTGCTCGCCAAATGCTGGTTTCTGTGCTGAGAGACGGCGTTCCGGCAGATATGAAATACTTTTCTTACCGTCTGATTCCTTCTCTCAATATAGAACAAATTTTGTTTTCATTATCTACGCGAAATTTTAAAGATTTTGTAGAGATAAAAAAACCCATTGCGTAAGGTTCGCGTATGGTTTATTTTGGCTCATATATGGTACTAGAGAGCAAAGGACTTGGAAGAGCAGTTGAACGGAATAGACAGTGTCTTGAAAGGAGGATACAAGATGAACATCAACAGAAGCAAAACGAGGATAATGGAATGTAGTCGAATTAAGTCGGGTGATGCTCAGGGAATTAGATTAGGAAACGAGACACTTAAAGTAGTAAAGGAGTTTTGCTATTTGGGGAGCAAAATAACTGATGATGGTCGAAGTAGAGAAGATGTAAAATGTAGACTGGCAATGGCAAGGAAAGCGTTTCAGAAGAAGAGAAATTTCTTAACATCGAGTATAGACTTAAGTGTCAGGAAGTAGTTTCTGAAAGTATTTGTATGGAGTGTAGCCATGTATGGAAGTGAAACATGGACGATAAATAGTTTGGACAAGAAGAGAATAGAAGCTTTCGAAATATGGTGCCAAAGAAGAATGCTGAAGATTAGATTTGTAGATCACATAACTAATGATGAAGTATTGAATAGAATTGAGGAGAAGAGGAGTTTGTGGCACAATTTGACAAAACGAAGGGACCGGTTGGTAGGACATGTTCTGAGACATCAAGGGATCACAAATTTAGCACTGGAGGGCAGCGTGGAGGGTAAAAACCGTAGAGGGAGACCAAGAGATGAATACACTAAGCAGATTCAGAAGGAAGTAGGTTGCAATAAGGACCGGGAGATCAAGAAGCTTGCACAGGATAGGGTAGCATGGTGAGGTGCATCAAACCATTCTCAGGACTGAAGATCACAACAACAACATCATGGTAGTAAATGAAATGTAGATAAGCACCCCGTCGTTAGACCACGAGTGGCCTACCGGGACCATCCGACCGCCATGTCATCCTCAGTGGAGGATGCGGATAGGAGGGGCGTGGGGTCAGCACACCGTTCTCCCGGTCGTGATGATGGTATTCTTGAGCGAAGCCGCTACTATTCGGTCGAATAGCTCCTCAGTTGGCATCACGAGGCTGCGTGCACCCCGAAAAATGGCAACACCGCATGGCGGCCTGGATGGTCAGCCATCCAAGTGATGACCACGCCCGATAGCGCTTAACTTCGGTGATTTCACGGGAACTGGTGTATCGACTGCGGCAAGGCCGTTGCCGAAATGTAGATAAGACATGAGAATTTTATTTAAAATTGATAGCAGAACGATATCTCGAGTTATTGGGTTCTATATCCGAAGGACGGTCGCGTGCGACACACCCATTCCGTCCTTGCGCTTCGGGAATCATGTCGTCATAACAATCCTCATATGTGACAAAGAATACAGGGTACGGAAGCGAGGTTTCTTGGAAATTACAGGACGCAGTTAGGCACATATGTTGGACAACTGTAGAAACCTTTTGTGGGAGTAACTCGTCCACAGCAGTGCGAGGTCGGCAACTAAGGACGCATACAGACGCCCATAGCACCAAAGGAAGACCCAGCTGGCGCTAGTATACAAGCCCACAGCACCTGTGGAGCGGCGTAGTAGGATCTGCATACAGGCCCACGGCAGCGAAAGGACTAATCCCTCTCTTGCTTGACGCCTTAAGTGACTGATCACGGTTCAGCTTCGAATACAGCACGACGTCAACTCTAGCTATGAAGTTCATTGGTAAATACGGCGAACCCTCTCTGAATTTTCGTTCCTCATTCTTCTTCTTTTTTCCGTTCCATATTATAGAGCAAGAAGAAAGAAGCTACAGCTTAACGTCTTGTCAGCAACTGCATCGTGAGAGCGAGTCATCCTCATTGTTTTCGGTAGGATGGCTGAAAGAGACGGCCACTGCATTGTAATTCCACTGCCGTTAATTATTTTTGTGCAATATTTATTTTATTTTCCTCCTAAAACGTATCTTTGAAGCTCAGAGGAAAGCAAAGCAGTTTTCAGCTTATCGTTTACTCGGTGTTCTGATTGGTCGTCCTGTGTCTTCACCTTTTGTAGCGTAGATATCCACGCGATCAAGTATGCTCTTGTATAATTTTGTGCCTCGTAAGGAACATAAACATTTGAATTAAAATGTCATCACTTAGAGCGCGATTGGAAAGGATTCATCAGAAACTAAGGCGTAAAAAACAGGATTGATCATTCGCAGTTAGAAACCTCAATATCCCTCGTCGTTAAATATGTTTGTTTTCCTGTTAAAATATTATTTATATTTGTTTTCTGGCGTTCCGTGTATTGTTGAACCAAGCGGCTAAGACGACTCAGAGTTAAAGTTCTATGGATGGAGTGGTAATGGTCATAGTTGGTTATACATTGTTGAATGTAAAGCAACGATACAGAGTTTATAAATACCAGTATCATTTCTATTAAGATTATCTCTCATGAACGTATTGTTTTTTCTTCTGTACATGAATCCGTGACTTCATCCTTCGTTACATTTCACCACTATAAGTATTTATTTATTCATATTCGTGTACGTTGTGCATGATTAAAGAATATTCTGATTTGGAAAACGTTATATTTTGAAACTACCAAGAGATAGCAATAAAACAATCCTTTATTTACTACAGGTTCCGATCATCTGATAATCTTGACGTATCAGAAAAGTATTTACAACAACCCGCACGTAGATCAAAGCCCTCTTGCGTCATTATCGTCAGTAGTAAAATTCGTTATACAGTCAACAGTAATATTTAACCGTACCTTTAACAACTCTTCGCAATCAGATTTTTTTTTTTCACCGAGTGTATTCGTGGAACCTGTTTATTATAGTGCACGAAGACTGATTAACTGGTGCAGTACATTTTATTATTGACTGTGTAATGTATTTCACTGCTGATGATATTGACGCATGACATCTACTATTTTGACACCACAGTAAGACCGTTGCCATGTGCGCTGTTATAAATAATTTTATGATAGCTGAATATGATCAGATGATCAAAAGCGGTAATCTTTTTTCCCTGCCTGTATGCCGCATCTTCACGGGGTCGGCATGCCTATAACTGGATTTGGCAGTGTTAGTGCAAGAAGGTAGCCGGCTGCACTCACTCTGTCGCCAGCCCTTCTCCCCTCAAGATGGAATTTGTGTACGCCAATTCTCTGCGTGTAGTGTTAGCCCGCGAGAGACTGTGTCGAGTTTTCCAAACGCATGAAAATCGTTCAGCTAACGCGTTACTTGGGTACCGTCACGGTATTCATGTAGTCAGATGGAAACCGACAACGGTCCTTGTTAATTCTCCAGGTGGATTCGATCCACGGTCGGAGAGCCTCATTTAATCCCGGAAGCGGATTGCTAATGCACGCTGGTAAACGTGCTGGTTTATCCAAACTGGTAGTAAATAAACAATTATTTTACCAGCAGCTGTTGCTGTTCGGCCGGACACTGTGGCCGAGCGGTTCTAGGCGCTTCAGACCGGATCTGCGCTGCTGCTACGGTAGCAGGTTCGAATCCTGCCTCGGCTATGGATGTGTGTGACGTCCTTAGGTTAGTTAGGTTTTATTAGTTCAAAGTCTAGGGGACTGCTGACCTCAGATGTTAAGTCCCATAGTGATTAGAACGATTTGAACCATTTTTTTCCTTCCTGTTCGTAAAATATCACCTTTTCTCAAATAATGACTATAAGGTAACACCAGCACAAAATATCTGGCAGTCATTGAAAAAAAATCAGGAAATAAATGCCTGGGTGACAGTACAAATACGTAGGGACTTCAGAAAGAAGGTTAATACACGTCGTCCGACGCCTAAAAGTATTGTGCAACAAGAGTGGACCATTGTCAGAAGAGATTGCGTTTTCCGTGTTTCCTGCATACACAGCTCTGCTACCGTACGGGGAACAGTTGCGTCACGGTGTCGGATTGAAATGGAGGAGAAATTGTAAAGCTGAAGTAAGCGTTACAAAATGTCTAAACTGCACACAGGTTCACAGTGAACTTCTGGCAGTATAAGAACGACATGCAACGTCACGTATTGAAATCGTGCCAAATATTTGACCATATTCGCACAAATTTGACACTGATCGGGAAATGCAGATCTCGCGCCATACTATTTTCGACAAGCTGAAACAACATAGAGGGGAACGGTGGGGACGTTCAAACAACGGTTGTCGAACGGCTCTGTGTGCAAGGAACGGATATCTGTCGTCGAGGAACGGATTGATTCGTAGAATATTCCGGTCATCGTTTACAGAGATTTGGTGACTATTGTGAAAAATAGTTAAATGTTTCTGCGTCACTTTTAAGTGAAGTTCGGCATTCAAGAAGAGTTACTTTGCCTGCCAAAATAATGTGTACCTTAATTTTCGAGTCCCCTCGTACTTAATCCTGGTACTTCTGTTAGTCCAGATTTTCAACAACTGCATCATCTTCCTCGATACGGTTTAAAATCAGTTCTTGCGACTGAGTGCAGTCTCGCTTTCTTTTACCCACATGTCCGTTCCGTCATGTTTGTGCACATGTTTGAACAACGGCGTCAACATGTTCGTAGCATCGCAGTCTTATTTTCATTACTTATTTCTGGAATAATCGAATATGTATCGCAGTCACGCGATGAATGTCCATCTGTAGGCAAATAAAGGCGAATATGCACCATGAAATTTTCCTATCACGTACTACAATTACTTACAACCAAGTATGGAGCGAGAACATCATGAAAGGTTTAAGATGACATTGAATTCCTTCAACCCCTCGGTTCTTCCAGAGATGCTTGGATCGTATCCTGAAAAGACGTATCAGTTCTGCTTCCCACAGTTTTCCTGGGCCACATGCTCCTCAGTTCAGTTTATAGTGAATCTGATGCAGTTAACACGCAGTCTTAATTCCACCTTGTTGTGCACGTGCAGAAGTAACCACGGCTTACACGAGAGTTATCACAGTTTATCCTCAAATGCTCTCCAATCTTTTACAGAAACAAATCTGCAGTTATAAGAGTCGAAGGAAATGAAAGGGAAACGGGAGTTGAAATGGGAATGACAGAGGGTTGTAGGATATTCCCGAAGTTATTTAATCTGTACATGGAACAAACAGTAGAGGGATGCAAAGAACAATTAGGAGGAGGATATAAAGTTCAGGGAGAAGTAAAAACCGTGAGGTTTGCTGATGGCACTATAAATCTGTCGGAGATAGCGAAGGACCAGGAAGATCATTTGAACGGAATCGATAGTGTCTTGAAAAATGGTTATAAGACGAGTATCAGCAAAAGTAAAACCAAGCTATAGGACCTAATGGTAGTAAATCAGGCGACGCTGCATGAATCAGATTAGGAAATGAGACACTAAAATAGTTGATGAGTTGGCCAGTAAAATAACCGATGATGGCCGGAGAAGAGAGGATGTAAAACGCAGACAAGCTATAGCAAGAAGAGCGTTACTGGAAAAAAGAAGCTTATTAACTTCTAATGTCAATTAAAGTCTTAGGAAGCCTTTTATGAAGATATCTGTTTGGAGTGTAGCCTTGTATGGAAGTGTAAAGTGTATGATAAACACTTTCGACAAGAAGAGAACAGAAGTTTTTGAAGTGTGGAGCCGTAGAAGAATGCTGAAGATTAGGTGGTCAGACCGTGTGATTAACGAGGAGGGACTGAATCAAATTGTGTGAAAGGAAAATTATTGCACAACTTGACTAAAAGGAGCGATCGGTTCTTAGGACACATTTTGAGGCATGGAGGTAGTATCAGTGCGGTACAGAAGCGAAGTGTGTTTGTAAAAATTGTAGAGGGCGACCAAGGGATAAATACAGTAAGCAGATTCAAATGAATATATTTGGAGATGAAAAGGTTTGCAGAAGCGTCGAGAACAGTATTAAACCAATCTTCGGCAATGAGGTCTGGAACAGAAAACACTTCGATGGCATCCACAGATATCAAATTTTTTGACTGTGGTGTATCAAAGTGTGTTCCTCTATGTACCACTTTGAATTTGATTAAAATGATTATAATGCAGTTCCTTTATTTATTTGCATGGTATCTGTTTCATCAAATTTTAACACATGTTTTGATCATACTGCATTATTAATTATTCCCTACATTGCAGTTCTCACTGTTCTTTCTTTAATACTTATAGAGCAGATAAATGGAGGGGATGCAGACAGCATGTTGAAAGAACGACAACTCACAGACTGTTGTATGTTAAAGTGTAATAAAACGAATATCAAACACACTTTGTACTTATTTCTTCAAACCGTAGCCACCATGAAATTGCTTTATTGAAACAGGATATATAATACATAAAGAACAAGCTGTTCGTTGAATGTAGAGCTTGAAAAAGCGCGTGTTTCCTGCCTTTGCAGTCGGAAAACTGGTTTCTTCGACCAAGTGAAAAGTAAGTATGTAAAAGAGACAAGTATTCTGATAATCTGCATATGGATGTTAGAGGGCAATTCAGAAGAAGTGTTAGTCACATATATAGTAAAGCAGGTTCAATATTAGCGGCAAAAACTGACACACATTACAAAAACAATTAATCTTAATGCCGAAGCCAACTCTGGAGGTCCCTCTAGCGCTTAATAAATAGGTAATAACATTTAGTCGCTTGACGTGCAGCACTTTTTATAATACTCAGTTCGATCCAATACAAAAAGTGCAAAATGACTATCACAGACCTGTCGAGAAAATTTATTCAAGGCAATGTCAGAGAGGTACAGCATTAACAGATTCTCCGCTGATCGAAGTTCTCCTGACAGGGTCGCCACCTCCCAGTGTCAGCAGCTCATTGCTCAATGTTCTATCATAATGGAGGGTCTCAGCCGCCGCGTTAGTAAACAACATAAATCAGACTCAAGGCTTCAAGCTGCGCCTGTCATGTCCAAGCATTCTCCAAGCGAGGGGCGATGCCGCTGACTTTTAATATGGATGTTCCAACGGGATATTAATCAATCCACAGTAATCTGCACCTGCGAGCTTTAAACACAGGTGTCAACTTAGAAACCTGAAACAACACTTAAGCCTTCAGAATGCGGCCTCCTGGGTGTCCTCTAAAACGGTGAATGTCAAGAGCATTGTTTCAGAGAAATAGTTGGGTCTTTTATTTAACCTTCTACACACGATATTGACTGTACACACTTCAGTGAGGATACGTCTTGAATAGCTTGTTAATTTGTGTCTTCCCTAAGGAAAATCCAAAGTGCATATTTGCATTTCAGAATGTCAGTTTTTAGCCGGCCGGAGTAGCCGTGCGGTTCTAGGCGCTACAGTCTGGAGCCGAGCGACCGCTCCGGTCGCAGGTTCGAATCCTGTCTCGGGCATCGATGTGGGTGATGTCCTTAGTTAGGTTTAATTACTTCTAAGTTCTAGGCGACTGATGACCTCAGACGTTAAGTCGCATAGTGCTCAGAGCCATTTGAACCAGCCAATGTCATTTTTTAATCCATGTAAATGGGCACTTAAAGGCTTCGAAGCTCAGCCTCAGCAACCCCCTTTATGGTGAAAGGCTTAATGCGAAAGGCAATAACATCTTCGCAAACTATTTCTCTGTTGCCGCCGTCCGCCTGTGGAAGAATCTAGCCCGCACTATGTCCACAGCTCAGTGCCCTGTTGCCTTTAAACAGAATTTGAAGCACTTCCTTGAGTCTAAATTGACGTATATGGAAAATTTTCTCTCTGTCAAACAGTAAAGCAAGCCAGTTCACCTTACCTTCGACTTTCTTCATAAACTGTTTATTTTTTATCACGTACTCCTTTCTCTACCTCTTACACCCTTTCTCTTACGTCCATTGCTTCTAGCGCTCGTAGGTTAAATCTACCATCCCATAACTTGCATTTATTGCCGTACCTCTAGTGAAAGAAAGTAATTGGTGTGATTTTTCCTAAACTGTAGTAATTTTTAAATATATTCAGTTTGTGGTGTAACTTATTCTCATCGGAATATATGTAATGTAAAATACGTAGAATGTCTGGTTAGAGACGGTCTGATTGTCCTAGTCCTACCAGGTAAAATAAATAAATAAATAATATAGATACGCATCTTAGCATTTCCCTACCTACGCGATGCTCAGAGCCCCTCTACCTCTCCTCACCATTAATAGCAAAAGGGACTTGGTATCACTATGCTTGTAATGTTGGACCTGCTACGAGACCTGGAGAAGGGACAATTTGTCATATTCATCTAACATCCCCAATTCGACAGTGATCGGACATGGGTTTCTACAGAAATTTATCCACGAGCTGCCAACATTGTAAAATTGTCTGAAGAATGTGTCGTACTCCACGAACTAAATTTGAACAAGGAGTACACAAAACTTATTCTATCTCATACCATTGACAGTACGGTACGCTTATTTTGGTACCTAAAAGTTAAGAACTCTTAAAGGTGTAGGCGAAGTTCATGTGTTATTCATTTTAATATGGATGCGACCTTTTTAATTCAGCCACTTGAAATTACGCATTAGATTAAATTCAGAGTATCCAGTGAATTAAATGTAGCTATAGAGATAGAAAATATTAAAAAAATACCTTTATTCCAATTCCAGTGTCAGGTTGAAAATTAAAACAAAGATAAAGAAATAGGAAAAAGAGTCAGACGAATGAGAAATTTCTGTTGGGTATAAAAAAAACTAGCAAAAATGGCGTATTAATATTCTTTAAATTGGAGAACTATGAGATTAAGTCTGAAAATCTGTATTCAGCTTTGATGCTGTCTATAACTGTTCTCTTACATCACCTCACAACTCACAGCAAGCTCGGGTGAGGGAAGGATGGGGAAGGAAATCGGCCGTGCCCTTTCAAAGGAACCATCCCGGCATTTGCCTGAAGCGATTTAGGGAAAACACGGAAAACCTAAATCAGGATGACCGGAGACGGGATTGAACCGTCGTCCTCCCGAATGCGAGTCCAGTGTCAACTCACAGCGTCACCGTATTTATTGTATTACTTCCATGCTTTCTGTTGCTGACTGACGTATTTCTGTTCGACATGTTGTGTTTTGCAAGCTACATAAAATGTTGCCTTCGGCCGGTGTAAGACTAGACGAAGGTGAGAAATATCTCAAAATCCTGCCAAAATTTTCGCTACGATTGACGTTTAACATTCTTGCACAGAACCGAGGCGATCATCGTCCCTTCAGTTTGTCATATTGTGGAGCCACGCCAGTACATTTGGGCTGTAGAATTCATAGCCCTATGTGCTGCAGTACATTGAGTATGAAAAGCTCCCAATTCCTGGATATTACATCTTTAATACCTTGAAATTTGACATTATTTCCTCTCCTCTACACAAAAAATCGTATTTTCTTTTCAAGAGTGGTGCATCAGATGTCACAGATTAAGTACGGAATACACACGTACAGCACGGTACAGTCGTTTTGCACACAGACTACTACAATTCCTCTGCTGTGGAGAACTGAATGTGTAAACAGCAGTCCGTCATGGGCCTTCATCCACAGACAAAAGGTTAAGTATTGTCATGATTCCGTTGTGTAGCAACAGGTAGGGACGTCTATTTAGCGATTAGGGATTGGTGACGGAAACATATAGGCATACTCCGAACACGTTTGTCACGTGTTGAGAATCCACATGCTACGGTTTTAGAGCGACCCCTTTGTGAAACTGATACTGGCTCTAGAACAAAGCGACAGAGCAAATTTTGATGACACTGTTTGGGCATTCTCCCGTTATTCATCTTGACTGTACAGTGACACGCAATCTGACGCTGGAAAAAGTTATTACTAAAGTCATAGTATTTCCCTTCGTCCACAGCAACGATAGATCTATAGTTCAGTATATTCGCAGACAGTTTATTGCTGTAAATGTGTCAGAATCTTGTAACGAATGCAAACTTTATACCTTCAGATTCTGGGAGGGGTAAGTAATGCCGTCTCTTGCTGTCACCTCGAGCAGCCCCCCTCCCATCACCCCCCCCCCCAACCTTTTGTGGACGCCTATGCCATGTCAATCAATTTAGATATGCAATGGAATACCTACTTTTTGATGTGTGGACGGAAATATGAATCCAGTACCGCCGGAATGCTAGTGTTAATCAACGTGGCACCGTGATTTATTTTCACTTAGTGTTGCATTATAGATTTAAGTGTCAGGAAGTCGTTTCTGAAAGTATTTGTATGGAGTGTAGCCATGTATGGAAGTGAAACATGGACGATAAATAGTTTGGACAAGAGAATAGAAGCTTTCGAAATGTGGTGCTACAGAATAATTCTGAAGATTAGATGGGTAGATCACATAACTAATGAGGAGGTATTGAACAGAATTGGGGAGAAGAGAAGTTTGTAGCACAAATCAAGAAGGGACCGGTTGGTAGGACATGTTCTGAGGCATGAAGGGATCACAAATTTAGCATTGGAGGGCAGCGTGGTGGGTAAAAATCGTAGAGGGAGACCAAGAGATGATTACACTAAGCTTATTCAGAAGTATGTAGGTTGCAGTAAGTACTGGGAGATGAAGAAGCTTGCACAGGATAGAGTAGCATGGAGAGCTGCATCAAACCAGTCTCAGGACTGAAGACAACAACAAACAACAAGTGTTGCATAGACAGGCACTATCGTGCTACTGTACTGTGTAAATAAACAACAAGATCAACAGTGGCTGCAGGAACTTTTCTTCCTTGCAGTGTGACGTAATGGTGGAGTAAGTGAAAATCAATTATGAATTGGTTTACAGCGTCTTGCACGACATTTTGAATACCGTACGGCAAAGATAGGCCTGCTCGGTTCCGTGACTTCTTACAAGTATAAAATTCCACCGAACCGAGCCAACAACGGAAATGTTGCAACTTTCACGGGCCAATTCTGATGACTACTTTTTCCGACGGGAGACTGCTGGATGCCGGCCGTGGTGGCCGAGCGGTTCTAGGTGCTTCAGTCTGGAACCGCTCGACCGCTGCGGTCGCAGGTTCGAATCCTGCCTCGGGTATGGTTGTGTGTGATGTCCTTAGGTTAGTTAGGTTTCAGTAGTCCTAACTTCTAGGGGACTGATGACCTCAGATGTTAAGTCCCATAGTGTTCAGAGCCATTTAACCAAGACTGCTGGATATGGAACCGTGACAAGAGACATGGGTGCTAAGCAAGCGTTGAAACATGTTCGTAGCAAGAAGTGAAACTACTGCCGGTGTCTCCTGAACATTTTCAGCCCTCTGTCCTACAACTGAAACACATTCTCACCATACGTGATCCACGGCAATGTCTGCTATAAAATTCAACTATTATAATGACTCATAATCATAAACCGAGGTGACCAAAGCCATGGCATACGTTCCAGTATTGTGTTGTACCTCCTTATGATCCAGAGAGATGGCGCAGTGTTAGCACACTGGACTCGCATTAGGGAAGACGACGGTTCAAACCCCGCGACTGGCCATCCTGGTTTAGGTTTTCAGTGATTTCCCTAAATCGCCCCAGGCAAATGCCGGGATGGTTCCTTAGAAAGGGCATGGCCGACTTCCTTCCCCGTCCTTCCCTAATCCAATGAGACCGATGACCTCGCAGTTTGGTCTCTTCCCCCCAGACAACCCAACCCAACCTTCTTATGCCCGGCGTAGTTCAGCAACACGATGTGGCATTGACTCAACAAGTCGCTGGAAGTCCCCTGCAGAAATAATGAGCCATGGAGCCTCCTCTGCCTTCCTTAATAGCGAAAGTGTTGCCGGTGCGTGATTTTGTGCACAGACTGACCTCCTGATTATGTCCAATGTATGTTCACTGGGACTCATGTCGGGCGATCTGGGTGGCCAGCTCATTCTCTCGAATTGTCCCGAATGTTGTGACATGGTGCATTATCATCCATAAAAATTCCATCCTTGTTTAAGAACACCAAATCCACGAATAGCTGTAAACGGTCTCCAAGTAGCCGAACATAAATATTTTCAATCAATGATCGGTTGAGTTGAGTAAACACAGCCCACACCAGTATGGAGGTACCACCTGCTTGCACAGTGCCTCTTTGACAACTTGGGTCAATAGCTTCGTGGGATGTGCGCGACACGACGCTCTAACTCTTCTGTCAGCTCTTACCAACTGAAATCGGGACTTATATAACCAGGCAACGGTTTTCCAGTCGTCTGGGATCAAACCGATGTCATCACGAGCCCAGTAGAGGCACTGCAGCCGATGTTGTGCTATTAGCAAAGGAACTCGCGTTCGTCGTCTGCTGCCAGAGCCCATTAACGACAGATTTCGCCGCACTGATACGTACACTGAATGTCACACATTGATTTCTGCTGTTATTTCACGCTATGTGCTTGTCTGCTAGCAGAGACAGTTCGACGCTAACGCTGCTGCTGTCCTTCGTTAAGTGAAAGCCGTCGGCCACTGCGTTCTCTGTGTTGAGAAGTAATGTCTGATATTTGGTATTCTCGGCACACTCGTGACAATATGGATCTTGGACTACTGAATTCCGGAACGATTTCCGAAACTGAATGTTGCACGCGTCTTTTAATTCCCGTCGTGCGGCCAACATCACGACGGCAACCTTTTCTACATCTACATCTGCATCTACATCCATACTCCGCAAGCAACCTGACGGTGTGTGGCGGAGGGTACCTTGAGTACCTCTATCGGTTCTCCCTCCCATTCCAGTCTCGTGTTGTTCGTGGAAAGAAGGATTGTCGGTATGCCCCTGTGTGGGCTCTAATCTCTCTGATTTTATTCCCATAGTCTCTTCGCGAGATATACGTAGGAGGGAGCAATATACTGCTTGACTCTTCGGTGAAAGTATGTTCTCGAAACTTCGACAAAAGCCCGTACCGAGCTACTGACCGTCTCTCCTGCCGAGTCTTCCACTGGAGTTTATCTATCACCTCCGTAACGCTTTCGCGATTACTAAATGATCCTGTAACGAAGCGCGCTGCTCTCCGTTGGATCTTCTCTATCTCTTCCATCAACCCTATCTGGTACGGATCCCACACTGCTGACCAGTATTCAAGCAGTGGGCGAACAAGCATACTGTAACCTACTTCCTTTGTTTTCGGACTGCATTTCTTTAGGATTCTTCCAATGAATCTCAGCCTGGCATCTGCTTTACCGACCATCAACTTTATATGATCATTCCATTTTAAATCACTCCTAATGCGTGCTCCCAGATAATTTATGGAATTAACTGCTTCCAGTTGCTGACCCGCTACATTGTAGCTAAATGATAAGGGATCATTCTTTCCATGTATTCGCAGCACATTACACTTGTCTACATTGGGATTCATTTGCCATTCCCTGCACCATGCGTCAATTCGTAGCAGATCCTCCTGCATTTTCAGTACAATTTTCCATTGTTACAACCTCTCGATATACCACAGCATCATCCCCAAAAAGCCTCAGTGAACTTCCGATGTCATCCACAAGGTCATTTATGTATATTGTGAATAGCAACGGTCCTACGACACTCCCTTGCGGCACACCTGAAGTCACTCTTGCTTCGGAAGACTTCTCTCCAACGTGAATGACGTGCTGCGTTCTGTTATCTAGGAACTCTTCAATCCAATCACACAATTCGTCTGATAGTTCATATGCTCTTACTTTGTTCGTTAAACGACTGTTGGGAACTGTATCGAACGCCTTGCAGAAGTCAAGAAACAAGGCATCTACCTGCGAACCCGTGCCTATGGCCCTCTGAGTCTCGTGGACGAATAGCGCGAGCTGGGTTTCACACGATCGTCTTTTTCGAAACCCATGCTGATTCCTACAGAGTAAATTTCTAGT
This sequence comes from Schistocerca serialis cubense, assembly GCF_023864345.2. NCBI lineage: Eukaryota > Metazoa > Arthropoda > Insecta > Orthoptera > Acrididae > Schistocerca > Schistocerca serialis. The sequence continues at coordinate 1,119,712,696 of NC_064639.1, read as the reverse complement.
TTCCAGAAAAGTCATTATACTCGAACATAATATGTGTTCCAAAATTCTACAACTGATCGACTTCTCAAACATCAGGTGGTGTAAATTTCTAGTTTCCAGAAAAGTCATTATACGCGAACATAATATGTGTTCCAAAATTCTACAACTGATCGACTTCTCAAACATCAGGTGGTTAGCTAAATCCCTCAAGTACTTTCCCTCCCTAAGTCAGCAATCTGAGTGGTTTCATAGCACCCAAGAATGAATGATTCGGCAGAGGCCTGCTATCACTGGCGGCGCTATCAAGTGCAGCCGGCTGCGGTCAGCGCCTCACGCGTCCCTCGCGGCACAGCACTGTGCCATGGCGCATTCCCCATCTGTCGAGAGCGATGAGAGGAAGGCCGAGTGCGGACGGAAGAGCAGAGTGCCGGCCGAGTGTGTGAGCGGGCGCAGGAGAACCGTCCCTTTCAATACGTCCGCTGTCACTTCCAGCATATAGCGGCGCACCACCCCACCACACCAACGTGCTACGGCTCTCCTCGACAGTTTCCGCGTACACTGGAGTTACGCTGCACTACCTACTACTCTTTCTTCTGATTCGTAGCGTTAGTGTAATTCATTAGGTACATACAAATTTCTCTCTCTCTCTCTCTTTCTCTCTCGAATGCACATACACTTTCTCTCTCCTCTCTTCCTTTCCCTTTCCCTCTCGCACTTTCTGTCTTTCTTGCTCTCTCCATCTCTCACTTTCTCTCTCTCTTTCCCTCTCTTTCTTACTATCTGTAAAAAAAAGTGAAGAAGAGCGTCTTCATCTCTGTAATTCGAAGTTTTTTTTTTTTTTTTTTTGTTGAAACTCAAGGGTTACTTCCAGGACTGGAGAATAAAAGCTCTTTGTAATGCATGAAAAGTATTTCACACACACTGAGGTGACTAAACTCGTATGCAAACACCCAGATAGCGACAGTATGGCGTACACAGGGTATAAAAGGATTGTGCATTGGCAGAACTGTCATTTGTACTCAGGTGATTCATGCGGAAAGGAACCAACGTGATTATGAATGAATGTCGTAATAAGAAAAAGATGGTGCAAAGCCATACGAAAATGCTCTATTTATGGAGTCCACAACCGTGGATACGATGTGAAAACGAGCACAGGTCTAAATATTGGCACCCCTCCCCAAAGGGGGTGTAATAGATTCTGAAATTTCTGTATTTAAATTTGTGAATCTGTACTTAAATTGCTGAATGACTGAGAATATGGAACTTCTACGTTGTCTGATTGTGAAACAGCTGAGCAAAACTGAACGTACTGAGCCTACTTTCTCTTTACCTTTACTTATCATGTCAACAATGGCCCACAATATTCTAGCGCAACGCCTTCTGACTGATAAAAAAAAAAAAAAAAAAAAATTACAACCTGACTTCAAATAATTAATTCAAAAGAATGGCCCTGGCTAAAAAGAAATCTTAACAATAACCTATACATTTCATTAAGCACTTACCTCACAAAAATCTTCATTATGCGAACTACTGCAATACAGCGATCGTCAATATTTCCAGCTGAATAAAAGATTCTAACTACTAAAGCCAATAACTACTAATAGGCATGTGGTCAGCAAAGGAAAGATTTTGTTGCGAACCAAATAATGTATTTTTTACCTTAATAATGTGACATCCAGTTCAGACACGAATATAAATCGTCACTGACATCCAGTACAAAGATATATGATCATGAATAATTTTCAATCTCCAGGTCGGATACTTCCAGATCGTTAGCCTACCCTAACACTTCCGACCTCTACCCTCCATCAATGCTAACTTCACACATGTAACATCCATCACTGTTGGCTGTTCACCTACAACTGCCCAACAGTACTTCCATCACTTCTGGCGACTAACTTCCAACTGCTCGACACTATTGGCGATTATCTTCCAAACAACGAGTCCAACCAGCCACAGACTCTCTTAGAAACGAACTGCAGTCAGAGATCCAATGCAAAGCGCTACACAGCGCTGCCGCCACAGAAGGAGCCCACTTACAATGCTGCATATTGGTCACCAGGATTGTAAACAGTGCCGTTTCTTGATAGAAGAGAGCAGTGAGCAGTTGGAGTCTTTTTTCATGTGGTGTGGATGCAGCGTTGACTCCAGTGTGAACTGGTGTTTCTTCTAGACTGTAAACTCATGGCAGGTATGTGAAATAGTTTTCTCTGCATGCCCTCTGTGTCTAGGTTAATTTCACAGAATTCTATGCTACTTTCAGGAACAGTTCTTTAGTCATCTACATCCAAAGGTTACATGTGATGTGACCATCTTACTTAAGTGAGATTGGTGTAAGTATGGGTCCCAACTGAAACACCGCAGTATTTCATAGGGACTTCAAATGCAGTTTCTGCATTCGTCATACCTCCTGTTCCCAACATTAAGAAGAGAGCCATTACTCAGGGGAGCAAAGGACCAGTTGACCAACTCGCTTGACAAAAGTGCTAGCCACAAGATATCGTTGAGTTTTTCTGGTGTTTGAGGCCGTCCAGCAAGCATGGTTGATAAGACCAAAGGCCTTCAGAAAACAGACAAACCACGAAACCATTCGATTCTTCATCACACTCCAGCGATACTTCGATTTTGGGCATCGATAATGACTGGATATCAAGGACGGAGCTACACCAGATCAGACAGGTGCTACTTGTGTCTTTTGTGACGAACTACTATTTCAAGACACAAGCGGGGAAGTGTGGTTTAAATGTGTTATGCGCCAAATGTGCGCACACTTAGATGCGCCGAAGCGTATTTTCACACCATTTTTAGCCTAGTATTGAGTCTTCCGTTTTAGAATAGAAATAACTGGTATTAATAGACGTTTTGCCTCCTATAATTTAGAAAACTTGCTACAGTTGTTAATTAAGATAAAAGTTCTAGAATTTTTCCTTAAGTCTTTAAGTCTAAAACAGAAGAGGGTGCTGCTATGTACGTTTCCTCCCCTATCAGCTAGTGTATGGGCCAGAATCTTGATTTCTCATGTACGGGTCAATATAAGATAATTCATATTTAAATATAATATCATCAAACTGTAGTCAGGTTCAGAAGGTGGAGTCAATACATTAACGTAACTTTCGTGACAATGTCAGCTTAATCAATTAAACTGTTATCAAACAATGGAAAATCCAGAATAAAATCTAGCAGTATTACGAAAAGGACAGTTGCTTTTCACCATATAGCGGAAATCAAATGTTCAAATGTGTGTGAATTCCTAAGGGGCCAAACTGCTGAGGTCATCTTACACACTACTTAACGTAACTTATGCTAAGAACAACACAGACACCCATGCCCGAGGGAGGACTCGATCGTCCGCTGGGAGGGGCCGCGCTATAGCGGAGATGGAGATTGGTCTGCCTTAAGCTGCCAGAGACTGTGGTCATGTGTGTGTGTGAGTTGAATTAGCGTGCGAGTGAGTGCGTGCGTGTGTGTGTGTGTGTGTGTGTGTGTGTGTGTGTGTGTGTGTGTGTGTGTGTTTTATTCATTTTCGACAAAGGCATTGGCGGCTGAAAGCTCATTTTGAAATATCTTTTTGTTGTGCCTATCTACAATTAAAATACTGCGTTACATTTTCTGTAAACATTGCGTAACTATTACTGGACAAAGCGCACCGTAGACTACGCTGAACGGGGAACGAAATTTGTCACGTGACTAGATAGAGTCGCGCACCAATTCAAAGTAGTGCGCGTCGCTACATCGCACTGCAAGCATGGAAACTAATAGCGGAAAGTGCCTTAGCGGATAGTGAGGACGGATTTCTGTGAACACGACTAAATTTATAGACGATGAGAAAGAAAACCGATTGACAGTGCTGATGGAGAAGCTGCCAGAACAGGCAAGCAATGTTTTAAAAAAATGTTGGTGGATAGTGTTCTAATTACGTCACGAAGGGAACAAAGCCGAACGTTGTGGGTTTCAAGTAACTGTCCCAGAGAACGACGACGTAGGTAAATGTTTCATTAGGACTGTGATCGTCAAATGTTTCTGCTCGAGAGCCAATGCTGACACTGTTTGGCGGCACTTCGGGTCTCATTTGTACCGATTTTATTATTATTGGCAACCTCCTTAAACTAGCATGCCGTAAGCTCCCAGCAGACCAGTAAGGACCCGAAAAGTTGGCGTCAGACCCTCAAGTACTGGTCATTAAAATTCGGCACCATTCGAAACACTTCCTATCATCTATTTTCTGTGTGAGATTGCTGCCAGCCTCGGCGAACCCAAAGTTGTGTCATTATAACTGCTTGGTGAGGTTTTACTGTATTGTCTGTGTAAGCGGATGATTGATTAATAACGGTAATTGTACTTCTCTTTAAAACCATTATGCAATATGAGACACAATCACAAATGTTTACAAAATGTTTTGAATGCCAGTATTCTCCTAGCCTGTATTATAGCAGCCATAGTTTAATTTCGTATTCTTTGTAACAAATACGTACCGTCTTTTGAGATCATCATCTTCATAATTTGTATTCACGAATCCATGTAACTTCCGTGACGAAATTCGTACTATAGGAGCTAATCGGTGCCACTCGCCCTTTCCCGGAAATCTGTCCCTACTGCAAAACAAACAGTGAAACATTCTCTACGCGCGCAATGACCGCGCTGTTTACCCCTGTTGCTCATGAGATAAATGGCGAACTTTAATTAGCTCACGGACGAGTTCATCACGTCAATTTAAGCTGAGCACAACTTAAAATATTTCTGTCTCTGTTTTCTTGTTTGTCAATAAGCAGGAAAACTAGCTTCTTAAGAATCTCTTAACGTCAGTTAACGTTTTTGAATTCGGCTGTTGGTTGCTAGCTGCATATTTTTATACAAGGCATGTCTGAAAAGTTCGGTGAACTATCTCAGAAAATAAAGAAAAGGAGAGTCACAAAATACTACCTTTACCGGCTTCCAAAGTAATCACCATTACGAAGTCGCTCGAAGCACCTTGGTCACACGTTATTGGATACCCGCAACGTACCCGTGCTCAACTTTCTCGCTCAACGCTAGGTGACTGTTCTTCGACGCCCTTCTTATTGTCTAGATCTTTTTGTTTCCCGTCCTTAAACTACCCCCGAAACGCTGACGTTTCGCAGACATTGTGGCGTGACCACGGCGCTTCCAGCGATTCCACAAAAAGCGTTTGCTGACAGTTTCCAACAGCCCTTCAGCTGATGTCAGAAGTGTTTTGCAGCTAATGATGATTACTCTAAAGACCAGTAATGGTATTCTGTTTGTAACCCTTGTTTCCTTTATTCTCTGAGACCATTCACGTAACTCTTCAGACGCACCTTGTGAAATGCGGCTCAGAACCGCAGGCGATGCGAATAATTGATTCCGGTCGCTAGCGGACCGCGGGCCGTAGTTTGACGACCACTGCATTAGGTAGTAGTTTCTCCGATACTGAGAAGACAGCAATGAAGTATCAACTTTGGGGAAACTTCGCAGCTCTTTTCTAACAGAACAGGACTTCAAAGCGGGCAAGGTACACTCAGAAAAATTGCCAGGTCTGTGAGACTTGGTTTAAAGAGATGCCAGAATACATGAGTAGTCATTTCCGGAAGAGGCTACGAAGGTGCAAAGTAGGCATAGCACGTTAGATTTTTACGGAAAAATTAAATGGTTTATTCAGAGGAAACGTGGATTCATACACATTACACTCTGAATTAATGTCGTCGTACTAATAGTGTGCAGGAAGTATTGCGAGACCAAGGTGCCAGCATTGTTTCTACATCTACATCTACATCCATACTCCTCAAGCCACCTGACGGTGTGTGGCGGAGAGTACCTTGAGTACCTCTATCGGTTCTCCCTTCTATTCCAATCTCGTGTTGTTCGTGGAAAGAAGGATTGTCGGTATGCCTCTGTGTGGGCTCTAATCTCTCCGATTTTATCCTCATTGTCTCTTCGCGAGATATACGTAGGAGGGAGCAATATACTGCTTGACTCCTCGGTGAAGGTATGTCGTCGAAGCTTCAACAAAAGCCCGTACCGAGCTACTGAGCGTCTCTCCTGCAGAGTCTTCCACTGGAGTTTATCTATCATCTCCGTAACGCTTTCGCGATTACTAAATGATCCTGTAACGAAACGCGCTGCTCTCCGTTGCTTGAAGCACGTTATTAGATACCTGCAACGTACGCGTGCTCAACTTTCTCGCTCAACGCTAGGTGACTGTTCTTCGACGCCCTTCTGATTCTCCAGATCTTTTTGTTTCCCGTCCTTAAATTAGCCCCGGAACGCTGACGCTTCGCAGACATTGCGGCGTGACCACGGCGATTCCACACGAAGCGTTTGCTGACAGTTTCCAACAGCCTTACAGCCGATCTGTACTCAGGACTAGAGTTGTAAAAACACTGTAGGCTTCCGCATACTACCTTAAGTAAGCATAGACTATGGCATTTGTCCCAGTAGCTTTGGTCAGTTTAAGTCGTACCCACGTTACCTGTAAGTTCGTTGTGTTGCATACGTAGTGGGCGTTACCTCATAACGTTCGCTTTCATTACGTATGCGATCAGTCTTTTACTAGAATCCCCTAGAAACTGAAAACGGCGAACCGTCAAGAAACTGAGTGAGGATATGTAAAAGGCCGAATAACTTACAGAACATTTTTGTTTTACACTGTTATCATGATGCCTGTTACTTAGAAATAAACAGTATTTATAGCAAATATATTTTCAATGTTTTACTTGTGTTTTATTTGAAACTTGTGATTTGTAACGAGAAATAGAGGAATGTTATAGGAAAAATAAAGAAAACTATACATATTTATCATACAGCGCTAGGAAACGCAATTTCCTCATCGAAAAGGTAAAGTAAGGAAAAACTGCGAAAGAAAATTGTATCAAGCATTGCTTCAATGCTTCGTCGAACTTACATAAAACATGTATTCGTAAGCAACTTTCGAATTTATCAACAATAATAGGTGACGCAGTCTTCGATATGATGAACAATGTTCTTTTGAGTACAAAATAAGAACAATAATAAGTATACCTGCTTGTGTTTGTGCATGTAAATTATACTTGTACCAAAAGTAACTGCTTCGGTGCTATAAAACCGCGTAACGTATTTGATCAGCATTTATTATTTATAAATTGCAATTTATATCCCGTAAAGACCAACACTGAATGATGTACGGTTCTAATTATGTGCAAAACAAACATCCCCTAAAGACATGAAACGTGCAACTGACCAACACTGAATGATGTACGGTTCTAATTATGTGCAAAACAAACAACCGACCAAACAAAAAACAAAGGGAAGTCGTCGGCTCCCATTTTTCTCTTAGACATGGATTTATATTTCTTTTCCTACCAATTCTACCTATACTATCGGTAATATTACCATTTAGTGCATCATTTATGTAGCGTGTCAAAACTACCGAACAGTAGTTTTGGTAGAGGGCAACTCCATGCAGGACACTGGTGTATAGAATGTTGTAGCGAAATGCGGGAAGGCCTGCACAGGAATCGACGCTTGGTGAACGAACAGGCAGTTGACATTCAGCATAAACGAATGTGTTGTCCTGACTTTAAATAATCAGAAAAACACGTTATTGTTTTATAACAGAATTGTCGAACAAACACTTGAAGCAGTCACATCGATTAATCTGGAAGTATGCATACGGGGTGATTTAAAGTGGAACTGCCACGTAACAGTAATCACAGGAAACGCACATCCAAGACAGATTTATGGGAAGAATCCTCCGGAGGTCAACATCGGAGGAAGCAGCCTACAAAGCACTCGTGCGACCGATACTTGAATATTATTCGTCATTCCGGGACCCGTACCGGATAGGCTTGACAGATGAAGTAGAGAAGGTCGAAAGAAGAGCAGGACGTTTCGCTAAATTTTTTTAATAAGACCGAAAGCGTCACATAGATGCTCAGCCAACTTCACTGGCAGACGCTACAGCAAAAACGTCGAGAACCGCGATGTGATTTAGTGCCAAAAATTCGAGAGTTTATGTTCCCAGAAGAGTCAACCGATATGTTGCTTCATCCGAAGTATATCTCGCGAAACGTTGATGAAGGTAAAACCAGAAATATTAAACTTTTAACTGAGGCTTAGCAACAATCCTTCCTTCGGCCAGTCATTCGCAGTTGCAACAGGAAAGGCTGAGAATGACAGTGGTTCATGTAGTGCTCTTCGTAATGCATCATACACTGATTTCTGGAGTACATATGTAAAAGAAGAATAGATGTAAACGGAAACGTAGGATTTTAGTTCTTCATTTGTAAGAATACCGGAGAATATCCCGTCAGACCAAAAACTTCCGTGACTGGATTAATTAGATATGGAGGAAGTTAAGTCGATGGTTTCAATGTATCAGCTTGTACATACTTCAACCCTCCCCACCCCTCCCCCCGACCACTGTAGTCCAACACACAGAACGTTCATACAACCATGTGGAACTGTAAGAAAAGTCTTTCTTTGGGGTGTTGTTCACTTCACTCTTAACATTAGACTGAATGTTACGTCGTCAAAGCGTTGAACCTTCGTGTCAGTTTCCACAATTTCTCGTTGTGTGGTAGGTTCTCATTGACAACTCCAAGTCCCGGCACCGTGATGTTTTCTTCTGTTTTTTTTTTTTCAGAAAAGAATTTTTCGTATCAGTCAAGTCGCTGCAGGCGTACACGTGGTTATGTTTGTTCTAGAGTCAAAGTGTGCGGTACAAACTTGTCTTACATTTCTCTCTTTTTCAAAACACTCTGGAAAATGTCTTTAACATTTGATTTAGAGATGTCGTTTCACTGCGATATGTAACACAACGACGTTGACTGATTACTAAACACTGCCTGCTCACAACTGAGTGACTGAATGCACCTGTGTTGTAGCTCAGGCTGCCAACGCAGTTGCTGTGCTGATGTCGCTCATACGGCAGGAATAAAATCATTCTCGAAACTTTTTGGACGAACTGTATACGCCGTTACTACCTTCACTCCACGTTTCTCAGGAGAAAACTCGTGTGCTGCCATCACAGCCAGGTGTTTAGTTCATTTTGCGGGCTCTAACAGCAGTGTGGAACTTCTTCCAGAATTATGTACCAAGGTTAGATTTATCATCTCTGCGCGAAATACACAGTAATGTGACTTTACCAGAAGCGTCGAACAGAAAGATCTTTCTCCTTATGGCAAAGTTAACCCAGTTGCCGGGTCTGATCTGTCTTTCCAGAGGCTCCCCAACAGCAGAATAAGGACAGTGCAGAGAGTCCTCCAGGGAAGACAAGTTTGCAGACATTTGTTCTTCGCGTCACACTCGTTCGCCTAACTGCCCTAAATGGTGTAACTACCGCTGGGACGAATTAAGATGGATGAGGCAACACATGTCGCTCGGAAGGCAGACGTCACATCACCTTCCCCTCCCCGCCGCAAGTTGCTCCCCCTCCACCCGCCCCCCTCTCCTCTCGCCGCACAGTCTCCGCTAGTGGGTGTGTGCCTGTATGCGTTGTATGCGTGAGTGCGTGCATGCCTGTACGCAGGACAGAGAAGAGAGGACCATGTGTTCTGCGCGCGCCGCGTCCGGTACACCCTGGCCATTATGCTCCGCGCAGCTGTCACAGGTTTGTTTCCCGTGCTCGGCGGCGCCATGATGAATGGTTATTGTTTCGGATCCTTTCCAAGCGACGCGAACGCATGCGGAATACTTGCTTTCACAAGGACGTAGTGTGCACTGGCGTTTCCTCTGTCCTTATTGTGAGACTGCCAAGAGGCTTTAGGTGGGTTTCGGAACGCGTTTTTAGGTAACAGAGATATACAGGGTGATTCAAAAAGATTACCACAACTTTAAAAATGTATATTTAATGAAAGAAACATAATATAACCTTCTGTTATACATCATTACAAAGAGTATTTAAAAAGGTTTTTTTTCACTCAAAAACAAGTTCAGAGATGTTCAATACGGCCCCTTCCAGACACACGAGCAATATCAACCCGATACTCCAACTCGTTCCACACTCTCTGTAGCATATCAGGCGTAACAGTTTGGATAGCTGCTGATATTTCTCGTTTCAAATCATCAATGGTGACTGGGAGAGGTGACCGAAACACCATATCCTTAACATACCCCCATAAGAAAAAATCGCAGGGGGTAAGATCAGGGCTTCTTGGAGGCCAGTGATGAAGTGCTCTGTCACGGGCTGCCTGGCGGCCGATCCATCGCCTCGGGTAGTTGACGTTCAGGTAGTTACGGACAGATAAGTGCCAATGTGGTGGCGCTCCATCCTGCTGAAATATGAATTGTTGTGCTTCTTGTTCGAGCTGAGGGAACAGCCAATTCTCTAACATCTCCAGATACTGTAGTCCAGTTACAGTAGCACCTTCGAAGAAAAAGGGACCAAAAACTTTATTGGCTGAAATGGTGAACAAATGTACAACTAAATGAAACTTTATAGCTCCCTTAATTCGCCGACAGATAGTGCTTAGCTCTGCCTTTTGTCGTTGCAGAGTTTTAAATTCCTAAAGTTGTGGTATTCTTTTTGAATCACCCTGTATAATAGATTCCCGACATGCACGTTCCCCTTCGTTTTGGGTGTTCTACGTTTTGTTCCAATAGATTCAGTATACTGTATTTCTGGAGCATCTTCATGACTACTGGAAGGCCGGCCGATGTGGCCTTGCGATTCTAGGCGCTACAGTCTGGAATCGCGCGACCGTTACGGTCGCAGGTTCGAATCCTGCCTCGGGCATGGGTGTGTGTGATGTCCTTAGTTAGGTTTAAGTAGTTCTAAGTTCTATGGGACTGATGACCTCAGAAGTTAGTCCCATAGTGCTCAGAGCCATTTGAACCATGACTACTGGAAGTTTAGGGTAGCACATACTAGTCATAGAAAAGCTTAGGGACAAAAGATTACAGACTGTTGCCTAATGATTCATAGGCGTCTGGTGTATTAGCATATGCCAACACCTTATTAAATAGGTGGCGTATTATATGCGTAAAGATGCGTGCAGTATCATACAACCATATCATGGTACGAGGCAAAAAATACAATTATTTCACATTATTGATGAAAAATACATTAATTTGTTCTTAAAAGGAATTGCAACAGCTCATAGTTATACGTTAGATTCTACGATCTAAAGATTAAACAATATTTAGTTACCGTCTTTGTAATTCTTTGCTGACGTTTTAAAATGCCTTCGGTTTCCTGTCAAATTGATAATAGTGAAAAGTGCTTGACAGTGGATATGATCGTACAGACTGTCTCGTTGGGAATAGTTACATGAGTAGGTTACAATCTCTTAAAAAGTCAGTTTTGTAAGATGATACATTTTCTGATGCAAGGGAAACGGAAATACTGGTAGGAAATTATCATATGACGTAATGGCAATCGTTGTTTATTTTTTTTCCTTTCCGTAGAACTTAGGTATACGTTTCGATACTGAACGTGCGTAAAACGGTGTAGCAGAAGAAACAAACTTATGGTACGATAGTTCAAATTTGCTATGAACGTAATATTAGTTGAACGGTAGCCTAGTGAATCTTACAAACTAACATTCGATACACATGCGCTGTGGAAACTGCAAGAGAAACAGGTGGAAGAGGAGAAAATGAAAGGGAAGTAGAGAAGAAACAGCAATGGAAGAGGAGACAGAAAAAAGGAGGTTACAAGGGTACAATTTCGCCATGATGATTACGAACGAACTTGGAGCATTTAAATCCCTTCCGAACATTTCAGGACCACAAGAGAAATAACATTACATATCACTTGAAAACACTGTCGCTGGTGGGAGGGGCTACCTGTAAGCCATTTGAATTTACAGATGTCAAGCATAGAGAGGGATTCAGATCACCAAGTGTTCTGAATCAATACAAAATGTGAACAAAGACGAAGTATTTGCACGTGAACTCACATGCAAGAGAGATGCAAGGAGGGACACCATTTTACCTAACTTGAATGTTATATAATTCCTAAAGTGAGTGCTAAAGGTCTCCCTTTACGCCGAAGTTTGCTGGTCTAATGCGTCTATATTAGAGACAAATGCCTTAAATACTGCTTGCTACAGTGTCCTGGGAAGGGCAACATGCTGGAATTCTCCGGCCTAGATGTACTATTGGCCGGCTTAAGTCAAAGCTTTTGGCCTTGCGGCAAGATGTACTGTGTACTAGCACCTCCTTTCGCAACAAGAGGTAGCTCGTGACTGACTGTGACTTATGCCGCGCATGGTGCACTGCTACGATGCATGAAAGGCACCTTTCAGTATGTTCCCAGTTCCTAAAGACAGGTGAACTTACTAGAATGTTGCTTGCTTCTAGAAGTTAGCTGGAGTAATTCTCGGCAAACAAGATGGCTGGACTTGCTAACACCGTTGCCCTGTGCAACAACAGCACTGGATACAAAGGTAAGTGCTTTCGTCATTCCTCTCAGAAGTTTATTTCGTGGATACTGAATACGAAAATTGTTCTGCATCCCAACAGTTACAGAAAGTATAAATAAATTTCTGTCAAAAGATGGATCCTGCGTAATGGTTATCCAGATTGTTGAGAAACTCTTTGTATGACTGATTTGTATTGATCTACTTTTCATTGTTCAATATTAGAGTGATATGGATCAATCGACACCAAAATAACTATTCAAAGCTTCACGTTAAGCGTTAAAACTATATTTCTTATCAAGTAATGAATTAGGTATCAGTGTTATTGTGCATTTTCCTCTGACAGCTTTTAATTTATCATAGGAAGGAGAAAAAAATCTGTATTTTGTGGACTGTTGAAAATAGTGAAAAACTGAACAAACAATAATTTCTGCCCTTTTCTTTTTGGAAGCTTGTTCATTCAGTATCTCATTTTCTGTAGTCATCAAAGAATGAAAAGTGATGAAAATGTTCTTTACTCACTGTCAAACATATTCCACAATAGAATGTGAAACAAGTAGATCCCGAAAAGTTTCCAGCTACAAGAAAGGACCGAAAAATCATTTAGTAATAATCATGAAGAGATTCGCTAGATGCTATATCCTGGTTTCTTAAAAGTACAGTACTCTCACTTCATACATCAATTTATACTGAAACGCTTTCATATACAAGATGAGAAACTGGACTCACTCTTAATGTCTTTTTTGTTCACACTTTTCTCTTTGCTTTGCTGAAAATTAAATACAGCCGGAATCCGAATGTTCGTCATAAAGGCGATGGATCTTAAGCAGAACTGAAAATCAGAGATTAATAAAATGCTGAGACATTGTGGTGATTTAACAGTACTATATACACTACCTGGAGAAATGAGAAACCAACGGAAACAGAGGCAGTTATACGAATCAATGAGTCACTTACACTAATCAAGCAAATACAATGAATTCGTTCTGCACAGTTCAAAGTAATATCAAAAACACTTTTTACGGGAGATAGATTTATTATTCAAAATTAACAACAACAATAAAGCAATACGAAGTGAATACAAAAGACTAGTGTAAAGAGTAAATTGTATGCATTGTTCCAGATCTTACGCGCCTTCCGTACATTTTGAAACACAAAAATGCAGAACAAACGTATTATACCAAGTTTTGTCCACCCTGTGGTCAGTATTACCACTCGCAGTCAATCTATAAAAGCACAAAAACTGTGAAAATCAAAAGAATAGTTTGGCTTCATGCGCTCACTCATGTTTACAAAAAGAGAACAATGCCGCTCTGAGAAAAAGAACGTCTGTGTTGCCTTTTCTCTCTTTTTACAATGTTGCCAGCGACGCCACACAGGTACCCAGACGATACCAGAGTCTAGCGACGAAATCCGAGAACAATTTTTCTGCGGAAAAAGTTAACCAAAACCCCACAGAACACTAAATTTTATAAATGCATATTGGATAAAACTTTCACATCTGACGAATGAAATGAAGCTATTATTTGACATCTAGGATAGATTAGAAAATTAAATGTTGCAGTTACTGAACTTTTGCTACAGAGTGTATGCTAAGATACTGAGTAATATTCATTTTGCAAATCTTTAACCAAAAACCCAAAATGGATTTTGAAAGCGAAGATTTCTTTGCTGATTGTATTTTCATTTACCTAGATGACACAAACCAAGGAGGGTTCAAAACGCCTTATACAGTTTGTTTGTTACGTACGAAAAGGCTTCGAAGGTTTAAAAGGTCTATGGTATTTTTACAAGACTTAGTAAGGAAAACTGAGCTACAGTAGTAACTGTAAGAACAAGAACAAATGAGACCGTCCACTCCATAGCTGAGTGGTCAGCGAGACAGAATTTCATGAGAGGGACCCGCCGGGTCGGAGATTTTCCCCGCTCTGGGAGTGGGTATTATGTTGTCACCATCACTTCATCGTCATCGACACGCAAGTTGTTTAAGTAGATTAAACTAAAAGGACTTTCAACAGGTGACTCGTCGACCCGACAGGAGGCCTTCGCCACACGCACATTTCGTTTCAGCTCACTGCTAATATAAACAAGGAGTCAGACAAGAGTGCCCTTTGTCATGCAGACTATTTGAGCTGCATATAGACAAAATCGTTGGAATATGGCGGCTGCTAGAAAGACCCTTACTCGATTTCAAGTATTGCCAAGGTTTTTTCCCGGGTGGGAAGAAATGAACGTGATCCACTCTACCTCCAGAGGACAGCCGAAGAGCTACTTGAATAAGAAGTAGCGGCTCCAAGGTCAAGAAAGCCGACAACTGCCAGGTGAGCGGTGTGCTGTCCCCACTACCCACCCACCCCACCGCCCATACCGTACCCTAATAACGCCATTGGCTGAGGATGACACGGCTGTCGGATTCCAGTGGCCCGTTTGGGTCAGACCGCGGAGCTTTGCTTTGCTTGCTTTTATGCTGCGAGACAAACATGGCACAACAGTATTATTTAAGTCTACAGAGTAAAACAAACAATGGTCTTCCACAGTATAAACGCGAAGCGTTACTAACAACGAATTCATTGACTGCGTATCTGAATTTTCATGTGTTTTTCACATCATATATCATAAATCAATGAAACCATACAACAAACGCAGCAACATTAGAAGTATGATGGGGACAGTGCAACTAATGACAGGCTACAAAAGAGGAGAGAAACTTTACTCGTATAATGTAATTACAGTACCATTCTTAATACATATAAGTGAAAACGGGACAGTAACAAATAGAGGCGAACGAAACTGAATTTCCTACGATACGTAGTATGTCTTTTGCTTGATCACAAAAGCGGAGAAGACATACGAGATGAACTGGAATTTGGACGCAATATCGATAAAATGATGAAATACAGGTACTGCTGGAGACTGCACTTGCAATGCGTTCGTGATTCTAGGGTAGCCAAAACAGCTTGGCAACGTAAACGAGTAGCTCGATGAAGGAAGGAGGATTAGAGTTTAATGTTCCATCAACGAGGCCGTTGGAGTATATACCTGGACAGGGAAGGCTGGATGAAG
This sequence comes from Schistocerca serialis cubense, assembly GCF_023864345.2. Classification (NCBI taxonomy): domain Eukaryota; kingdom Metazoa; phylum Arthropoda; class Insecta; order Orthoptera; family Acrididae; genus Schistocerca; species Schistocerca serialis. The sequence continues at coordinate 1,119,697,322 of NC_064639.1, read as the reverse complement.
AAATCTGTCACGACTTTTCCAAAGAACAGATCTGAAATGTTCGTTAAAGGATACAGGAAAATCGTGGCAAACCTAAATATGAATGGCCGGATGGTGATTCCAAATGCTGTCCTCCCCAATAAACGTCAAGTGTCTTACCACAGGGCCAACGTGTTTGGGGTAAACTGTTGTGTTGGCGGAAGAGCCAACACCGTGTTACGAGAGGAGGCCGAAATGCACGCGTTTTAGGTCACGCAGGCTGGCGTGAGGAGGGAAGAACTATACTGACGTGAGGTCTGGAACATGACAAGGAATTAGAATTCAGAAAGCGGACGTAATTAGTTTGATACTTAACTTTAATCAATTAATGATGAACGTCGCTCTTGACGGTACATGATTCACGATATTATCTGTTCAGAATACATTCTAGTAACTGAATATGGCGCCTTGCCAGGTCGTAGCAAATGACGTAGCTGAAGACTATGCTAAACTGTCGTCTCTGCAAATGAGAGAGTAAGTAGACAGTGAACCATTGCTAGCAAAGTATGCTGTACAACTAGGGCGAGTGCTAGGGAGTCTCTCTAGACCTGCCGTGTGGCGGCGCTCTGTCTGCAATCACTGATAGTGGCGACACGCGGGTCCAACGTATTCTAACGGACCGCGGCCGATTTAAAGGCTACCACCTAGCAAGTGTGGTGTCTGGCGGTGACACCACATAAACCTTTTTATTTTTCGACATAGTCTCCTTTTAGACTTATACACTTCATCCAACGCTGTTCTAATTTGTTGATCCCTTCCGAATAACAGGAATTGTCCAAGTCTACAAAATAGCTATTAGTTGCTGCAATCACCTCCTCCGTTGAATAAAATCCTTGTCCCACAAGCTATTTCTTAAAATTAGGGAGCCAAGTCTGAAGAATAGGGGAGATGTGAAACGAGTTGAAATCGTATTTCCATGAATTTTGTCACCGCAACTGCTGAGGTGTGTGCTGGTGCACTGTCGTCATGGAAAAGGACATTTTTGGGGTCCTATTGCCGGCGTTTTTCTTGCAGCTCGGTTTTCAAACGGTCCAATAACGATGAATAATATGCATCTGTAATACTTTTACCGTTATCCAGATAGTCGATGAGGATTATCCCTTGCGAATCCCAAAAGACAGTCGCCATAACCGTTCCGGCCGAGGGAATGGTCTTCGCCTTTTTTGTTGCACATTCGCCCTTGGTAACTCATTGTTTAGGTTGGTCTTTAGTCTCGGGAGTATAGTAATGTACCCATGTTTCATCCACAGCTACGAAACAATGCTTAAAGTCCTGCGGATTCTTGAACAGCTGCAAACCATCCCTGCAACACTTCACACGATTCCGTTTTTGGTCAAGCGTGAGCAATCGCGGAACCCATCTTGCGGATAGCTTTCTCATGTCCAAATGTTTATGCAGAATATTATGTACCCGTTCACTGGAGATGCCCACAGCACTTGCAATCTCACGCACCTTAACTCTTCCGTCATCCATCACCACATCATGGATTTTATCAATGATTTCTGGGGTCGTAACCTCCACAGGGCGTCCAGAACGTTCAGCATCACTTGTGCCCATATGGGCACTCCGAAAATTTTGAAACCACTTACAAAATGTTCTAATCGAAGGTGCAGAGTCACCGTAATGTTTATCAAGCTTCTCTTTAGTCTCCTGAGGCGTTTTGCCTTTTATAAAGTAATGTTTAATCACGACACGAAATTCTTTTTCGTCCATTTTTTGTCAGTCACTCGAATTCCTTGATTCACACGAATGCCAGACACAAAGAAATAGACCAATATGGCTGAAACTTGGTGTGGGTTCTTTCCAGAGATGCTACTAAGTAAACGTGACCTCAATACACACAGGTGGTGCCATCTCTCGGACTTCTCACGGACTTTTCAAACGCCCCTCCTACGTCAACGAAGAGAGGAACGCAACTGGGGAAGGTGGCATGACGAGAGAGGATCCGGAGCAGGACGTTGACCTAGGCCGTGACAGTGATCGACGTAGACTCTTCGGCGCTAGATGAGATGGTAAAAAAGTGTTGGGAAACGCTGCCGTTACTATCGTCAACGGTGAAGCCGGATGCCTCGCGGACGAGCCCCAAGGTCGTGAGGACAGCAGCAGGGTGCACATCCGCAGTCCGCGCGTCCACCTCGGCCGGTGGCCGGTGTCCAGCGTCCTCGGACGTGCGAGGAGTGTCGGGTCGCAGGAAGTCACGTGCCGTCCACGTGGCCAGCCAATTGGCCACCCACCGGGACGGCGCTGGCGCTGCCGCTCATTACGCCTCGCGTGGCCGGGCTGCCGCGATTAAGGCGTCGCGGCCGGCCCTCCGCAGCAGCAGACACGTGCAGGCTGGCGGTGGGAAGAACTCGCCGACCACCAGCGGCCTCACCGCGGTATGGAGGCTGTGGCGCATTCTCTGGGCGGCGTACAAGTGGGGGCTCACTTTTGTGACAAGCGAAAAAGTCAGAAAGGGTAAATACACTACTGGCCATTAAAATTGCTACACCACGACGATGACGTGCTACAGACGCGAAATTTGACCGACAGGAAGAAGATGTTTTGATATGCAAATGATTAGCTTTTCAGAGCATTCACACAAGGTTGGCGCCGGTGGCGACACCTACAACGTGCTGACATGAGGATTTCTCATACACAAACAGCGGTTGACCGGCGTTGCCTGGTGAAACGTTGTTGTGATGCCTCGTGTAAGGAGGAGGAATGCGTACCATCACAGTTTCCGACTTTGATAAAGGTCGGATTGTAGCCTATCGCGATTGCGGTTTATCGTGTAGCGGCATTGCTGCTCGCGTTGGTCGAGATCCAATGACTGTTAGCAGAATATGGAATCGGTCTGTTCAGGAGGGTAATACGGAACGTCGTGCTGGATCCCAACGGCTTCGTATCACTAGCAGTCGAGATGACATGCATCTTATCCGCATGGCTGTAACGGATCGTGCACCCACTTCTCGATCCCTGAGTCAACAGATGGGGACGTTTGCAAGACAACAACCATCTGCGCGAACAGTTCGACGACGTTTGCAGCAGCATGGACTATCAGCTCGGAGACAATGGCTGCGGTTGCCCTTGACGCTGCATCACAGACAGGAGCGCCTGCGATGGTGTACTCAACGGCGAACCTGGGTGCACGAATGGCAAAACGTCATTTTTTCGGATGAATCCAGGCTCTGTTTACATCATCGTGATGGTCGCATCCGTGTTTGGCGACATCGCGGTGAACGCACATTGGAAGCGTATAATCGTCATCGCCATACTGGCGTATCACCCGGCGTGATGGTATGGGGTGCCATTGGTTACACGTCTCGGTCACCTCTTGTTCGCACTGACGGCACTTTGAACAGAGGACGTAATATTCCAGATGTGTTACGACCCGTGGCTGTACCCTTCATTTGATCCCTGCGAAACCCTAGATTTCAGCAGGATAATGCACGAGCGCATGTTGCAGGTTCTGTGCGGGTCTTTCTGGGTACAGAAAATGTTTGACTGCTGCCGTGGCCAGCACATTCTCCAGATCTCTCACCAATTGAAAACGTATGGTCAATGGTCACCGAGCAACTGGCTCGTCACAATACGCCAGTCACTACTCTTGATGAACTGTGGTATCGTGTTGAAGTTGCATGGGCAGCTTTACCTGTATACGCCAACCAAAGTCTGTTTGACTCAATGCCCAGGCGTATCAAGGCCGTTATTACGGCCAGAGGTGGTTATTCTGAGTACTGATTTCTCAGGATCTATGCACCCAAATTGCGCGAAAATGTAATCACATGTCAGTTGTAGTATAATATATTCGTCCAATGAATACCCTTTTATCATCTGCATTTCTTCTTGTGTAGCAATTTTGATGACCAGTAGTGAAAAAAAGGGAAGAGGGAGGACCAAGTATCAGGGGAAGGAGAGGACGTAGGCAAAGAGATGCTGACAAAGGGTTGAATGGCACCATAGTAGAAAGGGGCGGAAATACTGAAAGGAAATCTTGACGAGTTTCGCATTGGGTTGTGTTGAACAACAGTTCTGTCATTCGGCGGAATATCCAGTAATAGTCCCTTTGATAGATTAACTACGAATTCTTTCCCGACTGAGTCCAAGGATAAAAAGTTCTCGATAAACTTGCCGCTAGAAATTTGGATAAAAACCGAAATTACCTCCATCATCGTCGGCAGTGGCTATGACTGTTATGAAAGCGACGATCTCCGAGTGCTATGTCCAAAGGACGGCACCTGATTGCCTGGATTACGTCATGATGAATTCACGGACATGGTGCGTATGGTGGTGGCGTGCATAGATTATGTACGCGCTCTCAATCCGGCATTGCTGTCAGTGCCATCAGTCGCATCGGATAGTAGAGTATGAGATGTCTTCTCTGTGCTCTTTCTGTACACTGTGCACGCTCCCATCCATTACTAAGTTCATAGAAGCTGTCACTATTGAAGTTCGTATCACACAATCTAACTCCTACTGCTTCTCTCATTACAGAGTCCTTATAGTTCAAAGTGCTGGGCAGAATTCTCATATGTTCAAACATAATCTTGCGTTTATTTAACGGGCTGCCCTCCTTCATCACTGTGCGCCCTCTTCCTGAGCCCTAATAAACTACGCTCACAGACCTCATCCCGTAGACTCACCATCCTTGTCAGTTTTCAGCAAAATCTTCGAATTCATTCTTACCCAACGAATTCATCAACACCTTGCAATCCAGTTATCCAGTCTCAAGAAGCAATATAGCTTCCGTCTCAACTACTTCACTGACATCCAAGTTCCATATTTTACCCAATTCATCTGCCCTCAATTAAATAAACCGGAAATCCACCATATTTGTCTCTCTTGATATCCCAAGAGTCTTTGACCGGGTGTAACATTCTGGACTGCTCTTAAGGTTACAACACTACACACTCTCAGTTAACTACGTACACCTTTTAACGCCCTTCCTTTACAACCATCCTACAAGTGCCAAAATCAACTACGCAGGTTTCACCCCACTGCAAGTGTGCCTCAATACTCTGTCCTTTCACCGCTTCTTTACATCCTGTACACTGGAGACATTTCCAAACCGCCATCTCCAAATTACCTCCTACAATATCCTGACGACGCCGCCTACCTAGCCACTCTGTACACCTTTCATCCCTCCCTAAATTGTCACTTGAATCTGCTGGTCAAGTGCTGTAATATATCGAAATCTACAGTGAATCTACAGAGAAAGCCAGCCACCATCTTTGATCACACCAGTCGGCATTTCCGTAGTCCAAATTTCCTTCTCTCCATCTACAATCAGCCCGTCAATCTAACCCAATAAAGTATTTAGGTGAGTGTTCATCAGAGGTGAGAGTATCATCTGGAGTGCTCCAGGGAAGTGTGGTAGGCCCACTGTTGTCTTCTATCTACATAAATGATCTTTTGGATAGGGTGGATAGTAACGTGCGGCTGTTTGCTGATAATGCTGTGCTGTACGGGAAGGTGTCGTCGTTGAGTGACTGTAGGAGGATACAAGATGACTTTGACAGGATTTGTGATTGGTGTAAAGAATGGCAGCTAACTCTAAATATAGATAAATGTAAATTAACGCAGGTGAATAGGAAAAAGAACCCCGTAAGGTTTGAATACCCCATTAGTAGTGTAACGCTTGACACAGTCACGTCGATTAAACATTAAACATTGCAGAGCGATATGAAGTGGGACAAGCATGTAATGGCAGTTGTGGGGAAAGCGGATAGTCGTCTTCGGTTCATTGGTAGAATTTTGGGAAGATGTGGTTCATCTGTAAAGGAGGGCGCTTATAAAACACTAATACGACCCATTCTTGAGTACTGCTCGAGCGTTTGGGATCCCTATCAGGTCGGATTGAGGGAGGACATGGAAGCAATTCAGAGGTGGGCTGCTAGATTTGTTACTGGTAGGTTTCATCATCACGCGAGTGTTACGGAAATGCTTCAGAAACTCGGGTGGGAGTCTCTAGAGGAAAGGAGGCGTTCTTTTCGTGAATCGCTACTGAGGAAATTTAGTGAACAGGCATTTGAGGCTGACTGCAGTACAATTTTATTGCCGCCAACTTACATTTCGCGGAAAGACTACAAAGATAAAAGAGATTAGGGCTCGTACAGAGACATATAGGCAGTCATTTTTCCCTCGTTCTGTTTGGGAGTGGAACAGGGAAAGAAGATGCTACTTGTAGTACGAGGCACCCTCCGCCACGCACCGTATGCTGGACTGCGGAGTATGTATGTAGATGTAGATGTAGATGTATAAATCTCGACAGAAGATCAACACGGACTGCATGTCTCCTTACCAGCACACACAAAGCCAGAAACTGACGAAACCTAGTACAAACACTTACACACCGCACCCGGCTCTACATCTTCTCTTTCTATCATTACCCTCACCTATAAATTCCTCATCCTTACCATCTTCACCTACACCAACAATTTCTGGATTTCCGTCTCCTCTAAACTCTCCATCTCTATAAATCCTAGAAAAACTCTCGCTTTCCGCATCCACGTACCTTCTACATCCCACATCCTGTAGTGCCACACACTTCCCACAACTTTCTAGAGCACCTTCAGATCCGATACGTTAATCGCAAAACGCAGTCCCGGCACCCAAGCATCAATCACCAATTTAGGTACCCTGTTGTGCCACTACATCCAGATTCCACTTTCCTTGTACCTCTGCGCTTTATCCATCCTCTTCCTTCGAATTTCAACCAACTCCCACTCCCTATCAGTGAAAACCGTCCCGAGGAATATTCTTCTTTCTAACTCTAGTCACAACACTTCAGTTCTCATCGTCCTTCCATTTTCTCCTTCCCCCTTCTTGACTTTTAGTCGCCGCGTGTGGTTCTGCAGAGCCCAAAAGTCATACTCATCATTCCACCTCTATCACGACATTATCATTTCCATGTATCACCAACATCAACATTTCACCATGGCATCATTCACATTATCCTCATTGGCTGTATTTTATATGCAATATAAAATTGTCAATCAAGTTTCCAGGATCATCAGAAGTTTTCACCTAAGTATTTTTAGAAGACTTCATTATTGTCATCTTTTTATGTGAACATCGTTCACCAACGTGGGGAAATGAAACAACAATAAGGAAAGAAAACCACCACTGATTTTTCAAAATTCTTGTACGTCAGGAGACGCTTGTTTTAAACAAAGCGATCGGCAACACTCCGTATAGAATGTTACACGGAACTGCTTCGACACTCGCAAGGAATATTACATATCCCTGGCACTCTGAGGCTGAGACTAAGAGGCTAAATATTGTTTCTAATTCCAAACAAACATGATTTTTGTTCCTTCAATGGCTCTCTAATGAAATCTACGACATTATATTCTGTTGTAGTGAGCAATGCCAGATGTGATGTGACATCTTCGTCACGGGGACCCTGTTAAAAATTTGTGGTATGTTACTATGAATTCAGAAGCCAATAACATTCATTACAGTCATTCTTTACTTTTTCGGAAGAAGGTAAATGTGCTACATCCTTCCTTGAGGAACATGCCACTCCTTTGGAGAGGACGATTCAATTGTTTTGTAAGAATGGTTTTATAAATTTTGTACTGGACATCCCGACGCTACTGTCGTTCCCAGTTATAGCAGAACAGATCGAGATTGTTGTTGTTGTGGTCTTCAGTCCTGAGACTGGTTTGATGCAGCTCTCCATGGTGCCCTACCCCGTGCAAGCTTGTTCATCTCCCAGTACTTATTGCAACCTACATCCTTCTGAATCTGCTTAGGATCGAAATTTATCAGTTATATTAACAACTGTTCCTGGAGATTACTGTCTATTTAGTTATTCTTTACCAATTCCCTTTGATGGGTTATATTTTTCGAGTCAGCCATAGGGAGGCACACAAATCAATCTTCATTAAATTGTGCAAACTTTAATGTTATTCTACTAAAATGGCAGGGAGAGGATAATTTTACGAGCTGAAATGAAGTGAAATGATTGTATGGCATTGACGGCCGGGAGTCCCACCTTGGGAAGTTTGGTCGCCGAGATGCAAATCTTATTTTCAAATGTGTGTGAATTCCTAAGGGATCAAACTGCTGAGGTCATCGGTCCCTAGACTTACACACTTAAACTAGCTTACGCGAAGGATAACACCCATGCCCGAGGGAGGACTAGAACCTCCTACCTACACTCGGAGTGTAGGTAGATGGGCATGATAAATGAATTAGAGGGGAAGCGCAGTTCGTGACATGGCGCCTCTGACGGCACGGCCAGCAAATCTTATCCGTTGACGCCAACTGATGATGAGGACAACACATCACCCAGTCCCTGAACGGAGAAAATCTCCCACCCAGTCTGGAGTGGAACCCGGGGCCACTGCGTGGCAGTCAGATGCGCCGACCACTCAGCTAAGGAGGCGGACATTTTAAGAGCTGTTGTTTGTGATACTTTACGCAAGTATCCAGCAATAAATTTGAGGAGGTTCAAGCGACCCACTCTAAGCAAAAAAATAACATAGTTATATACCATTGTTGACTGGCAGAAAGAGGAGAAAATTCAGCCTCCTAAGAGGGAATATTTCTTTCCAACTCGGAAATATCATGCTTCCTTCGAGAAGTGTGACAGTTGTACCTGAAGTGTACACTCGGAGTGTAGGTAGATGGGCATGATAAATGCATTAGAATTTAACTGACGTGTTTCTGTTGTTGGTAGCGCAGCCTACTCCTTTCTAATAGCACAAAGACGGCCACCGGACCTCCACCGACTGTGTCACATGATAAAGCGGAAGGTTTATAATATAATCCAGCACATGGGCACAAAGTTTGATGAACAGGAACTTCACGCTACCACATATCCTCTCCATGCGCCAAAACAAGAGTGGAGAAAACTGTTTCTGTTACAAGGGATCGAACCAGCTACCTCTGTATCAGAGCAGAAACACAAGCGTGCGTTAACTACCTTGACCGCGGATGCTTGGAACAGACGGGTGTAAACAACTTCATAGCAACATTGCGTAAGAAGAGGGTTCTTACCCACAAATGATGAAGACAAAAAGTGCAGACAAACCCCTTAACGACAGACAGATAAGCAAAATTAATTCGTAACTGGAATATGCTTCGTATGGAATTGATCAGTGTTTGGCATTTTATACTTTCGCCGGGGAATTCACTGAACGGATAAACTTCACTAATGAGCAGAGTGTTACCTAGCACCCACCTATCAAAGGACGCCTTGAGTGCAAGGTCACAAGTTCAATCTTTAGTAAGCCCCATTTGAAAGTGATGTAACAATTATGGGATATAAAAATAATTGCAGCTGATGTGTTACCACTTGCATCAGGAAGGCGACAGAATATGAGTGTCCGGGAGATGCAGAAATCAGATTTCCATGGTGTGTGTGTATTACACTTCATAAAATGGACATCGTCGACATTCAAAAAATGTTCAAAACAAACCATTAACATACACCATGAACACCGAATGAGAAATGACGCGTCATAGCGATCAGAAAGGTTTGCACCATCAAGATCGAAGGCGGACTACTTGGGAGTAACAAACAATGCAGGACGTTCAACTAGGCACCCACTCTTAAAGAATGCATATGGAATCATATTGGTGTCACGGGATGACGAGATGTGATGGAATGTGATGGTATGCAACAAAATACGAAACAGTCTGTCGTTCAGCCTATCATAAAACTGGCTGTCCTTCAAGGCGTAGCTGCAGATAGTCCGATAATATGTTTTACAGGCACCCAAAAAAAAACTAACTCCAGAGGCTGAATTTGTCCAGTGGTTCCAGGTGGTATGAACTGCAATGTCACACACTTTTGAAGAGGGATAGTTTGCTCTGAAAGAGTATGATAGTTATACGCTGACCAGGAATCAAGCAAAAGCAAGTTATTTTGACCGGCTATTCGCCCTATTGGCCAAAACCAATGCTCATACCATAGCTGTAGTCCTCTTACGCCAATTTCCCCAGTCTTGCTTGCTGGAACGTAAATATTGCCTACTGCCTTTGCATGATCATGCACACTGGAAGGAATTGCAGAGGCAGAGCATCTCCAACTTCTCGCAGCACAATACAGTAAATAACTTTCCAGCCAACTTACCATACAGATTAACAGTCGCCATAATTGTATACGGATGCGTTAAGGCATTGATGTTATTTGATCTTAATACAACTCTCCTGATGTTTTTAAGTTCCAGGATTCCCATCACAGACATTTCCTTCAAATCTCGACTGGTCGGAGTTGAAAACAGATCCCTTACTGAACGATGGGATAAGTTCGTTTATCTCATCTACAAATTTTCGGACCTATCCCGCAGTTTCCTGTGCATCGTCAGGTTGACACTTCCTTCGAAATTTCCTTATCTTGCACCTTCCACTCCCGGTAGCACGTTTTGAAGTTATGCAGCCATGCGCTGCTTCCCTTGAAACCACTGTAGTCATGTCCCGCGCAGTCTGACGTGCATAACGTACTACGTAGGTCATCCTGTAAATTGTGTCGAGCATCCCTGAAACGTGCAAGCACCAGTTTTTGTGACAAGTGCATCTTGTTCTCCCTTCAGTATTTGTAGTTTTTCTTGTGCGTTACGGGGTCATATTGCTACGTACTTAATCGAAATCTGTTCATGACATTTTTTTTAGACTGCGCATGATTTTCCATGTACATAAAAATGTTTAGGACCCGCTGCTTGGACAACGACTGTCCTTTACTACGCCTCACTGGAGACCGGATTTGTGGCCCTCTGTCTGAACTACATGAAACTACATGACTCGACATCTGTTTCAGTACCACTTTCACTCGTTAAGGACGTATTGTCATCATTGTACATTACCCGCATAGTAGAGCGTACACGACAACACACATTCCGTTGACTCGTCTTGCAGAAACGCTAATATTTCATCCGCCACTCCTTTCTCACTCTGTGAAATTCCTTGGGTTCCTTTCTGGCGAATGCCAATTTCGCCGACTATTGTCGTATATATAATTCAAAGTCTGCTTTGTTTATTGTTGCCACTACTCTGGTTTGTATTAACACTACTAGCAGTATAACACTGTTATGAATTACTCGTCGACTAAACAGTTCAACTACGCTGCTTGGCCTCATTATGTGTCCACCAACAGTCCCGTCCCCTGTTGTCATTAGCATCCAGTATTGTGGTTGCATGGTAGACAATACTTGCGGCGTCGAATGTCGTAAACATCATTGGCCTTTTGCGACCTCGCACTTAAGGGGTTTCTTGGGAGTACGGACTTCATCGATAAGCCTCACCTTGCTGAACTATTAAGTTGACAAAAGTGCAGTCAGAAGTCCTAAATAAGAATACTCACAGGAAAATATCGGCTCATATAATAAATGTTAGTTAGTTGTCATAAGTGCTTTCTTTCGTGTTCTTATATCAGTCATCGAAAAAATTGGGTATTTACATATCTTAACAGACAATAACGAGGTTACATCGACATTTTAACTGTTTTTCTTACTTCCCTTCCCTTATTTTTTCCTACAAATCTAAAAGGATGCTGTATTTTTTTTTAATATCCGCAGTAATTCTTATCAACCTGTATTTTAGATTTTTTTATTTACGCATCTGACCATCTTGCTGCGAGGGGCATTTGTCGTCCTTAACATGGGAAATTCGTCTGGTACTGGAGTAACTTCTAAATTACTGCAGTAACACGATGGGTTGTTCGTAGGCTATTCCTGTTCACGATATACACGCTGATATACACCAAAATATCATGCCTAACTCCAGACTGAATGCCACATGCAGGCGTTGCGGACAAAGGACACGACAAGGAAAGTATATAAGCGGACTAAAGATTACTTGGAGAATAATTCTAGAGACGACACGGGTTGCAAATACTGTAAAACAATGCAGTAACGTAACTGTCTTTGGCGAGCGGCAGATTGTTGCGGCCCAGCGCCAGTGAAGAATCATCTCGGAATCACTACAACTGGTCTGCTGTTAGCATCATACCGTCGTGAGCATCTATGGAAAATGGAAGACGGAGATATCACGAGTACGCAACAAGCCGTTGAACGTGTATGCCTCCACGCACCTTGGACATCGGAGCCTTGCCCCCCTCCCCCTCCCCCCCCTCCCCCCCTCCCTCTGTGAAGCGGAAAACGCGTGAAATATGGTAGATATGACGGCAGAGTACAATGCTGATGCGCGCAAGTGTTTAGAAGCACACCTTTCACCGCCCACTGCTGAACACTGGGCTCCGCTGCAGTCGACCTATTTGTATCGCCATGGTCAAGTAACGGCATCGCCAATTACGATTTCAGTGGGCAAGCGATACTACAGCCATCTGTATATGTGCATATCGCTATCCCATAACTTCTGCCTCCTCGGTGTATGTCACCTATAGCATGATATTGCACCCAACGGCATCAATGGAAACGTGTCGCCCACATTTGACAGCTGTGGACTACGTGAACGTTACTGCGGACCGCAGGTATCCCTTCCCGCCTGATGTCTCCGCCGACGGCGATGGCATCTTCTAACAGGATAAACGTGTCGCTAGCATGCTAAAGTGGTTAGAGAAGCACTACACTGAACTCACGTTGTGCTGTATCATGTACGGTTATTTAATAAAGTGTATGAGTATTTGCGATTCGTACGTTCTTATGTTGAAATGTAGAGAACTAAGCGCATATGTAACGGGTCGGAGCTGATACAGCCAGTGAGGGAGCGTGACGAACAGATGAAGGTGCAATGCACCTAGAAGAGTCAGAGATAATACAACGAGTTAGACGCTCATCAGCACAATTAACTCTGACAGAATAATAATTCTTTTGAATAAAATGCAGCGTATGGACTGGACTAATAAATTTCATCTCGATGGTGTGATATTTCGTAATAGAATGACGTGTACTGAATTTTGGGAGATTTAAGCGCAATGATGGGCGCCATTCGAAAGGAATTGCTAATCTGTTGGGACTGCTAAGAAATAGTCAACTTGAAGTCAAGCGTAAGCTGTTCATGGATCAAAAAATGAAGACTGAAATTACGTTCAGTCAGAAAAGGTACGTGAATAAAATCATTTTATCCTTTTCACATGATTGTATGAGGTACTGTGATTTTACGGTAGAAACAATGGCGTGTAAGCTTTGATTAGGCGGAAGGCCCTGCAAATAATTACACGGTCTTAAGTTAAATGTTCAGTTCGAGAGTTTGTAGAAGTTTTCCCTACAGTCGACCCCGTCGCTGCCAAATGCCTACATGGCAGTTCGTCATTGCACTACAACGATCCCCGTAGTTTCATGTTCACCTTAAGAATAACTATCATAAAAGAAAAACTAAGCATTACACGAATCATCAGTGTTTCAGAGAGGAGAACTAAGCTCATTGATCTACCACAAGTACGTGATTGTTGGTTTGTGTATATGAAAGTGCGACGCTCGGATTACTTATTGATGTTTTCTTGGTGATCAAACCTTGGAAGTGAATGTGTAATTACTGGCGTGTAGCGTGTGGTTGAATCTATACAGTTTACATTAACTTCCTGAATGTTATTTTGCTGATATGTACTTTACTGCTGTAACAGGCACGAAAGGAATTAACGACCACATTCTGAAACTTATATTGTAGAGAAATCTAAACTTAAATTTAGATCAAGCGGACGTACTGCAATTTAATTGTTTTAGTGTGTGAATAGGACATCAAAGGTGTGCAACACTTGCAACATAATTTTTCATAATAATTCTGTACTAGAGGGCCTTTCCGCATACAATTGGATGACCACATTTACATGACCCCGTAGTAGCTGCACAGCGATACACACCAGTAGACAGATACACAATTAACAACTTCACACTAATAACAGTAAGGACAATACAACTTTTGTAACCGTGGTCACCAAATTCGCCTGATCTGGAACGCATCTGCGATACAATCGGGGGCTAGATCCGTGCCCATAAACCATCGACCCGAAAATTGCGGGAAATGCGCCATCTCTTTGTATATACCTGCTCTCACCACCAGAAACGTATGAAGTACTTGTTTAATCTATGCCAAGAGCAGTATCGCTGCTGTATTGCGTTTCAAAAGTGGGCCAATACTCCATTTTGGCTCATCAGTGCCTATAAATGAGCTGGTGAGTAACAAAAGCTTTAGTAAGACTGTGCACAGACGATGCTGTTGTACTTAAGAAAATCGCAACACCAGAAAATTGTGTCGAAATTCAGAATGATCTACACAGGGCTGAAAGATTACCTGCAGAGTACTGCTTATTGTGCTTTTGTACACGATCTACACTCCTGGAAATGGAAAAAAGAACACATTGACACCGGTGTGTCAGACCCACCATACTTGCTCCGGACACTACGAGAGGGCTGTACAAGCAATGATCACACGCACGGCACAGCGGACACACCAGGATCCGCGGTGTTGACCGTCGAATGGCGCTAGCTGCGCAGCATTTGTGCACCGCTGCCGTCAGTGTCAGCCAGTTAGCCGTGGCATACGGAGCTCCATCGCAGTCTTTAACACTGGTAGCATGCCGCGACAGCGTGGACGTGAACCGTATGTGCAGTTGACGGACTTTGAGCGAGGGCGTATAGTGGGCATGCGGGAGGCCGGGTGGACGTACCGCCGAATTGCTCAACACGTGGGGCGTGAGGTCTCCACAGTACATCGATGTTGTCGCCAGTGGTCGGCGGAAGGTGCACGTGCCCGTCGACCTGGGACCGGACCGCAGCGACGCACGGATGCACGCCAAGACCGTAGGATCCTACGCAGTGCCGTAGGGGACCGCACCGCCACTTCCCAGCAAATTAGGGACACTGTTGCTCCTGGGGTATCGGCGAGGACCATTCGCAACCGTCTCCATGAAGCTGGGCTACGGTCCCGCACACCGTTAGGCCGTCTTCCGCTCACGCCCCAACATCGTGCAGCCCGCCTCCAGTGGTGTCGCGACAGGCGTGACTGGAGGGACGAATGGAGACGTGTCGTCTTCAGCGATGAGAGTCGCTTCTGCCTTGGTGCCAATGATGGTCGTATGCGTGTTTGGCGCCGTGCAGGTGAGCGCCACAATCAGGACTGCATACGACCGAGGCACACAGGGCCAACACCCGGCATCATGGTGTGGGGAGCGATCTCCTACACTGGCCGTACACCACTGGTTATCGTCGAGGGGACACTGAATAGTGCACGGTACATCCAAACCGTAATCGAACCCATCGTTCTACCATTCCTAGACCGGCAAGGGAACTTGCTGTTCCAACAGGACAATGCACGTCCGCATGTATCCCGTGCCACCCAACGTGCTCTAGAAGGTGTAAGTCAACTACCCTGGCCAGCAAGATCTCCGGATCTGTCCCCCATTGAGCATGTTTGGGACTGGATGAAGCGTCGTCTCACGCGGTCTGCACGTCCAGCACGAACGCTGGTCCAACTGAGGCGCCAGGTGGAAATGGCATGGCAAGCCGTTCCACAGGACTACATCCAGCATCTCTACGATCGTCTCCATGGGAGAATAGCAGCCTGCATTGCTGCGAAAGGTGGATATACACTGTACTAGTGCCGACATTGTGCATGCTCTGTTGCCTGTGTCTATGTGCCTGTGGTTCTGTCAGTGTGATCATGTGATGTACCTGACCCCAGGAATGTGTCAATAAAGTTTCCCCTTCCTGGGACAATGAATTCACAGTGTTCTTATTTCAATTTCCAGGAGTGTATTTGAAACACACTTGTACATTCAAAAAAGTCTTGATCTCATTCGGTGGATTTATGACAGTTAGCTAAATAGTTCTGATCGTAATGAGTGATCATTACATCAGAACTGAAAACCCAGGAAAGATCAAAACGCAAAATTACAATAAACAGTAAAAAGTTATAAAAATGTGGAAAAGTGCGACATAAAGAGGAAAAAGGAATTTGCACATTTTAATATTGTTGTAGGTGTTATTCACCATTAGATGATCATAGGGTATTCGATCAATTGGTAGATTCCTACAGTGTTTCAGCATAACTCCTTCATAGGCTGGCACCTATCTCCTTTCACTTGAATCCAGTAATTTATTCTACTACTTCTTCTTTCTTCAGTGCCTCCACTGTACCTTCAATAGCCGTTGTCGAAGTTCCTTTTCCTCCCAATATACTCGTATGTCCCATCCAGTGTGATTTCCTTTCCATATCCAGATTTAGAAGAGTTCTTAGTTTTTTAGCCTTTCCCGTAGTTCACTGTTGTTCCCTTTACTCACCCACTTTATATTCTCCATTCTCCTCTAAATCTACATACCGTATGCTTCAATTTTGTCTCTCTGTCTCTTCCCCAGTGTCCAATTTTCACAGTGACACAGAATAACATGCAACATGAAGCACTTAACCAAACGTTTCCTTTACAGTAAACCCATTTTGCTGCATAACAGAGAGGTGTCTTTTTGAGGGAAGCTTGCTTTGCCATTGCAGTTATTCATCATTTTTCTTTTCGCAAACCCAGTTGTCAATTGATATGCTCCCCATATGATGATACTGAGAAACCTGTTCAATGTTACCTTCCGTTATTTTCAGCTTTATATCTTCTTTCTCGTGTATTCCCATCTTGTAAGATTTCTTTGTGTTGACTTTCATTCAATACCCTTGAAATCCTACTTCACATCTGGACTTCGTTCTCTATAGAGATACTGTTTAATTTCCCTGCAGTACCACATCACGAGCACCTGTGATTCAGTTGATCTTCCGTCCTCCTACGCTTACTCCTGCCTTCGTAATATTCCTGTTCGTGTACTGCCATGTAAAAATTCCTAATATTATTTCAGTTGATAGGTTTCTGAGATCACGCCAATTACGCTTAATGAACACTAAAGAACAATTTGTTTTGGGTGCACTTATATAAAAGTAAAGTCTTGCAAAAATTAATATACGAAACCCACTGATGTTATACCAGTCTTTGCTCTTCGCTAATTGTTCTGTCTGTGAAAAATATTACATGAGCTTTCCTTTTGTTCTTGTTCTGGAATCGCCACAACACTGCTGTAAGTGTAATCTATGTATCTTTTTGCCAATAGTAATTGGACCAATATATTACAAACTTGTTTTCATTTTGTAAAACAAAAAACCTTTCAGTTCTCTTGTTTTAATTAAAAAATGCAATTAATTTCTGCCCATTTAAATTAAGTAGGCAGCAGCTTGATTTGTTAGGCAACGATCGAGCGCCTCAAACGCTCTATCGTTAGTTACTTTTTTATTTTTAAAAATTCGAACCTTCATCTTAATTCGAAGAGTGATTAACTTTTTACAAAATGTTTTATTTTGTATGACCGTTAAACAAGTACACGGTCGTTCCTCACCAAGGGCGGCATTAGTCAGCAATGACTTTTTGGCCAGAAGCTCATTTTTATTCATTCTATTAAAATCAACGAAACGATTTCATTTTAAATAAAAATAATCAGCGTTTCAACAATTACAGTTACAAATGAGAATATTCACACCTCTTTCCCTCGCCCCTTTTACCACCTTTGAAATACATCTTTTGTTTGAGACGTTATGATATTTATAATGTGGAAAATTAAACAACTCGTACAAAATAAACCTCTTAAACCGGACCTATCCGCTGGAATGAAAATCTCGTGAGCACTGAAAATTGCTTCTTATTATACCAGAAAAAGATCAAAGTGATGTAAGCAATGAAAATTGCTTCGAATTAAACCAGAGACAGATCAAAGTAATGTTAGCAATGAAAATTGCTTCGAAGTGAAATAGAAAACAAAATTGAAAGTAATGCTGTCTAGCAGAAATAAAACTAGTTTTAAAACTAACATAAAAGTATCTGCGACCTCGTCGTAGATGGAGTGAATGAATTTTTCTATCTGGGAAGGTAAATAATGCCCAACGGAGTAAGCAAGAAGGATATAAGATGCAGAGTACCAAAGGAAAAGACAAAAAACTTGTCCTCTAAAAGAAGTATACGTAATATTTCTAGGAAGAAATTTCTAGGAATGTAAGTTTGGATCAAAGGAATGTGTTGAATCAAATCATGGACTGTGGGGAAAGCAGAAAAACAGAGCATCGAACGGTTTGAGTTCTGGTGCTGCAGAAGGATGCTGTACGATTAAGAAAACGGTATGGTTTTGAGCCCGCCCCAGCACACGTTTTTAAGCTATCAGTGTTTCATAAGAGCCCACATTCAGCAGTAGAGTGAATTATTCTAGAACATAGTGGCTGTGTATCATTGAAAAATTAACGTCATGTATTGTTATGAATACTGCAGATTCATCTTATGTGCTGAAATATTTATCTGGGACGACGTCATTATCACTGCGATCAGGAATGCGTCCTACCTTTACTGTTTTTTTTTTTTTTTTTTTTTTTTTTTTGTAAATGTTGATGCTCCTTTTACGATGCTTGCTGATACCATAGATATCTGAAGTCATATACAAACTGCATTTAGGAAATTGTTGATATCATCAGTTGCTAAAGTTTCCTTTTTCATCATTGTTTTCATTGATTTTCATTTTTTCTCAGCTTCGTTATTTCTTAGAAAATTTAATCCGTTCAATCGAGAAGTTTCACTCAGCTATACTTTTGAGTTTGGATCATGCTTTTTTTTTTTTTTTTTTTTTTCTACTGCGCTGCTACACACAAGTGTGGAGATTGTCATCATTTGATTTATATAATGCAATTAATCTTCTTAAACCTGAAAAGCAACGCAGTCGCTTTGCAATATCTACATCTACATCTACATGGATACTCTGCAAATCATACTTATGGGCCTAACAGAGGGTTCATCGAACCACCTTCTTAATAATTCTGTATTATTTCAATCTCGAACTGGGCACGGGGAAAACGAACACCCATATCTTTCCGTGCTGGCTCTAATTCCCCTTATTTTATTATGATGATCGTTTCTCCCTACGTAGAGGGACGTCAACAAAATATTTTCGCGTTCGCAGGAGAAAGTTGGTGATTGATATTTCGTGAGAAATTTCTGCAGCAACGAAAAACGCCTTTGTTTTAATGATTTCCACCACTGATCTTGTATCATGTCAGTGACACTCTCTCTCGATAATACAAAACGTGCTGCTCTTTTCCGAACTTTCTCGACGTACTCCGTTAATCCTATCTGGTAAAGATCACACGACGCTCAGCAATACTCCAAAAGAGTACGGACAAGAGTAGTGTAGACAGTCTCTTTAGGAGACCTGTTGCATCTTCTAAGTGTTCTGCCAATAAAACGCAGTCTTTGGTTTGCTTTCATCACGACATTTTCTATGTTTTCTTTCCAATTTAAGTTGTTCAGGATTGTAATTCTTAGGTATTTAATTGAATTTACGGATTTTAGATTTGACTAATTTATCGTGTAACCGAAGTTTAACGGATTCATAATAGCACTCATATCGATGATCGCACATTTTTCATTATTTAGGGTAGTTGCCATTTTCGCACCATACAGACAACATTTCTAAGCCGTCTGAAGTCCGTTGTGGTTTTGTATCTACAAGCTGTAATTGTATGGACTTTGTGTACGAAGTACTTTCTGTGTGTTACTTGCGCTGTAATACATTTGCTGCAGAAAATCAACAATTTCAGTTACGTTTCTTATATTTCACAGCTTCAGTTGATAATGCGATAAACAGAGCGTTGAAGGTTATTTGATGTTGATAGATCTGCGTAAAGAATATTGAGTGATATATGTATGCGAAGCTTTTCTCTGTTAATTCATCCAAATGCAAAACGAATGCAGCAGGTACAAACAAAATTATTTTTAAATGCTCTCGTTCTTTGCCATCGTGGTCGCTTGTTATCCAAAATTTGCTGTTATTTTGTGTGGTTTAGGTGACCTATGTGACTCTTTTTTGCATGCTTTGACATATTTCACTGCCTGATAAAGAAGACAAAGAAAAAGTAATTTTACCTTCCTGTACCACCGGAGTGGCGATGTACTATGTTTTCATAGTTCATTTCTGCTTCGGTAGATCGTGTCAAGAAACTAGAGCTCTTGCCGCAACGACCTTTGCAAATCAAGTTTCGATTTTCTTGGAACTGAACTTCTATAAATCACTAGTAATTCTGCAGATACATTTTTGTGGCGAATGTCTGACGGCTTTTTCCTTTTCTTCTCACCATTAACATCAATAAAAGTTGATCTCTTGACCCCTGCTCACTGGAAAGTCTCTGTCGTAACGTAAGTCACAGACTTTATGAGTTAAATACACTGTTGGACACAGCTGCTAAGAGAATACGCTACTGTAATCTAGAATCAAATGGGGGCAATTGGAAGAGTGCTCCTCTGCTGTACCTTATTAGCTTCAATTGATGAAAGATCACTCCAGAAGTAAACATACTGCTTCGATAGGGCGCTATATATTGGTGTTCGAAGAGGCAACAGTAATGTGGACAACCGGAGGTGATAAAGTTAACTGTAGCGGGATTAGATACTATTCCGCACATTGTTTGCCAGGAAAGTGAAATAAAAATACTGATTCTTTCGGAATATTAGGTATAACTTTATCATAACTCGCAGTCTAACACATATTCAAATTCGACATGAACATACTTCGTTACCAAGAATGTAAATGAAAAACTTTAAATTCATTGAGTTACTTATGTGGAGTACAAATTACGCACTCTCTCCTAAATTAGATTTGATGAGGTGAAATTACGTTAGTATAAGAAAGGTTGAAACAAAAAGAACGACAAAGTAATTACTTCAGTCAACACTATCTGTCTAGCACTAAGTGATGAGAGCAAGATACTGTCAAGAATTGTTGCGTTAGTTAAAAAAGAATCCACGTCTTTTTACTTCCTGTCAAAGACAGATTGAGATTAATATTGTTCTCATTTGTGACTGTGGCCTTCCTTAACAACCATACAATGAAATCAATGGTGTTCCAGAGTGGTGTACTATATTCTGATGGTAATGATTTGAGGCAAATCAAGAGTTTTTATTATGAACAATTAACTGAAATGACAGTTTCTTGATGGAAAATTGTCATTTTTTTCGAATCCATGTTCATTTCATTTTGCAATATGGAACACTATACATTAGTTCGAGTTAACACAGCCCATCAAAGCGCTGTGATTATTTTATTCCACTTACTTGCATCAGCTAAAAAGTACAAGAAAACATAAACAAATGTTAAGATAAGTGGTCGACATATCTCTCCTTTCTGGAAGGAACTCAGCAAATTTATTACTGATAAACAAGTCAAAGATGTAAATATGAAGTGCCGTAGCAAACGGATCATCATCTTAAACGTCATCATTTCGAAATTCCCACAGAATAAATCAAATAAATCTCCTATATATGAACAGATTACACAGTGGCCAGAGTAAAAGATATATCAAAGGCAGTGGGTGCAGATAAGGCAGCTTTCTTCACCAAAAAAGTTTATTGGTGTTACATGTTGAATGGTACTGAAGAATACGTGCCCAGAATTTATTGTAAATGCGAAGCGCAGTACCATATGGAATTGATAAGTGACATGTCAAAACGGAGATGAAAAACAGAAATTATTTTAAATTAAATTTGACTGAAACATGCTGAAAATCAGCGGACGGATAGAACTTAAAGAAGTACTAGAAAATATAGGTGACTAACAAAATGCCTTAGATCGGAGGACTTAAAGATACATTTATAAAATAATGGCTTTGATTGACTGTGGTGTAGTTACAGGGATTAAACAACAGCACAAGACAGGTAGTAATGACGAGCACTCTGTTACGGGAAATCCTACACAAATTCTATAAAAAATTACGAAAGTGTTTGATTAAGTGTAGTAACTAACCTGTGTTATTGCATACATTTTAACTCAGAGCATTAGCTATAAAAAATTCACTGGTTTTATTTTTATAACCTGTCCAAAACAGTAAACATGTAAATCAGAGACGAATAGGGAGGATGCATCTTCCAATGTAATCAAGGCATAAATACGCGGACAGCGCTCGAGTCCCGTTTTCTACTTCTCCTGTTTGTCGATTGTCGCGCGTAAGCTAAATCGTGTTTGCGAGAGGAGAACTTTAATTATGGTGAAAGCGTTGGACACTGTAAAGTATATGTGATGTTGGAAAGCTCCTGCGTTGGAACCCAGCGTACTTAAAAAATATCAACCAATAACTAGGTTACTTTCAACTACGTTATATTACTGAATTAAATTTCATAAAACAACCCATTATAGTAGTGGATGATGTAGTGATGCATTTGACATTCAAAAATACTTAATTTCAACAAACTGAGATACATTCAGCTTCAGTTTCACGTTTTTGGGTAAGTAATTTATTAATTATTTTACACATATAAATGTTTTTTTCAGGCTGTATCCGTGGCCCTGATTCAAAGATAAATAAAAAGATTACCGATCACTAAAATTTATTAGCTTTTTCTAAAATTTAAGACGAGTTTTGAACGCTGTACTCCAACATCTGGTGACAGTAACGTTGGTTTAGTCGAGGTGCAATCTTCCTGGGAAGTGAACTATGTCGGAATGTCTGCAGTCCTGCATATTTTCGTTCTGATATCCTTCGAAAGCACTTCACTTGAGATTAGCACATTCAGTGTTTGTAAAGTTTGGTTGTATTAAGCTCAAATGTAAGGCTCTCGAAAACTGTACGCAACAATGCTATACAGGACTGCAACTATTCCGATATCGTTGGCTTCCGAGGAGCAATGCACCTGAGCTAAACAATTGTACTTGATAACCCAATAAAATCTCTGAAATACCGTACCTCGTAAATCAGAAAAATTTTATACTGTTGTGATTGGTTAAACAGTGTTTGTATTTACATTTCGGTTTAGCACTATCCTCCAAGTATTGGACGCCTCCACCCAGATAATTTACAAATTATACAGTAGCTGTAGAGCAATGATTAGAGCTTCATGGGTTAAGGAACTCGTCACTCAAGTCAAACCTGATAAGAAATTTATTTATTAGAAACAAAGTAATTAATCGTATTACTGATAATTTCTGAGATTTTGTGGTTTCTTGATTGAACACTTTCAATATTCTTGTCCGATGATTGGGCCTTATGATTCAATGGATTGATCATTCTCATTTTTTATTTGTAAGTAAAGTTTGGACTAAGGAACGCCACGGTAGCAGATTCAGTAGACAAGTGCCACAAATGATCTTTCATTTTTTGTTGAGCCAAAAGCAAAATATCACGATCAACAACATGCTTTTTGTAAAGTTTTGGAAGAATACCGTGCTTTAGTTGCTGAAGAGACAGAGAAGAACGATTATACGCTATATAAACTAAACTATCCTAACCGACGCCATAAAAATAATGTTGAAGGAATAGTAGATTAGATTGTTTATTGTATTGCGCTTTGATTCCTGCACTTTGTCGGGAGTTCAAGATGTCAAAAATAGAGTAGGATGTTTGTTTTAGTAAGAAGAAAGCAGAGATTTGTCATCTGCAGGTCTTCCTGATCGGAAACCTTTAGACGTTATTAGGTATGTTACGCATATAATGGATCTCTGCACATGGCGTAGTTTCATTACAATTTACTATCCGTCTGACAGTCTGCAACAAACGATTACTGCCAAAATACTGGTAAATTAACGCTTTAAAGCTTACAGGGACTTCTATATAATACAGTGAGAAATGTTTGAAGGCAGAAGCATATGTAAAACTACGTACCATATAAAAATGCCACGGACAGTGGATAAAGTCATTTTTCTGAATTTATTGGAAATTTCTGGCTTAATTTGTAATCGAAGCATAACTTACACACCGTGTCACACAGTATAATGCGACTTGAAGCTGCTGAAGGTATCGTTACGTGAACTTCCTAGTAAACAAATAAACATACGGAACGTTTCGTACTACCAGCTGATGCAGAGAACTAACAGGCTAACTGGCGGCCTTGTGACATCACGGTTTAAACGAAGTTCTTTATGTGCTTATTCGAGCCAATCAGTGTATGGTTGCGTGTAGCTGGTGCTCTTGTTACGGCTTTCTGAGTAATGCTCATGACTGTAATCAGTATAGAGTAAAATTGGAAAAGAACAGGAAAGATATTGCGCCAGCTACAAGAGAGCTATCTGACAAAGCGGCCAGGAAATCAGTTTAAATGGCAGACACAACAGTAACGCTAATGGACTGCTGCCTTCACTGTACACTGTACAGTATTGTGACTGACGTTCGGCGCCAATTCAGTTTTTGTGTTCTATCAGGGTAAGTGACCATTCCCACCCGTATACGCAACTGTCATTGCGTATGAAGAACTTTTTATTACAGTTTCGTAAGAATAATTTATTGTTGCGATGATAGTCAAATCCGCTGTTGTATGTACACTTCTTGTAAGGCCAACGATACAATCGTCTAAACTGGTATATATGAATAAGTGGTGTCTGCTCTTTTGGTCATGTCCAAAAGATGAGACACCAAACATTCATACCACTGATTCGCCTACATGGGCAATGTATCCACTTTCTTCAGTGCGGATGCACAAAAATGAACGACCTCCTCAGAGTAGTGAGCATGGAGTAACGCATTTTCACTCGTCGCCGCTGATTCAGTGTAATGTCCCGATGCGGGTAACATCAGTAATCCCTGCCCTTTTGTTTCCTTTCTCCTCCCTCCTTTCACCTTCAATTTACAGAATCTTATGTAGCCTAACTCAGTTCTACTGATAAGACGAACGCATCGGCAAGTATCCAGTATTATGTAGGGCCAAGGTTGACACAGTATAACGTTCTAACCCCTTGAAGTGCATAGTTAAAAGGTGTATGAAAATCCACTGGATCTATGCCTTTTGTTCGTAATAACAGCAGGTCTTTACCATTTTTTAATCTTTTCTACACACACACACACACACGCACACACAGGTCCCCAAAATAAAACCATTTTAACCTAATCCACAATTTTTCTTTAGCTGATGTAATTGCTTCTTCGTCGCACACGTTTAACAACAATGGAGGTAAGGGCAGTGCTGCCGAGAACATTATAACACGAACCTGTCTCAATTGTTATTCTCATATTACCTTTACAGTGTTGTTCTGCAGTGCCGTAATACTGTTGTCATGACCGTCAGTATGTTTTACCTCACACTAACATTGTCGCTAAATTCCTAAAAATGCTGTTAAAATATCCTTGTTTCTGTTTTCTTTGGATTGCGAAGCTGAATTTAACAATTGCTTTTCCATTACCTTTTCCTTTCCGGCAGCTAAGCAGACTTCTGTACAATGTTTAACTGCGTTTATGTTATTTTTGAGCCGTGGTTGTATCGATTGCTGTGCTTGAGGAAAGTCTTTGCCTAGCTTTGCCTAACTAACTGACTGGCGGAACGTAACGTGGTCTGACGAATCACGTTTTGCCTGTATTCAAATGCCGCACGTCCTCGGTTGCACTGAAGGACGAATGATGCGCTTCATTCTGAATGTGTGCAGCGTCAGGTTCAAGACACAGCTAAAAATGTGATGTTTTTGGCATATTTTTCGTATCATTAAGTGGGTCCACTAACTGAGGTGACCACTAATATTAACCAGCACCGTTATATAAACATTCTAATTGATTGCATGTCGCCTTTCAATCAACATCTGCATGATGAGTGTCCTATTGACACCCCTGTTTTTCAAGATGTATTCATCGGGCTGGGTGAATATGTGACTGGTTTTGTAAACACTTCCCCATCCTATTATATCTCGACTGGCTTGCAAAATCACCTCACTGGAACGCCATCGAAGATCCATGGGACATGTTGTAATAGTGGGTAAAACGCCGGTATCAGCAACACCGCAGTTTGGTGGAATTTCGCCGTCAGATCCTCAGCGTGTGACTTAACCTGGATACGACATACCTACACAGTCTTGTGGACTCAGTTCGTAACCGAATCCATCTGGTTACCAAGTCCAGGGTTGTAATATATTTTTTATTACTTTGAATATAACTGTATTAAAAACATCCCCCTTCCTATATAGTTTTGAAGACATCGGAATAATTCACTTTCTAGCCGTACCGATTTCAGTACCTTGAACAAGGTTTCTTTCAGTACTGGTGATTTCTCTAGGCCTTAATAAGCTTGGAGAGACGAAATAGTGAAGGTAGCAGAGGATCAAGTAGGTAAAAAGAAGAGGGCTAATAGAAATCCCTGGGTGATGAAAGGAGAAAATATAAAAATGCAGTAAATGAAGCAGGCAAAAAGGAATACAAACGTCTGAAAAATGAGATCGACAGGAAGTGCAAAATGGCTAAACAGGGATGGCTAGAGGACAAATGTAAGAATGTAGAGGCTTATCTCACTATGGGTAAGATACATACTGCCTATAGGAAAATTAACGAGACCTTTGGAGATAAGAGAACCACTTGCATGAATATCAAGAGCTCAGATGGAAACCCAGTTCTGAGCAAACCAGGGAAAGCAGAAAGGTGGAAGGAGTATATAGAGGGCTTATACAAGGGCGATGTTCTTGAGGACAATATTATAGAAATGAAAGAGAATGTAGATGAAGATGAAATAGGAGATATCATACTGAATGAAGAGTTTGACAGAGCACTTAAAGACCTAAGTCGAAGTGGCATGAAAGGGAAGCAGTGGCCGGGAAGGGAGTGAGACAGGGCTGTAGCCTCTCCCCGATGTTATTCAATCTGTATATTGCACAAGCAGTAAAGGAAACAAAAGAAAAATTCGGAGTAGGAATTAAAATCCATGGAGAAGAAATAAAAACTTTGAGGTTCGCCGATGACTTTGTAATTCTGTCAGAGACAGCAAAGGACGTGGAAGAGCAGTTGAACGGAATGGACAGTGTCTTGAAAGCAGGATATAAGATGAACATCAACAAAAGCAAAACGAGGATAACGGAATGTAGTCGAATTAAGTCGGGTGGTGCTGAGGGAATTAGATTAGGAAATGAGACACTTAAAGTAGTAAAGGAGTTTTGCTATTTGGGATCAAAATAACTGATAATGGTCGAAGTAGAGAGGATATAAAATGTAGACTGGCAATGGCAATGAAAGCATTTCTGAAGAAGAGAAATTTGTTAACATAGAGTATAGATTTAAGCGTCAGGAAGTCGTTTCTGAAAGTATTTGTTTGGAGTGTGGCCATGTGTGGAAGTGAAACATGGACGATAAATAGTTTAGATAAGAAGAGAATAGATGCTTTCGAAATGCGGTGCTACAGAAGAATGCTGAAGATTAGATGGGTAGATCACATAACTAATGAGGAGGTATTGATTAGAATTGGGGAGAAGAGAATTTTGTGGCACAATTTGACTAGAGGAAGGGATTGGTTGGTAGGGCATATTCTGAGGCACCAAGGGATCACTAATTTAGTATTTGAGGGCAGCGTGGAGGGTAAAATCGTAGAGGGAGAGCAAGAGATGAATACGCTAAACAGATTCAGGAGGATGTAGGTTGCAGTAGGTAACGGGAGATGAGGAACCTTGCACAGGATAGAGTAGCATGGAGAGCTGCATCAAACTAGTCTCTGGACTGAAGACCAGAACAACAATATAACAAGCTTTAATATCTAGAAATTTAGATTACATTGTATTGGCTATGTTACACCACAAATGAAATTAAATGTTTGTAATGATGCACTTGCGGCACAGCTCTTTCATTTGTATGTTTGTGAGTCATTCCAAGTCGCTGTTAGTATTCTAGCCTATAATAACGATTTTCCGATTGACATAACTCGTTGTCATTGCTACGATTAAAGTGAAATGTGTTATTCTGTTACCCACTCCTCCACTGCGCTACAGCTGTGCAGTATGCCTCGACCCCCCACGGTTAAAACTGACTCGCCGCTCACAGATGAAATCCTGACAATTTTTAAAGAAGGACGTAAGTGCGATCATTAATCGTTGAAGCAGAAGTGACGTAAGACTGTGCAACCTATTCGACTTGACCCAGATGCTCACAGCAGTGGGTGGTGACGCAAGACTGGGGAGCGCGCGGTCGGGGCGCGAGTTCGCCGTCGATGCTTCGTTTCGCCGCCGCGCCTCGTAGCTGACAAGGCGTAAAGCCGCCCACACACGCCGCCCGACGTTGGCCGACGCACGTCCAACTTCAAGGCATGTTCTCGTACTAAGCCCGTTCATTTTATGACAGGTACTAAAAACCTCGCCGAACACGACGGTGACAACTCATACACTCCGTAAATAGCCACGGTCATATCACGGTTCGTACGTTAACTCAGTTTTGCAAATAAGGTACAGGGAGTACAGTTCCTGACAGGAACTTGTCAGCTACAGACTAAAAATGCCATGAATCAATCAATGGTTTAAAGTTTTGGCTTTGTCAGAAATTTTTTTGCGTTTCCGATGTGATACGTCAGATAAGCAGAAGCAAAATCTCGGTACAAGTCTCTGTATCAGACTGTAGTCACATAATCAGTCCTGCTGCGGATCTTGTCTCAAATCACAGAATGTGATGTAACTTGCAGGAAACATAGCATTTCCTTCGATATGACGTTCAAATTTTATGATGAGGAACGAGAATGTCAGGGCTGTGGTAGCCAATGCAAATGGTCGACTTCGGTTTATTGGGAGAATTTTAGGAAAGTGGGGTTCATCTGTAAAGGAGACCGCATATAGGACGTTTGGGTGACCTGTTCTTGAGTACTGCTCAAGTGTCTGGGATCCGTACCAGGTCGGATTGAAGGAAGGCATCGGAACATTTCGGACGTGGGCTGCTACATTTGTTATCAGTAGGTTCCGACAAAGAGTAAGTGTTACGAAAATGGTTTGGGAACTCAAATGGAAATCCCTGGATGGAAGGCGACGTCCTCTTCGAGTAACACTACGGGGAGAATTTAGAGAACGGCCGAACGATTCTACTGCACACAACATACACTGCACGTAAGGACCACGGAAGTAAGATACGAGAAATTAGGGCTCATATGGAGGCATATAGACAGTGGTTATTTCCCTCGCTCTGTTTGCTAATGGAACAGGGAAGGAAATGAAAAGTAATGGTACAGGCTACCCTCCGCCACGTGGCGTGCGGTGACTTAAGGAGTATCTTTGTAGATGTAGATGTAGAGGCTGGAGCTGTGACCACCCGTGTCGCCCTTCTTTTTAACCATTTAGCAACCCGCATCGGTCCCGGTTTGGGCTCCACACAGGTGGAAAATACGTTGAGATGAAGAGCAGAAGTGATCTGTAAGCAATCTACTTAGTAATCTGACAGCCGTCTACAGTAACCTCAGACATACCTCCACCTTTACCCACAAGTAAAACTGTGTGAGCATTCCACTTAATATTCCTACAAATTGCTAAACCCAGGTAGGAGTTAAATGATTCCATCTGTGGCTCGTTAATATTGTAGTCATAGCGTGCCACTTTTCTGTCCTGCTAGTATATACTATGGTCGAACGTGAGACACGTAATAATAACCATCTGGTTGAAACTGGCTGTCACGATTAATTATTTCATTCAAATAATTAACAGCCTCAACGGAACTATGATTCCTTTCAGTTGATGTATGAGGACCTTGGATCCAACCGTGACTAAAACTATTTAGGAGTAATTTGGCTATATTAATATGTATGGGAAACGAACTTCCAATTGGCGTTAATTCCGAAAAAAATAATTTGCCGATTGTACAAACAAACATTTCATCTAACAGAATTCCATGAAAACACATTGTGAAAAGTTTATTTTATGTAATATATACCAGCTAATAGAATGAAGTGGCATCGTCAGTTCTTTTGTGTTGTGCGTTTCACCTCTTAATTAATTTCCGCTTCTTGTACTTACGTCGTCGTCAGCTGCGTGAGGAGGAGGAGGTAGAAATGGAGCGAAAGCTTAAAATGTCGCCAGGTGCACACAATGCCTTGATACAGACGTAGCTAAAACGCCCTTGTATACGACAGATAATTTATGCACCGAAACCATAACTGTGTGCGTGAATTCCTAAAGGACCAAACTACTGAGGTCATCGGTCCCTAGACTTACACACTATTACACACTACTTAAACTAACTTATGCTAAGAACAACACACACTACCATGCCCGAGGGAGGACTCGAACCTGACCGCGAGAGGAGCCGCACAATCTGTGACATGGCGCCTCAAACCACGCGGCCACTCCGCGCCCCGCGAGGGGTTTCCCGGCCACCAATGCCATACGCTCATTATTATTCATTAGTAGAAAATGACAAACTTACTTCTTAGGTGACCGTGTATGAAAATTGAATATCGGAACTAGTCTTCAACAATTTCAGGTAAAGTAACTAAATAATTGAAATATTTTTGTCGCAGTATAACAGAAAGAAACTTACTGAAGTGGCTGATCAGGATAAGTGGCTTCGGTCTGGGAGAGAAGTTGCTACAAGTGAAGACATAAACTGTGGTTAGCTTGGGTAACTCTCATCATTTCACAAACTGACAATTATAAAGAATACTGAACTGTACTTATAGGATTGTAATGTGCAGGTTGATTCAGGCACATGGATTAATTTAAGAGCCATCTTCGTACCTATGGAGGTGGTTGGAGGGGGTTACAAGATATGGCGACCTCTCTACCAATAAATTCTCACTTCAGACGTAAAATTTGTTTACTACCCCATATGGTCGCTCTTTAATTAATAAACGATCGTGTAATAGGAAGGTAAAGAGTTTTAGAATAAGTGTTGACCGCTTGACCCGGGCCGGCACTCATTCCTCTCTTGTGCCAACTTCTCCGCTTCAGGATAGCACCTACATCCAACGTCGTCAGTTATTTCTTGGATGTATCCCAATCTCTGTCTTCCCCTACAGTTATTAGCCTCTACAGCTCCCTCTAGTGTCACAGGAGTTATTCTCTGATGTCGTACACATGTCCTATAATCATGTCCTTTCTTCTTCTCAGTGTTCTACATCTATTTCTTTCCTCGCCGATTTTGCAGAGAACCTCCTCATGCCTTGTCTGAGCAGTATGTATCATTCTCAACATTTATTCCGCAGTGCATAATCTATTTCCATTTTAGGCTGTGCTCCGAACGTATATTCTCAGGAATTTCTTCTTCAAATTAAGGCCAAAGTTTGACGCACAGGCCGGCCGCTGTGGCCAAGCAGTTCTATGCGCTTCCGTCCCGAATCGCGCTGCTGCTACGGTCGCAGGTTCGAATCCTGCCTCGGGGATGGATGTGTGTGATGTCCTTAAGCTAGTTTTTAAGTAGTTCTAAGTCTAGGGGACTGATGCCCCAGATGTTGAGTCCCATAATGCTTAGAGCCATTTGAGCCATTTTTGACGCTAGACTATTTCTAGCCAGGAACGCTCTCCTCGCCTGTGTTACTCTCCTTTTTATGCCCTCCTTGCTTCGTCTTTTATGTGGGTTGTTTATTTCCAACATATCAGGAATTCCGTAAGTACATCATCTTTGTTGTCACCTATTTTGATATTAAGTCGCTGATCTCATTTCTGCTACATCTCACCACTTACGTCTGTATTGTGTTTACTCACAGTTCATAGTGTGTGCTCATTAGACTATTCATTACATTCTGTCCCATAATGAAGATGAAATAGGAGATATGATACTGCGTGAAGAGTTTGACAGAGCACTGAAAGATCTAAATCGAAACAAGACCCCGGGAGTAGACAACATTCTATTAGAACTACTGACAGCCTTGGGAGAGCCAGGCCTAACAAAACTCTACCATCTAGTGAGCAAGATGTGTCAGACAGGCGAAATACCGTCAGAATTCGAGAAGAATATAACAATTCTAATCCCAAAGAAAGCAGATGTTACAGATGTGAAAATTACCGAACTATCAGTTTAATAAGCCACGGCTGCAAAATACAAACACGAATTCTTACAGACGAATGGAAAAACTGGTAGAAGCCGACCTCCTGAAAGTTCACTTAGGATTCCGCAGAAATGTTGGAACACGTGAGGCAATACTGACCCCACGACTTATCTTAGAAAATAGATTAAGGAAAGGCAAACCTACGTTTCTAGCATTTGTAGACTTAGAGAAAGCTTCTGACAATGTTAACTGGAATACTCTCTATCAAATTCTGAAGGTGGCAGGGGTAAAATGCAGGGAGCGAAAGGCTATTTACAATTTGTACAGGAACCAGATGGCAGTTATAAGAGTCGAGGGGCATGAAAGGGAAGCAGTGGTTGGGAAGGGAGTGAGACAGGGTTGTAGCCTATCCCCGATGTTATTCAATCTGTATATTGAGCAAGCAGTAAAGGAAACAAAGGAAAATTCGGAGTAGATATTAAAATCCATGGAGAAGAAATAAAAACTTTGAGGTTCGCCGATGACATTGTAATTCTGTCAGAGAGAGCAAAGGACCTGGAAGAGCAGCTGAACGGAATGGACAGTGTCTTGAAAGGAAGACATAAGATGAACATCAAAAAAAGCAAAACGAGGATAATGGAATGTAGTCGAATTAAATCGGGTGATGCTGCGGGAATCAGATTAGGAAATGAGACGCTTAAAGTAGTAAATGAGGTTTGCTATTTGGGGAGCAAAATAACTGATGATGATCGAAGTACAGAGGATATAAAATGTAGACTAGCAGTGGCAAGGAAAGCATTTCTGAAGAAGAGAAATTTGTTAACATCGAGTATAGATTTAAGTGTCAGGAAGTCGTTTCTGAAGGTATTTGTATGGAGTGTAGCCATGTACGGAAGTGAAACGTGGACGTTAAATAGTTTAGACAAGAAGATAATAGAAGCTTACGAAATGTGGTGCTACGGAAGAATGCTGAAGATTAGATGGGTAGATCACATAACTAATGAGGAGGTATTGAATAGAATTGGAGAGAAGAGAAATTTGTGGCACAACTTGACTAGAAGAAGGAATCGGTTGGTAGGGCATATTCTGAGGCATCAAGGAATCACCAATTTAGTATTGGAGGGGAGAGTGGAGGGTAAAAATCGTAGAGGGAGACCAAGAGATGAATACAAAAAAATGGTTCAAATGGCTCTGAGCACTATGGGACTCAACTGCTGAGGTCATTAGTCCCCTAGAACTTAGAACTAGTTAAACCTAACTAACCTAAGGACATCACACACATCCATGCCCGAGGCAGGATTCGAACCTGCGACCGTAGCGGTCTTACGAGATGAATACACTACGCAGATTCAGAAGTATGTAGGTTGCAGTAGGTACTGGGAGATGAAGAAGCTTGCACAGGATAGAGTAGCAGGGAGAGCTGCATCAAACCAGTCTCAGGACTGAAGACCACAACAACAATTCTTTACTTTCACTGACGATAGCTGTGTCATTAGTGTATCTTATTATTCACCCTGAGTTTTAATCCCACCCATCTATCTTTGCTTTATTTCCATCACTGTTTCTTCGATGTATATGCTGAGCAGAAGGGGCAAAAGACCGCAGTGCATCTCTGGCTTACATCCTTCTTAATCCGAGCACTTGGTTCTTGATCTAGCATCTCTTGGTTTCTGCACCTACATTATCCACATTTCCTTAGAGCTCATGCCTATTTTTCTGAGAATAATTCATTTGTAATATTTCTGTTGTTTTGGAAGATTTGGTTACACCTCGTTAAATATGCACGAAATGGACGAGCAACTGTGAAAGGAAGAGAAAGTATCGAAAGAAGATCTGGCCCGTGAAAGAATGGAATTGGCTCCGTATGTGGGTATGGAAGTTTCGTCACCCGGCCGCGTTGGTAATTCAGAGGCAGGCCGAGACAATGCCGAGCGGGGGGCGCGCGGGGAATGTAAATGGCCGCATAATGGACGCCGTCACGGATGCGCGCGCGTGACCACTTGTCGCCGCGGACACAGGCAGCGCCCGCGTCCGTCCACAGCCACAGCACAGCACAGCACGCCTCTGCGCCCGCAACACCTCGTGGGCGCAGCGCAAACGCGATCCAAGTCGGTCTAACAACGGCGGAGAAAAGAATTCGTCACCCCCAGCAAATATCACGATAACACCACTGAATACCGCATGTAGCAGTGACAGAGGCCTCACTTCGGCAAGGAAGGTGGTTCGAAAGCTTCTCCAGATAGACTACATACAGATGAAATTCATTCGTCATTAGATACCGTACAGGTACAGGTTTCGAGAGGGTGCGTTTCTGGATGAGGTATCGAATATATTGCTTCCCCCTACTTATACCTCCCGAGGAGGTCACGAATGTAAAATTAGAGAGATTCGAGCGCCCACGGAGGCTTTCAGACAGTCGTTCTTCCCGCGAACCATACGCGACTGGAACAGAAAAGGGACGTAGTGACAGTGGCACGTAAAGTGCCCTCCGCCACACACCGTTGGGTGGCTTGCGGAGTATAAATGTAGATGTAGATGTAGCTACCGAGATGCGGACCTCTTGCCCAACGTAAAGTCCCGAGCGACCGGAAAAAAGCGCAGGTGACGCCTGTATATAAGAAGGGTAGAAGGACGGATCCTCAAAATTACAGACCAATATCCTTAAGCCGTCGGCACACGGTCCGTACATCTCAACGTTGAGCGTGCCGAGTTTCTGACGTCATAGCGTGGTATAGCACTTTCGGGAGTCTTTCCGAACGTGCAGAGCAATATCTGGCATGTCAGATATTCTGAGCGTGCGTCTGAGCGTTGACCAATGAGATGGCACAACGTAACCTACGTCACACGCACGTCGTCTCCCTTCAGTACAGGCTTGTGAGGCACCATATTGGCATTAATTTCAAGCCTATATGTATATATGCCGTTTCTGAGCACCAGCAAATTGAGAATCACTGGAAAACCCGTTGTTAACTGTGTGAGTCGTTCCAATAAAATAATGAAAAACATCATATTCGTGGCAAATGAATTACTGTAACTTGCGTATTATGAGAGTAGGCTAATTAAAGGCAGCGACACACTGAAGATCGACCCAAAACGTATTGTTCTTGGTACAACTTCATATAATCAAATTTCAGCTAGTAACATATCTACGACTAAGGTTTTCAGCAACTGTTAACATACAATAATTGGACGTCCGTAGTATGTTGTTCGTGTAGCGGAATGAATAGCGTCAGTGTCCTAAGCTACGGTGTTGATTGGGGTGGCGGTTCGCGTCTTAACGCTTCCGTATTTTTTTTTTCTTAACATTCGCATTTTTATTGGGTTCTGATACTTTATTATTAGTTTAATATAAGTATATATTATATTATTTGACGTTATGTAAACCATTTTTTGAGGGGTGACTTTGTTCTATTGGCTTAATCTACAGGGCAGCTTGCGCTACTTGTATAAAGATATTTTGCTCCTTTTCCTTTTACGCTTCGTAATTCACATATTGCAAAGATTGTGCTACTGGGTAGGATCAGTGCTCATGTAAGACTGGCCTTGCGGTTTTACTAAACTGTGGGAATGATGAAATAACTAAGAACCAAATTAGTACAGCACTGTTTGTAATGGAACTTTTATAAGCCTGTGTCCTTATTTATTGGACATGGTACATTCCTTTTCGCGAACGATGCAGCAAATGAGCGTTTTAATAGAGCTAACGTGGGAATTTTCCGCGCCCGTTAAGTAAAAAGTGTGATTTACGAACTGGAAACATCCCACAACTGCCACTAGAGTGCGTCGCGATAGCGTATACCACGTTGGGGCCCACGTACCGTATGCACAAGTCGCACCGTTCCTTAGTGTTCAGGAGCACGTGGAACTTGGCACGCTCAACGTTAACGTTCGACAGCACGGTCCGTGCGACGACGGCTTTAACATCGATTTGTTACAGGATTCTCGAACATATTCTCAGTTCGAATATAATGAATTTCCTTGAGACAGAGAAGTTGCTGTCCATGCATCAGCACGGCTTTAGAAATCATCGCTCCTGCGGAACGCAACTCCCCCTATATGACATAATATCTTGCGAACCATGGATGAAGGGTATCAGACGGATGCCATATTCCTTGACTTCCGGAAAGCGTTTGACTCGGTGCCCCACTGCCGACTCCTAACTAAGGTACGAGCATATGGGATTGATTCCCAAATATGTGGGTGGCTCGAAGACTTCTTAAGTAATAGAACACAGTACGTTGTCCTCGATGATGAGTGTTCAACGGGGGTGAGGGTATCATCTGGGGTGCCCCAGGGAAGTGTGGCAGGTCCGCTGTCGTTTTTTATTTACATAAATGATCTTTTGGATAGGGTGGATAGCAATGTGCGGCTGTTTCCTGATGCTGCTGTGGCGTACGGGAAGGTGTCGTCGTTGAGTGACTGCAGGAGGATACAAGATGACTTGGACAGGATTTGTGATTGGTGTAAAGGATGGCACCTAACTCTAAATATAGATAAATGTAAATTAGTGTAGATGAATAGGAAAAAGAATCTCGTAATGTTTAAATACTCCATTAGTAGTGTAGCGCTTGACACAGTCACGTCGATTAAATATTTGGGCGTAACACTGCAGAGCGATATGAAGTGGGACAAGCGTGTAATGGCAGTTGTGGGGAAGGCGGATAGTCATCTTAGGTTCATTGGTAGAATTTTGGGAAGATGTGGTTCATCTGTAGAGGTCGCCGCTTATAAAACACTAATACGACCTATTCTTGAGTACTGCTCGAGCGTTTGGTATTCCTATCAGGTCGGATTGAGGGAGCACATAGAAGTAATTCAGAGGCGGGCTGCTTGATTTGTTACTGGTAGGTTTGATCATCACGCGAGTGTTACGGAAATGCTTCAGGAACTCGGGTGGGAGTCTCTGGAGGAAAGGAGGCGTTCTTTTCGTGAATCGCTACTGAGGAAATTTAGAGAACCAGCATTTGAGGCTGACTGCAGTACAATTTTACTGCTGCGAATTTATATTTCGCGGAAAGACCACAAAGATAAGATAAGAGAGATTGGGGCTCGTAGAGAGGCATATAGGCAGTCATTTTTCCCTCGTTCTGTTTGGGAGTGGAAACGTAAGAGAAGATGCTAGTTGTGGTACGAGGTACCCTCCGCCAGGTACCGTCCGCACTGGCGGAATGTTACGTGATACCACGTACTAATACGTTTGTGACTATTACAGCGCCATCTATCACAAACAGAAAAAAGTGGTCCAACTGAAACATTCATATTTCTTTACGTACTACACGAATATGTAATAAAAATGGGGGTTCCTGCTTTAAAAAACGCAGCTGATGTTCGTTTGACCTATGGCAGCGTCATCTAGCGGGCCAACCATAGCACCATCTGGTTTCTCCCTTCAAGCTAGACGAGTTTCGTTCTTTGTAGTTTTTTTCGTTTCACGCTTATTTCGTGAGATATTTGGCCCGGTCACTGTCAATGGACCACCTTGTATAAGCATCGATAACAAGGCAAGGTATTTGATCGCTCATATATAAGCATCTGCATCTGCACCTGAAATAAATAACGCTGCTTTGCAATGCGATTGTCGCCATTCGCGCAATCAGATTTTCGAATAGCAAACGGGAAGTGTAGAGTCTTACGGTATCAAGAATGAATAATGTGCTATTTATTTTAAACCAGAGGAACAGATATATGGTCAGAGGTCTCCTTTTCCATTTTATGTTTCAGGTGCATGCCTCTTTACACAAACCTGTCGGTCAAGACCACGTGGAGGCGTGAAGTAGAGATAGCATACTACTACAACATCACACGTACTAATAGAAAGATTTTTCCATGAAATATGTCCACATTATCAGAAGG
This sequence comes from Schistocerca serialis cubense, assembly GCF_023864345.2. NCBI lineage: Eukaryota > Metazoa > Arthropoda > Insecta > Orthoptera > Acrididae > Schistocerca > Schistocerca serialis. Next base: position 1,119,659,872 of record NC_064639.1, on the reverse strand, counting down.
AACTCGTGACCCACAAACTTCCTGGACACATGCGCGGCGAGAACTCAGTGGCCGTCCCGTCAACTTATATTGCGTTAAGTCCACAGGCTCCTATTTGAACACACCAAATGAAAATGGTGGGTGCTTAAAATGAAATTCTGACTACGTAATAACTGTCATGGTCAAGCTATGGGCCCCCAACAGCCTTTCCAACTTATCTTAAGTCCCACGGGCCTACGGTGGAATGGCTATGAAGCTCATAATTTTCTAATCAGGAATCTGTATCAAAAGAATGACTGGCAACATTGTGACCTCATCAGAGTACAAAATATCGGAGATTGTGGGGCGCGCAAAGCCCGCCGTACTTTGAATACGCAGAACGCAGCCAGCACAGTTCCAGCTCTCAGTCCATTAACCGACGACATCCCGGAAGCAAGCGTGCGTCCTCGCCAAATTTAACAGTCCGTTACCATGGCCGGAAAACCTCTGACGCCAGCTATTACCAACTTTATCAAGTCTACCACAGATGTCTACCCCACGCGTATGTCCACATACGAAGCTATTTGGTTGAGTTAAATGACGATAGGTAATGCTGTATTGGCAAAAATGAATAAGCAAGTAAGACTACCATCACCACTGGCTTGATGACATCTCGCCAGTACTGGTTTTGCACAGTCTCACAGTAGCGACAGGCCCCCGGTTCTTCATCTACACTTCCACGTACTGTGAAAACCATTGTCAAGTGCACGGCAGAGGATACTTAGCATTTTACCAGGTACCAGGCTTTCTTTCCGGTCGAGTGGCATATACAGGGTTATTACAAATGATTGAAGCGATTTCACAGCTCTACAATAACTTCATTATTTGAGATATTTTCACAATGCTTTGCATACACATACAAAAACTCAAAAAGTTTTGTTTAGGCATTCACAAATGTTCGATATGTGCCCCTTTAGTGATTCGGCAGGCATCAAACCGATAATCAAGTTCCTCCCACACTCGGCGCAACATATCCCCATCAATGAGTTCGAAAGCATCGTTGATGCGAGCTCGCAGTTCTGGCACGTTTCTTGGTAGAGGAGGTTTAAACACTGAATCTTTCACATAACCCCACAGAAAGAAATTGCATGGGGTTAAGTCGGGAGAGCGTGGAGGCCATGACATGAATTGCTGATCATGATCTCCACCACGACCAGATCCATCGGTTTTCCAATCTCCTGTTTAAGAAATGCCGAACATCATGATGGAAGTGCGGTGGAGCACCATCCTGTGGTACGTTTAGCTCCCTGCTTGCTTTATTCGTTGACTTCCGCGGGCTACGCGTGAAACTTGCCCGCACGCGTTCAACCGTTTCTTCGCTCACTGCAGGCCAACCCGTTGATTTCCCCTTACAGTGGCATCCAAAAGCCTTAAACTGCGCATACCATCGCCGAATGGAGTTAGCAGTTGGTGGATCTTTGTTGAACTTCGTCCTGAGGTGTCGTTGCACTGTTATGACTGACTGATGTGAGTGCATTTCAAGCACGACATACGCTTTCTCGGCTCCTGTCGCCATTTTGTCTCACTGCGCTCTCGAGCGCTCTGGCGGCAGAAACCTGAAGTGCGGCTTCAGCCGAACAAAACTTTATGAGTTTTTCTACGTATCTGTAGTGTGTCGTGACCATATGTCAATGAATGGAGCTACAGTGAATTTATGAAATCGCTTCAATCATTTGTAATAGCCTTGTATGTATCCTGCATGCCACACATTGATATACGACAGCATTTAAGCCACACTAGCAGCGCACAAGAAGATACCTATAACAGTTCCAGAATGGAAGCGAACGGCGCCAGTAAAGAGTGACGACCGTTAGCGGTGCTGGCAGTGTGCGCAGTGCAGGCCTCTCTGGTGCTGCTTCTTATCGCGGCCTCTTCCTGCCGCCACAGGACGGCGGCGGCCCGGGACGCAGTGCTGGTGTTGGTGTTGGTGTTGGTGCTGGCGGCGGTGCCCTCTTATCGCAGGACCGCACGCCGTCACGCCGCGGGCCCCAGGAATCCGACCGCGCCGATACCCCCCCCCCTCCCCCACCTCCTCCCGCAACCTTGCCCCGTACCGAGGCTAACACCAAAACATTTCGCGAAACGCCTTCCGGGAGAAAGGAAGGTCACTGCCTGCAATCTGCTGTCCAACTCAGCAATAATACTGCTCCATCGAAGCGGACATCTCAGCAGACTCATTCGGAAGCAGACAAGCCCATTATTAATGTAGGCTTCAAATGAAACACTACAATTCTGAAAATTGTATTCTGTGCATACGTCGCCCTCTATCCCGTGCCTTAGATGTACAGGGTGATTCAAAAAGAATACCACAACTTTAGGAATTTAAAACTCTGCAACGACAAAAGGCAGAGCTAAGCACTATCTGTCGGCGAATTAATGGAGCTATAAAGTTTCATTTAGTTGTACATTTGTTCGCTTGAGGCGCTGTTGACTAGGCGTCAGCGTCAGTTGATGCTAAGATGGCGACCGCTCAACAGAAAGCTTTTTGTGTTATTGAGTACGGCAGAAGTGAATCGACGACAGTTGTTCAGCGTGCATTTCGAACGAAGTATGGTGTTAAACCTCCTGATAGGTGGTGTATTAAACGTTGGTATAAACAGTTTACAGAGAATGGGTGTTTGTGCAAAGGGAAAAGTTCTGGACGGCCGAGAACGAGTGATGAAAATGTAGCACGCATCCAGCAAGCATTTGTTCGCAGCCCAGGAAAATCGACTCGCAGAGCTAGCAGAGAGCTGCAAATTCCACAAACAACTGTATGGAGAGTCCTACGAAAAAGGTTAGTTATGAAACCTGAACGTCAACTACCCGAGGCGATGGATCGGCCGTCAGGCAGCCCGTGACAGAGCACTTCATCACTGGCCTCCAAGAAGCCCTGATCTTACCCCCTGCGATTTTTTCTTATGGGGGTATGTTAAGGATATGGTGTTTCGGCCACCTCTCCCAGCCACCATTGATGATTTGAAACGAGAAATAACAGCAGCTATCCAAACTGTTACGCCTGATATGCTACAGAGAGTGTGGAACGAGTTGGAGTATCGGGTTGATATTGCTCGAGTGTCTGGAGGGGGCCATATTGAACATCTCTGAACTTGTTTTTGAGTGAAAAAAAACCTTTTTAAATACTCTTTGTAATGATGTATAACAGAAGGTTATATTATGTTTCTTTCATTAAATACACATTTTTAAAGTTGTGGTATTCTTTATGAATCACCCTGAATAGTCAGCTTCGTCTCTACCACTTCACCTCTTGGTGTAATTGAGGTCTCTCCAAGCAATATTTCTGGGACGAATCACCCACTGCTATCTGTTTTTTTATTCCTTGCTGGCCATCTGGAGCACTATTTCGTCCACTAAGAAAACTGAGGATCTGTTAAATGACGGCCAATTCGGTTTTAGGAAAATTGAAGACACCAGAGAGGCAGTTGTAACGCACCGACTGATAGTGCAAGCAAGACTCAAGAAACCAGAATGATATTTTCACTCTGCAGGGGAGTGTGCGCTGATATGAAGCTTCCCGGCAGATTAAAACTGTGTGCCGCACCGTGACTCGATCTCGGGACCTTTGCCTTTCGCGGGAAAGTGCTCTCCCATCTGAGCTACCCAAGCACGACTGACGCCCCCTCCTCACAGCTTTACTTCAGCCCAGCCAGTACCTCGTCTCCTATTTTCCAAACTTCCACAGGAAAGCTTCTGTAAAGTTTGGAAGGTAGGAGACGAGGTACTGGCAGAAGTAAAGCTGTGAGGAGGGGGCGTCAATCGTGCTTGGGTAGCTCACAAGGGAACCTCCCCATCGCACTCCCCTCACATTTAGTTATAAGTTGGCACAGTGGATAGGCCTTGAAAAACTGAACACAGATCAATCGAGAAAACAGGAAGAAGTTGTGTGGAACTATGAAAAAAATAAGCAAAATATGCACACTGAGTAGTCCATGCGCACGATAGGCAACATCTTGTAAAGCGTGTGCTCAGGAGCGCCGTGGTCCCGTGGTTAGCGTGAGCAGCTACGGAGCGAGAGGTGCTTGGTTCAAGTCTTACCTCGAGTGAAAAGTTTAATTTTTTATTTTCTGTTTATGTGACAAACTCCTATGATTTCATCACTTTTGTGGGAGTGATTATCACATCCACAAGAAAACTTAAAACGGGCAAAGTAGAAGAGTCTTTTTACCCATTCGCCAAGTATACAAGTTAGGTAGGTCGACAACATATTCCTGTCATGTGACGCACAAGCCGTCACCAGTGTCGTATAGAATATATCAGACGTGTTTTCCTGTGGAGGAATCGGTTGACCTATGACCTTGCGATCAAATGTTTTCGGTTCCCGTTGGAGAGGCACGTCCTTTCGTCTACTAATCGCACGGTTTTGCGGTGCGGTCGCAAAACACAGACACTACACTTATTACAGTGAACAGAGACCTCAATGAACGAACGGACAGTTCATAACTTTGCGAAAACAAAGAAACTAAACTTTTCACTCGAGGGAAGATTTGAACCCAGGCCCTCTCGGTCAGCAACTGCTCACGCTAACCACGGGAGCACGGCGATCCTGAGCTCACGTTATCCTTGATGTTGCCTATCTTGCGCATTGACTACTCAGTTTGTATATTTTGCTTATTTTTTTCATAGTTCCACACAACTTCTTCCCGTTTTCTCGATTGATCTGTGTTCAGTTTTTCAAGGCCTATCTACTGTGCTAACTTATAGCTAAATCTGAAGGGGGTGCGATGGGGACGTTCCCTTGTCAGATGGTAGAGCACTTGCCCGCGAAAGGCAAAGGTCCCGAGTTCGAGTCTCGGTCCGGCACAACACTTTTAATCTGTCAGGAAGTTTCAATGTAATAGGCTGTTTACTACAGATGAATAACATAAAGACAATAAAAGCGTCAACGAAACTTTTTGTTTTCACTGCAACTTACACTTATGTTAATATTTACTGATTTGTCTTCAAGGTGTCTAAACAGTTTGAGTGACACTGAAGTCGACTGGCACACTTTAATAGTCTTCCGTTTTCATTCTCGCTAGAAGGAGCAGAGCTCTTTTCCGATACTCATAAAGATGTTATGCATCAACTGTCTTCAAATGCAGCAATCAATAAACAGCTAATAACGGATGTATAAAATAATATTAGCAGTTTGTTTCAGTGTTCTATTACTGTGACTGCACAGAAATCTGCTAGTCAAATATTTTCGTTCCCTTTCGATGAGGACCAGTAAAGCAATCACCTTTCCACTATACACGTAAACAGTAAGCCTATTTCATAGCTCTTGTGGAGCCAAATTTTCATAGTTATAGACTTATATCTTGGTAACGGTTTTTTAGTAAACGTAAATAGTCACGACAAAGTATTAGGTTTAATACACCCGTAAGCTTCATCTTTCAATCTCTTTCAGTAAACGTGAAATATGCATGACAAAGTATTAGGTTTAGTACAGCGACAAGATTCGTGTTTCGGTCTTCTTGAAGAGCTGTATACTCAGAAATCGGTAAGTGAACGAGACATTCCTAATGAAACACAAATAATAGTAGGGCATATAATAATTTCAATTAAATACCGCTCTGTATCAAGCTTTTGTTCTCTGTAAAGGAAATTATTCGGTCATCTTCTAAAAACTGTAACTAACAGTTTACTCTGGGCGATCAGCTACCACTTTGAGCATCAAATTTCGAGCAGAATGGCTCTGAGCAGTATGGGACTTAACTTCTAAGATCATCAGTCCCCTAGAACTTAGAACTACTTAAACCTTACTAACCTAAGGACGCCAGACACATCCATGCGCGAGGCAGGATTCGAACCTGCGACCGTAGCGGTAGCGCGGTTCCAGACTGTTGCGCCTTTAACCGCTTGGCCACCCCGGCCGGCTTTCGAGCAGAAATTCCAATACTGTTCGCTAGAATTTTCCGATGAAAGCAGTGTTTTTATAGTATTTCCGCGAGGTGTGTTTCTGACTATTCATACCTAAATTGCGCAGTGATTAAGGCAGTGAACTTGGTTCGAAATCAGGTGGTTTTGAATCCTCGTCCGACGATATAGATTTAGCCTTCCCGGAGTATTCATACGGCATAGAGGATTGCTGTCATGGTTCTTTTGGAGTGACACGTGTAGATCCCCTCTTTCTCTTCTTTCAGCTTTGTACATCAAAGCTAGAGCACGGTTTACCACATACTAGCTGACGCGCGCATGCTCGCACCACACACACACACACATACACACACACACACACACACACACACATGTACCAAATGAAAGAGGGCGTTGCGTTTTCTCTGTTTAAGACGACAGTAAAATTCCTTTCCGAGAAAATTTTCTGGCTGGTGTTACATGAAACGTGTGTTGATTGAGTTGCCGGGTAAAGTAAGGGACAGAAAATGAAGCCACGTATATCGTCTCGTTAACAGCGAAAGCCAGAACGGAAGACACACACCCAGGTTGCTTTACGACCTTCTTAATGGCCGTGTTACGACACCCGGTACAGTTTTATGTCTCCGATTTTATCGCGACCTATTCACCGGCATGAGCTAAGAGTAGCCTCTGCCAACACAGGAAGAATGGAGAGGGAGCTAATGTTCTTCCTCTAATACGCCCATCCACTTAAACAATATTCATTGCTGTTTTCCTCCTTTCTGCGACAGTTTAGTCTCATTACCGTTGTTCATGCAGTGCTTCAGATTATTTCGACTATTTAACAGCTGGACTGGTTAATTATTTTTGAAAACTGCTCCGCTGACTCTTAGTCAATTAGGGACTTGGACAGAAGTACCGACGCTCTTACCAAGTAGCGTGACGCTACTGGATTGGTTCTAGGAGGACCCGTCCAGTCATCCAGATCTGGTTTTTCGTGATACTCCTAGATAGCTTAAGATGGATTTAGAGATGATTCCTTTGGAAGGGCACGGCCTAATAACACTATGTGATCAAAAGTATCCGGACACCTGGTTGAAAATGACTTACAAGTTCGCGGTGACCTCCCTCAGTAATGCTGGAATTCAATATAGTGTTGGCCCACGCTTAGCCTTGATGACAGCTTCCACTCCCGCAGGCATACGTTCAATCAGGTGCGGAAAGGTTTCATGGGGAATGGCAGCCCATTCTTCACGAAGTGCTGCACTGAGGAGAGGTATCGATGCCGGTCGTTGAGGCCTGGCACGAAGTTGGCGTTCCAAAACATCCCAAAGGTGTTCTGTAGGATTCAGGTCAGTACTCTTTGCAGGCCGGTCCATTACAGGGATGTTATTGTCGTGTAACCACTCCGCCACAGGCTGTGCATTATGAGCAGGTGCTTGATCGTGTTGAAGATGCAATCGCCATCCCCGAATTGCTCTTCAACAGTGGGAAGTAAGAAGGTGCTTAAAACATCAATGTAGGCCTGTTCTGTGATAGTGCCACGCAAACAACAAGGAGTACAAGGCCCCTGCATAAAAAACACAACACCGTAACACCACCGCCTCCGAATTTTATTGTTGGCACTGCACACGCTGGCAGTTGCCGTTCACCGGGCATTCGCTATACCCACACCCTGCTATCGGATCACCACATTGTGTACCGTGGTTCGTCACTCCACACAACGTTTTTTCACTGTTCAATCGTCCAAAGTTTACGCTCCATACAACAAGCGAGGCGTCGTTTGGCATTTACCGGCATGATATGTGGATTGTGAACAGCCGCTCGACCATGAAATCCAAGTCTTCTCAGCTCCAGCCTGTTATAGTACTTGCAGTGGATCGTGATGCAGTTTGAATTCCGGTGTGATAGTCTGGATAGATGTTTGCCTACTTTACGACCATCTTCAACTGTCGACGGTCTCTGTCAGTCCACAGACCAGGTCGGCCTGAACGTTTTTCTGCTGTACGTGTCCCTTCCCGTTTCCACTTCACTATCACACCGGAAACAGTGGACCTGGGGACATTTAGGGGTGTGGAAATCTCGCGTACAGACGTATGACACAAGTGACACCCCATCACCTGACCGCTTTTGAAGTCCGTGAGTTCCGGGGAGCGCCCAATTCCGCTATCTCACGATCTCTAATGACTACTGAGGTCGCTGATATGGAGTACCTGCCAGTAGGTGGCAGCGCAATGCACCTAATACGAAAAACGTATGTTTTCAGGGGCGTCCGGATACTTTTGATCAGATAGCTCTGCCTCCCCATTCTTCTCTAACCCGACCTTCTACTCTTCTTCTAATGTCCCCGTCGCTGACGTGACGTTAAACTCTAATTTTCATCTTTCTCATGTTCGTGAAATGTGATGACTCCAGTAAACAGAGCACGGTCTGTGCAGTTCGATGAACCCTCTGCCAGGCACTTAAACGTGATTGGCAGAGTATCCATGTAGATGCAGATGTAAATGTAATTATTAAAGCCCCCGCAGCGGATTCTGTCTGTGTGTTCGGGCTAATCTTAGGAACTACAGTAGGGATTTCGATAATTTTCACAAATAGGCAGACTTGTTCACAGTGGAGGCTTGCGTACATAATTTATCAATTTTGTGCTCAATGGAGGTTTGTGTATTTAATTATCAACGCTAATAATGATGAGCGTTAATATACAGGGCGTCCAACATTAAAGTTCCCGTTTCAAAACGGTGTAGAAAGAGAACTCCCGCTCAGAATGACGTGAAATTTGAACAGCGTATTATTGACACAAGGGCAGCGTCATGAGAAAAAAATTAACTAAAATCCTACCAAAAATTGGCGCAGTGTGCGTCTTAATGTAAGAAAGATCGGCTACAAACTGGAGATGAATCGCAGTGTGACGGCTGTGATTTGAGTAGCACATTACACCGTCCGTACTGTCCAATGTGTATGACTAAAAGTTTGGCAGTCAAGAGCTGTGCCACTGTTAGGTAATCCCGTCCACCACAACAAGGTCGCACCACATAGCATGGGAAAAACTGGTTTTTGATTGTCCTTGTACCAAAAACAGCATAAAAATCAAAAGGACATTGGGTTTAGTTGTCCTGGGTAAAGCAACATAAAAAACAAATCGATATTGGTTGCTAACTGTCGTGAGACCGGAGCAAAACATGTTCAGTATTCTGTCCACTGTTTTCTGTCACGAGCTGAAATCGAGAAACAGCATGTTCCACAACAGAGCGGCGTGTCATGTTCAGAATTGCGTTGCACAAAGCGTGCCTTCAGTTCAGCTACGTAACTGGAGCACTGAACACAACATCTTTCAGATAACACGCAGACAGAAATCGAAAAGGTTAAGATCTGGTGGCATGGCCGGTCAGGCTGTAGGGAAATGACGGCTCATAATATCAGCATTTCCGAAATGCCTCTGCAGCAGCTGTTTCACTGGCGGCGCAATGTGTGGAGAAGCGTCATCTTCCATAAAAATAAATAACGCTACTCACACATTTGCGCGGATAAAGCGAGGGAATGACGTTGGTGCGCGAAAGATTTTCATAGCGTTTACCAGTGATGATACAGGTAACGGGACGCGCAGGATGCATCTCCTTAAAAAAAAAAAATACGGCCCTAAGATAAGCGATGGCGTCAGTCCGTACCACACAGTCGTGTTTGCAGAATGAAGCTGTACCGGCTGCTGTGCGTGCGGGTTTTCCGTTGCCAATATTCGGCAATTCTGCGTATTGACATGTCCTTGAAGATGAAAATGGGCTTCAGCTGTCCACGGAATGTTCAATGGTCATTCATTGTCCACTTCCGAACGTTCCTGTAGTTGGTTTTTCGATAAAACTTCCACTTTTTGCGTAAAAAATTAAAAAAAAAAACCTGTTTTGAGATACGTACGTACTCTGCTAAATAATCTTTCTCATTCGATTTTCAGGAAACTAATCAGTAAAAAAATGGTCTTTTGCACGATCTGATACCACAGCTTGGTAATTCATTGCTATCCTTTTCGATATCGCTGATAGTTGTTCGAAATTAAGTGCTACACCGCGTACATACTGAAAAGTTTGCATTAAAAATGTAGTCAGTGGCCAGTTTACGCTTCGTACATTTTCGGTCATACATGCTGCGTACCAAATACAGCAAATATGTCGAAATTGTTTCTAACACTGAAAGGAGAGCCATACTTCTTTTGAGTCTTGAGTAAACACGTCACAGGTTTGGAAGTAACCAGCAGTAAATAAACCTACATCTGTATTTTCATTTCTGATTTATTGCAGAGGCCTCTGGAGTACATCAGACAGGAAATGCAGCTGTAGATTTAGTTATTGTTGGTTCCATCTATATCGGCTGTCATCCTGTCGTCCCCTATAGCAAAGACCAATGAGGTGAAATTATTTGGAAGCTCTTCATGGCGAGGCAGACAGCGATGCGCCACAAACAGGGATATTGTCATCTGCTAATTTTTGTTGCTTGTCTTATCATTTCCGTGCGAACAAGAGTGTCACACGCATTACCGCCACGTCGCGCTAGCGCCATCTTCTTTCCCCCTTCAAGCTAGACAAGTTTAGTTCTTTATAGTTTTTTCGTTTGACGTTTATTTCGTGAGATATTTGGCCCGGTCACGGTCAATGGACCACCCTGTATACTGATGCTGTGGTCTAACTACACTGCCTATGCGCTGCAGCAACGCAAATTGAAACTTTTTGATCGACCCACATTTTTCAGGTACCGTAGTAGAATAGAAGTCAGAGAAGAGCAGATCCGTTGCGCAGCTTTTAAAGGTTCTGATTAATTTACTAAATTTCTATTTCTTCAGTTTTATCGCGACGGCTGTTAAAAACTCTCTTTGGATACGAAATGTTCAGTGTGAGGAACATTTACAGCACATCCACCGATTTCTGAAGTCATTTAAACGTTTACTAAAGCCCAGAGCGCCGCGCGGGATTAGCCGAGCGGTCTAGGGCGCTACAGTCCTGGACTGTGCGGCTGGTCCCGGCGGAGGTTCGAGTCCTCCCTCGGGCATGGGTGTCCTTAGGATAATTTAGGTTAAGTAGTGTGTAAGCTTAGGGGCTGATGACCTTAGCAGTTAAGTCCCATAAGATTTAACACACACACAAAGCCCAGAGCATCCGCGCTGTGTGTGCTCAGCAAGATCACGCGGCCCGGTCATGCAGTGGACCAGCCGACGCGGTTCGAGTTCGCCAGCGAGCGAGGTAGCGCAGTGGTTACTACAATGCTGCACTCGCGTTCAGGAGAACGACGCTCCAAACCCGCGTCCAGCCATCCAGACTGAGGTTTTCCGTGATTTCCCTAAATCACTTGAGGCAAATGCCGCGATGGTTGCTTTGAAAGGACACGGCCGATTTCCTTCCCCTTCTTTCCCTAATCCGAGTTAGTGCTCCGTCTCTAGTGACTTCGATGTCGACGGGACGTTAAATACTTGTTGTGTACATAGTTCCGCGTAGTCAGCGCGTACACATCTTTCCCACTAGAGCGCGCCCCGCTAAGCATAACAGCGCAGGCGCAGCGCTCGTCCGTGTCCGCACTACGAGATGGCGCTGCCATAGAGACGGACCAAATTCTGCTTCCGCCGATCCGCGTATTAATATGTAACGCAGCCAATGATTGCTTCTAACGTAGAACCTTTTCTCGTCGCGGATCACACTCGCGCAATGATACATGAAAACGCGAGGTGTTATAACGAGTGTGCAGACCTCCGATTAGTCAGTCTGCATTTGTCTGCAACAGTCTGCACGAGTTCTACATTTGTCTGTACCAGTCTATAGTCAAGTCTCAGTCTGCGCCCAATAAGATTACCATATTCCTGTACATAGCCATGAAGATAAATGTATAGAATGTGAGAATAAGATTAACGTACCAATACCAAAGGAACTTCAGATTGTCAATTGTAAATAGCATCCAGAACCAAGTTAAGTAATTTTTACGCTTGTTATTATTTTAATAAATGTGTGTGGAAATTAATCAAGTTCCGTTTAAAGTGGGTCACTGTCAATCTGCTACTCTAAGTGTGCAAGTAGTATTTCTATCGTCTGACCACGAGACGTATCGTAAGTAGGCTGTTTAGGTCTTTTTATTGGGAACGCCACGTAGCGCTCTGTATGAAAACCACTGGCTGTGCTGTGTGCAGTCTGTGGCTAGTTTGCATTGTTGTCTGCCATTGTAGTGTTGGGCAGCTGGATGTTAACAGCGCGTAGCGTTGCGCAGTTGGAGGTGAGCCGCCAGCAGTGGTGGATGTGGGGAGAGAGATGGCGGAAATTTGAGAGCCGATCATTGGATGTGTGTCCATCAGAGACAGTACATTTGTAAGAATGGATGTCATGAACTGCTATATATATTATGACTTTTGAGCACTATTAAGGTAAATACATTGTTTGTTCTCTATCAAAATCTTTCATTTGCTACCGAACGAGGTGGCGCAGTGGTTAGACACTGGACTCGCATTCGGGAGGACGACGGTTCAATCCCGCGTCCGGCCATCCTGATTTAGGTTTTCCGTGATTTCCCTAAATCGCTCCAGGCAAATGCCGGGATGGTTCCTTTCAAAGGTCACGGCCGACTTCCTTCCCCGTCCTTCCCTAATCCGATGAGACCGATGACCTCGCTGTCTGGTCTCCTTCCCCGAAACAACCAACCAACCATCTTTCATTTGCTAACTATGCCTGTCAGTAGTTAGTGCCTTCAGTAGTTTGAATCTTTTATTTAGCTGGCATTAGTGGCGCTCGCTGTATTGCAGTAGTTCGAGTAACGAAGATTTTTGTGAGGTAAGTGATTTGTGAAAGTTATAGGTTAATGTTAGTCAGGGCCATTCTTTTGTAGGGATTATTGAAAGTCAGATTGCGTTGCGCTAAAAATATTGTGTGTCAGTTTAAGCATAGTCATTGTATAAATTTTTCTAAGGGGACGTTTCAGTATTGCTGAAACTCGCCTACTTTGTTAGAGCGACAATTCCAATAATCTGATGGTGTGTGTACTGAGGGTCTTACAGTACGCACACCACAAAACTAATCTCCTCCTCCTCCTCGAGTCTGCCGAGGCGCACCGTGGTAGGCCAGCGACTAGCGGGGTGCTGGTGGCGGTCTTGAGCCGGCCACTCGCCACTCGCCACGGCCGGAGTAGCAGGCGGCTCTGCTGCAGCTGCAGCTAATGGGAGGCGGCTGGCGCCGGCTGACATGTTAGCGAGGGTCGCCCGGCCCGCCGGGGTCAAGTGGGCCGACAGCCGGCCCACGACAAGTAGGCCGCGCCAGCGCCACTGCCACACAGCGCCGAGCTGCGCGCCACGGCACAGAACACTGCCGGCTCCCGCGGCAGCTCTCCGCCACGGTTCGTACACATCTTGTGCTGTGGTAACTCCGCACGTCAGGCGCGGATGCGGGGATGGGAGGGGGGGGGGGGGCGCAAGGAGGGGAAGGGGGCATGACCCTCACTGCCAAAAGAAATTTTTACGTATGCGTGTATCAGTTTGCAAATTTCTCAGCTTAATTTGGAGAATAAAGCTACATCACAGCTAAATACCGACAATTGCGTGAATAGTACATAATTATGAGCTCTATCATCCAGTTGCTTCCCGGGAAGTTTGCTCAGGAAGGCAGGCCCGCGGCATGTCCGGCTGCAGAAAATGTGTTTTTTCTAAAACTCATTATACCCGAACATAATACGTGTTCCAAAATTCTACAACTGATCGACGGTAGAGATATAGGTCTGTAGTTCTGCACATCTGTTCGACGTCCCTTCTTGAAAACGGGGATGACCTGTGCCCTTTTCCAATCCTTTGGAACACTACACTCTTCTAGAGACCTACGGTACACCGATGCAAGAAGGCTGGGCATGTTCACGCAATATGTGACACGTGTCTTCAGAATACAGGTTTATGTCTCTTGAAACCTAGGTAAAGGTTTGAATAAAGTTTTGACGTGCAGGTGGCTGGCTGTTTGATTCCCATTCTATCCATGATGGATTAATATTAAACTGGAAATTAAGAAACTTTGAATATACAGGGTGTTACAAAAAGGTACGGCCAAACTTCCAGGAAACACTCTTCACACACAAATAAAGAAAAGATGTTATGTGGACATGTGTCCGCAAACGCTTAATTTCCATGTTAGAGCTCATTTTAGTTTCGTCAGTCTGTACTGTACTTCCTCGATTCACCGCCGGTTGGCCCAATTGAAGGAAGGTAATGTTGACTTCGGTGCTTGTGTTGACATGCGACTCATTGCTCTACTGTACTAGCATCAAGCACATCAGTATGTAGCATCAATAGGTTAGTGCTCATCACGAACGTGGTTTTGCAGTCAGTGCAATGTTTACAAATGCGGAGTTGGCAGATGCCCATTTGATGTATGGATTAGCACGGGGCAATAGTCGTGGCGGGGTACGTTTGTATCTAGACAGATTTCCAGAACGAAGGTGTCCCGACAGGAAGACGTTCGAAGCAATTGATCGGCGTCTTAGGGAGCACGGAACATTCCAGCCTATGACTCGCGACTGGGGAAGACCTAGAACGACGAGGACACCTTCAATGGACGAGGCAATTGTTCGTGCAGTTGACGATAACCCTAATCTCAGCGTCAGAGAAGTTGCTGCTGTACAAGGTAACGTTGACCACGTCACTGTATGGATAGTGCTACGGGAGAACCAGTTTTTTCCGTACCATGTACAGCGTGTGCAGGCACTTTCAGCAGCTGGTTGGCCTCCACGGGTACACTTCTGCGAATGGTTCATCCAACAACGTGTCAACGCTCATTTCAGTGCAAATGTTCTCTTTACGGATGAGGCTTCGTTCCAACGTGATCAAATTGTAGATTTTCACAATCAACATGTGTGGGCTGACGAGAATCCGCACGCAATTGTGCAATCACGTCATCAACACAGATTTTCTGTGAACGTTTGGGCAGGCATTGTTGTTGATGTCTTGATTGGGCCCCATGTTTTTCCACCTATGCTCAATGGAGCACGTTATCATGATTTCATACGGGATACTCTACCTGTGCTGCTAGAACATGTGCCTTTACAAGTACGACACAACATGTGGTTCATGCACGATGGAGCTCCTGCACATTTCAGTCGAAGTCTTCGAACGCTTCTCAACAACAGATTCTGTGACCGATGGATTGGTAGAGGCGGACCAATTCCATGAATAAAATTGGACCGAAACACAAACATCTAACAAACAAGCTCGCGTCGTCTCTTCCACTTTATCGGAGTTCCATTAAGGAGTATTTTAAACCAGAGCCTCCCTACCACACACGAGCATTGGCAGCTCGTAGCAACACCTGAATGGTGTGTCGGCCATGTGCCGTTACACTGCTCCTGGGGTGGGCGGTCTTTTCGGAAGCTCTTTCGTGCAGCCGCCCCGTCGCAGCTTCTATAAGGCAGAGGGGCCGGACGCACAATGGCGAGCGGTAATCCGCGGCCCGCAGCCTGCTGCAGGCCTTCTTTCACGCAATTTACCCCAACAAACCGGCCAGTTATGCGCTTCCGCCGCCGCCGCTTCCCCGCCTCTGCTCGGACTGCCCCTTTTTTTGTGTCGCAGGCGACATCCGACACCAAACGAGTGTTCGGCGACCCCGAGTCGTGTGACAGCGGTACGGGGGCTGCGCGTCCCACCGGAAAATTTTACACCAGACCCACGTCTGTCTGCCTGCCTCACCCCCCCCCCCCCCCCACATCCCCCTCCCCCCTTCCCCGCGATGTTGCCTAAGATACGGCTCACGCAAAAAACTGAACCGAAGCGGAAACACATACGACACTTCGTGAACAGATTTTATAGGCTTAACGTATTCTGTCGCCCTTACCTAGGGTGAAAGAAACATGCTAAACATATCAAGGATAACAACATTGTGGAAGGGAAATGGTTTTCCTCGATGGTGAGTGTTCATTGGAGGTGAGGGTATCATCTGGGGTGCCCCAGGGAAGTGTGGTAGGTCCGCTATTGTTTTCTATCTACATAAATGATCTTTTGGATAGGGTGGATAGCAATGTGCGGCTGTTTGCTGATGATGCTGTGGTGTCGTCGTTGAGTGACTGTAGGAGGATACAAGATGACTTGGACAGGATTTATGATTGGTGTAAAGAATGGCAGCTAACTCTAAATATAGACAAATGTAAATTAATGCAGATGAATAGGAAAAAGAATCCTGTAATGTTTGAATACTCAATTAGTAGTGTAGCGCTTGACACAGTCACGTTGATTAAATATTTGGGCGTAACATTGCAGAGCGATATGAAGTGGGACAAGCATGTAATGGCAGTTCTGGGGAAGGCGGACAGTCGTCTTCAGTTCATTGGTAGAATTTTGGGAAGATGTGGTTCATCTGTAAAGGAGACCGCTTGTAAAACACTAATACGACCTATTCTTGAGTACTGCTCGACCGTTTGGGATCCCTATCAGGTCGGACTGAGGGAGGACATAGAAGCAATTCAGAGGCGGGCTGCTAGATTTGTTACTGGTAGGTCTGATCATCACGCGAGTGTTACGGAAATGCTTCAGGAACTCGGGTGGGAATCTATGGAGGAAAGGAGGCGTTCTTTTCGTGAATCGCTACAGAGGAAATTTAGAGAACCAGCATTTGAGGTTGACTGCGGTACAATTTTGCTGCCGCCAACTTAAATTTCGCGGAAAGACCACAAAGATAAGAAAAGAAAGATTAGGGCTAGTACAGAGGCATATAGGCAGTCATTTTTCCCTCGTTCTGTTTGGGAGTGGAACAGGGAGAGAAGATCCTAGTTGTGGTACGAGGTACCCTCCGCCACGCACCGTATGGTGGATCGCGGAGTATGTATGTACATGTAGATGTAGATGTATGTAGATGGGGAGTGCTATACTGAGAGAAGAATCTGACGGGGCCCTAGAACACTTACATAGAAACGAAAGCACCTGGGGTTGGTTACACTTCGCCGGCTGCGGTGGTCTCGCGGTTCTAGGCGCGCAGTCCGGAACCGTGCGACTGCTACGGTCGCAGGTTCGAATCCTGCCTCGGGCATGGATGTGTGTGATGTCCTTAGGTTAGTTAGGTTTAAGTAGTTCTAAGTTCTAGGGGACTGATGACCACTGCTGTTAAGTCCCATAGTGCTCAGAGCCATTTGGTTACACTTCCTCAGAATTGTTAAGATCCTTGGGAGAAGTAGCCATGACGGATTTGATATATTATTAATCTGAGTTCACACACTGTAATGAAAACTGCTGTCGATAGTGGTATGACGCAGCCAGTCGTACCCAACAGAACATGTGTTGCTGGTACTCTGGAACATTTGGTGTGGATTGTGTCTTTCCCGGCAGCAGGCGATGACTTACTGTTGCGTTCAACAGTGACGAAGCGTTACCATTCGCGCGCCATTCTGCGTGGGAGGGAAGCCTTTGATCAGGTTTCGCGTGGAACGTACCAAAAACATAACAGTTTGCATATTCCTAACATGATATTTTCCGTCTTTCAAACTGAAGGAAAGGCAGTTTGCTTTTTTCCATACGCGTTTCCTTCTTTTGTTTGTGAATCATCTTAATTGGCCTGTGATACGTTTCTTTTTAGGTATATAATAAATGTATTACGCAGTATTTACGAGTATGTTACAATACTACTTATGTTTTGTTATTATCTTTTTTCAGCTGAGAAATAATTTTTGCGCCGGCCGCGGTGGCCGTGCGGTTCTGGCGCTGCAGTCCGGAACCGCGGGGCTGCTACGGTCGCAGGTTCGAATCCTGCCTCGGGCATGGTTGTATGTGATGTCCTTAGGTTAGTTAGGTTTAAGTAGTTCTAAGTTCTAGGGGACTTATGACCTAAGATGTTGAGTCCCATAGTGCTCAGAACCATTTGAACCAAGCCAAATAATTTTTGCAGCACAAGTTTCGTGGGGTTAAATTATCGTTTCGTGTTACCATATTCAATATGTGTGGTCCTGGAGAAGTATTTACTCTGTCTTCATACCGTAGATGGCCGATTTTCGGCGTTTTTTGACGACATTTATTTCAAAACGTCACTTGTACTTTTCACTGTGTATTGAATGTGTGTGCGTTTACAGTGTGCGGAGATGGCAAGTGTAGCTGTGAGCGTTTGCTTATCTCTCGTTTGTGTTGTGTAAGTGCAGTCCGCTGCATATTCATTTTTTTTGTATGTGTGTGTTTGTGTGTGTGTGTGTGTGTGTGTGTGTGTGTGAGAGAGAGAGAGAGAGAGAGAGAGAGAGAGAGAGAGAGAGTGAGTGAAAGAGAAGGGGGTGAAAGAAGGAGATGGAGGGATTAATTAATTATTTAGTCTGGTTATGTTTCACATTTCTGCTTGTTATTGTTTTAGTGGCTAGTATCATTTGTACATTATTGCGTATATTTGTTTAATCGGTGATTACTTTCTTTTTCATTGCAAGGCCTCTTTGTATACGAAAGTTTTCGTGTAATGTCAGGAGTCGTTTTGCTTTACAATTGTTCACTCTAATAACTTACATGCCCCATTCATATCGGATGCTTCATGTCCATGTTTTATCATGTGTTAATCAAACGTAGAATGACTATTTTTATATTTCCAGCTTATTACATGTTCTTTATACCTAGTTTTGAAATTCCTGCATCTCATTCCCAGATACACTGATACACATTCTTGACGTTCTAATTGGTGTATAGTTGCCCCTTGGTATTTATCTGGTTTGCCTATTGTTGTTTGTAAATGTGACTTGTTCTGTAAGGAATGTGTAATTCTTGTTTATTTAGTACAAGGTGACAATTATTGAACTATAT
Organism: Schistocerca serialis cubense; assembly: GCF_023864345.2. NCBI lineage: Eukaryota > Metazoa > Arthropoda > Insecta > Orthoptera > Acrididae > Schistocerca > Schistocerca serialis. Next base: position 1,119,641,262 of record NC_064639.1, on the reverse strand, counting down.
TAAAAAACCTCAAATTAATTACAAACTACGGCGTGCAAATACTTCATTCAACATGTAAACGTCACGACAGATATTTGGATTTAGGTCATGACGTGTTCGATAAGCCTGCCATCGTTGGCGATGATGTTACGCAAACGAATAGCGAAATTCTGCATGACTCGCTGAAGTGTCGTGACATCGAAGCTGTCGATGACCTCCTGAATGGCTGTTTTCAGCTCAGCAATTTTTTGGGGGATATTGCTGTACACTTCGCCTTTAATGTAGCCCCACAAAAAGGAGTCGCATGTGTTCAGATCCGGGGATAATGGCAGCCAGTCGAGGCCAATGACAGAATGCGGTTCCCAGAGTGCTGCTCCATGACATCAAACACTTTCCTGCTTCGATGGGGTCGAGCTCCGTCTTGCATCAACTGCATCTTGTCGAAATCAAGGTTACTTTGGAAAATGGGGATGAAATCATCTCCCAGAGCCTTCAAGTACCGTTTGGTAGTCAACGCGCCATCAAGGAATATCGCACCGATTATTCCATGAGTGGTCATTGTACCACCCGTTGAGGGTGAAGAGACTATCTACTGACAAACAATGATCGAGAACGGTAGTTAATCAACACTTATTTTATCATCAACTGTCGGTGGTTCTCGAATTTCAAATATCTGCCAGGAGTGGGGCCCAAACGGCATTAACTTCAACAATTGTAGACCTTTACGTCACGAATTATATATGTTTATACAGCCACCTAGGTATATACACTGAGGTGACAACAGTCGTGAGACAGCGATAATTACGTGTCATTAACACGTTGACTATTCCCACAGGACTCTACAGTCTAGATAATTTAGAGAAATATATACAGAGTCAGCAATCATTCAGTGCTGATAATTTAAAGATAAAACCAAACACAGAAATATCACGTACACAGGACAGTGCGTAGCTGTTGTTTGGAGTCAGCTGATTCACGGGAAAAGGTTTACGACGTGATTAACGAACAAGAGTGGCCGACGACCTTCATTTAACGACCGACAGCAGCGGCATCTGCGTAGAATTGTCATCAATCGCACGGTACGGTAGCCCTTATGATGTGGAACGTGTCAAGTGCAAATATGAAACAATTTTTTAATATATATATATATATATATATATATATATATATATATATATATATATATATACAGAGTTAAAGATTAATATTTCTGCTATGGTATAGAAGGAGTTGTCAACGAGATACGATTTAATTTATTTTTGAAGCTATTACTGCTGTCTGTCAGACACCTTATTTCATCTGGTAATTTGTCGAAAATTTTTATACAGGCATATTTTACCCCTTTATATGCCATAGATGGGTTGAGCAAAGGATAGTGTAAGTCTTTCTTCTTTCTGGTATTATAATCATGAATGTCACTGTCGTTTTTACACTGGTCCATGTAGTTGAGAACAAATTTCATTAGTGAATAGATGTATTGTGAGGCTGTTGTAATAATTCCCAATCTTTTAAAAAGATGCCTACAAGACGTGCGACTATGTACACCACACATTATTCTAACCACTTTCTTTTGAGCAGCGAATACTTTTTGTCTAAATGTTGAGTTACCTTAAAATATTACTTCGTATGACATCAAAGAGTGAAAGTATGCAAAGTATGTTAGCTTACTAATTTCTGTATCCTAAAAATTGGCAATTATTCTGATCGCAAAAGCTGCCGAACCTAGTCGCTTTAGAAGATCCAAAATATGAATTTTCCAATTAAGATTCTCATCTATATGTACACCCAAAAACTTAGTATACTCTACCCTGTCTACTGACTTCTGTTGATGTGTTATATTTATTGAAGGAATTGTACTTTTTGCAGCAGAAAATTGGATGTACTGTGTTTTTTCAAAGTTTAGAGCAAGCCCTTTTGCAGAAAACCAATTAATGACTTTTCCAAAGACCTTATTTGTATCATTTTCAATTTGAGTTTCTTTTACCGGATTAACAATGATGCTTGTATCATCACCAAACAGTGTCAGCTCAGCTTCCTGCTTTAGATAGCAAGGGAGGTCGTTCACATATATCAAGAACAAAAGGGGACCCATGATTAAGCCCTGTGGAACACCTAATGCAATTTCACCCCAGTTAGATGAAATGGCAAACTTATTTAAATCATTTGACCCATATAAGAAAACTTTTTGGTTCCTGTTCTGTAGGTATGACTTAAACCACTCATTTGCTATTTCATTTATATGACAGAATCGTAATTTCTGTAATATAAGTCAATATGGGACGCATGATGAACGTATACATTAGGACAATGTGCGGAATTTTGCGTTAATGGGCTTCCGCAGCAGACGACTGACGCGCGTGCCTTTGCTAAAAGCGCTCGTCAATATCGTTTGGACCGTAGATGACTAGAAAACCATAGCCTAGTCAGATGAGTCCAGATTTCAGTTGGTAAGAGCTGATGGTAGAGTTCGAGTGTGAGCAGACCCTACGAAGCCATGAAACCAAGTTGTCAACAAGGCACTGTGCAAGCTGGCAGTGGTCTCATAATGGTGTGGGCTGTGTTAACACGGAATGGAGTGCGGTCTCTCGTCCAAATGAACCGGTAATTGGCTGTAAATGGTTATATTCGGCTACTTGGAGACCATTTGCAGTCATTCATGGTCTTGATGTTGCCAAGCAACGACGGAAATTTTTTGGAAAATTAATGTGACATAATCGAGAGGTCAGTAGGTGCACAGTATCCTGCAGCGGCAACACTTTCGCAAGTATGGACGGCTACAGAGGTAGCGTGGCTCAATATTTCTGTAGGGGACTTCCAGGGACTTGTTGAGTCAATGCCATGTGGAGGTTCTAACAATACCACCACTTGCAAAGCAAGTTATAAATTAGATTAATAATGTTGCTCACACACCATATGTTCGCTTTATTGGGCAACAACAAAGTTATTGACTGTTGATGGTACCGTCAGAATGGAAATAATGAAGTCACTGTAAAAAAGTCATTAATTTTGGCACTTATCTTGAATGGATTCCCACGTAGATTTCGTCGAAGTTGTTATGGCTCATCTTGTTGATTCTAGGGTGACTCCACTTTGACTGCTAGAAGGTCCAGATCTGTATTTTAGCAATATTTGAAGACCTAACAAATGCGTTTTTCAGGAAATTCTTAATGATCAAACAATCCCAGACCAGAAGAATAATATGGGAGAAATAATTTTGAATTGGTGTTCACAATCCATATTTTTATTAAACTTCTTGTAAATTCATATATACTTCTTCTTAATTGTCACATCATCGAGAAAACGGTTTTGCATCAATCTTCATATATTTAATTTCCACTTTAACCAAACACAAGACTTGACAGTTCTTTTACAAAGCGAAATAACAACTTAGCTTCTGCAAAGTGAAACAAAGACTGCTCTGTGCACATTCAGGCCACCCGGTTACAAGTAAACAAAGATTATGACAGTCTCACAGAAATGAATTCACACAAGAACCATATCACTGTAATATATCGATACATCGGGGTACCTACACATTAATAAAACCAAATGTGAATATTGTCACAAAAATATGTCTGTTACTTCGCAGAAAAGTAGTACGATATTACTGGTATCGAGAACTGTGGTTGGAGTGCCGTAACGGTCACAGGATATTAGGAGGTGTCCCATGGCTTTTGTCACTTCAGTATAATTTCAAAGTCTCATATAGTAACAACACATTTTGTAAGATGGCAAGAACTATGCCCCTTACATGAAGTGATTAAAGATCACCTAACTCACGTTGAGCGAACAGTAGGGCTGAACAAAACTGACTGACAAGGCACCATGCATCTTGTAGAGGGTATAGTATGGACGTATTGGAATAATTAATGTCGGGTGATGGTTTTAAAGTAATTCACACGACATGAAAACTTTGTGGAAACGCGTCGATTTACTGGAGGCTAGTTTATCCCAGGGAAGTATACAGAGTTGACCGTGGCCGGCTGGGGAACGGCGAAGGGAAGCGACAATGGACAGCTTAGGGCAGCTCAAGCTCTGAGAAAGTGGTAACGGGGGCGGCCTCCAGCTGCCTTAAGATGAGTGACAGTGAGTGGGTGGTTGACTCCAGGCTGGTGTACCGGTAAACAGAAGGAGGACTTGTACGCCTGTTGATAAATGTCCGTCGTCCCGATTTCAGTGAAACATGCGAGTAGGCTGCGCAAAGTTACGGTGGACCGGTCAACAGAGGTCAAAATATGCGTGTTCGTGACTATAGCAACTTCACGCTGAATTCACGGTCCGCAGAGTCTGAAGCAAATCAGGTGAAGAGCGACAGAATGAAATACGCCAGCCTCCGATGGGAATGTAGGACCTAGAATTTGAAGTACTCTCCTGGGAGTCAGAATTTCGGAAAAATTGGTGTTTTTTACAGACGCTATCCTTGATGGGTGGCCTGGGTGGAGCTAAATAGAAGAAGTTGAGAGGAAGGGAAGTTTTGTGGGAATTTGTTCACTTCCCCGAGCACACATTGGTCAGCGCTGGGAAGCGACGCATAATTAACGCGACTTCCGCTGCAATTAGAGTAAGTGATTTTGCTGGAGGGGAAACCGAGGCGAAGAGTGGACTGGGAGAAGTCCCAGTAGTGGTCTTCCGTTCCCAGCTTGTCTAGAGTGCGGACGTGGCGTTCTTTACTCAGCTTGCCTGAGAAAGAGTGAGCATCTCTGCAGTTTAGGACTTAGCAAATGGAACGATTGAGCTTGGAGATAGGAAGTTTTGGTTCAGCTATGTACTGAGCACGATAGCTAGGAGTGAATAGACGAGCGCAGCCTTGCAGCACCACGAGGTCGGCCGACGTCCGCACAAAGACACCGCTCCGCCACGCTGAATTCGGTGATATTGCGCCCGCTCCGGTCACTGATTAACTTGTTGGATCACGTCGGCAAAGTTTCCACGAGGGTTTCATGGGCCGTGTATTGTAGAATTGTTCTCGCACTTCGCATTACGCCTGGGTCAGTCGATAGGAATTACTTTTGAGTTATCGCACTTTACTCCACGCAAACGCAATTTATTACCGCTGCCTGGTAGGAGGGTCATGTAATGTGATGATTGAAGGTCGTGAGTTAAAATAAATTTGTGATAATCGACTGCATCTGTTTTTAATTAGGTAGTTGAAATCCCAAGTCACTTTCTGAATTAATTTTATGTTCAACATTTGCATCTGGTGTTCAATAGCTGAATACAACATCAATGTGCAACCCTTTTTAGTTAGAAGTGATCAATTCTGAATCAATTAATGTCAACAATGCCACCGCAGTTCAATCAGAAGTCACAGGGCCTTATTACATTCTTTGCGTTATCCGATATTGCGGCAGTTTTGCACTCTCTGTTGATCTGTTAATCAATTACCTGCGGTGAGCACACGCCAAAACCGGATAAGTGATGGGTGGGGTGTTACAATTTACATTCACCTGAAGGGCAGCAATAGACCACATGATCAAATTTTGCATGGACATCGGAACGAATAGTCTTCATATCGTCTTGCCCGTGGTATAACAGAACAGAGTCGTTCAGCTACCGGCATTTTTTGACTTGGAGGGGACCGGGCAGTATCCTTTGTGCCGGTCCGGCTCGGGTCACGCGCCTTTGGTGCCTTTGCCGCGTGCGCCAGACCACCTGCCGCACACAGAGCGACGCCGGCTGCCGCAGGCGACGCGAGGCGAGGCGTGCCCGTCTCGGTGGCCACACGTCGCGCCGTGCAGCGGACCTTCGGCAGCGCGACGTCTTTATTTCCGTCCCCGGGGCCGCCGCCAAGAATGTGCCGCCGGATGCGCTGCGCCGCCTCCAGACCCGTATTTTGGAGGGACACTAACTCTGTCCACACGCCGTATATTTTTCTCTCTTTTTCCGGGAATTATTCTGGGCGGAAATTCAACTGACGCCCTACATTCTTTCGCGTTTTCTCGGAAATGTTATTCGTCCACGATCATTTCATCGTTTTTTTTAACACAGTAATATGCACTGACAGAAAAAAAATTCACAGCACCAAGACGGAGCTCTGTGACATAAACGAAAGTTGGTGGGCGTGTCGCTACATCTGACAGATCAGAAATTACATTTTGCGTCAGTCGCATAAGAGTGGCGCCAGTACCGCCACTATGAGGATGTAAATCAGGTTTGCTGTAAAGGTCGTGAGCGTCTGTCACCTTTAAGATTGGACATGGTGAGTTGATGTCATTCACGAACGCCCTTAAGGGGGGTAGGACGTCAAACGGGCCGACTTGGAGAAGGACAGGCACCACAGGACATTTCAGTTTCCACTGTCTATATTTTTACAAATAAATTCATAAAACTTTATCAGCATGACCAGGAAGGATTCAGGATTCATACTCATAGCAGTGGAAGCTCAAAAACGTACCAAAACTGTGGTGTGCGTACTGTAAGACCTTCGGTATGCACACCATCAGATTATTTGACTTATCGCTCTAACGAAGTAGGCGAATGTCAGCAATATGTCTTGTGGTCTTATCGTGTCGTGTTTATCTTCTGCCGTCAGGTCAGACGATAGAAATGCCACTTGCACGCTTAGAGTAGCAGATTGACGGTGACCAACTTTAAACAGAACTTGATTAATTTTCACACACATTTGTTAAAATAATAACAATCATAAACCTCACTTAACTTCATTCTGGATGCTATTTGCAATGGACAATCTGAAATTCCTTTGGTATTGGTACTACGTTAATCTTATTCTCACATATCTCTGATACTTGGCAAAGTGTCTATACATTTATCTTCATGGCTATGAACAGGAATATGGTAATTTTATTAGGCGCAGACTGAAACTTGACTTCAGACTGGTACAGACAAATGTAGAACTCGTACAGACTAATGCAGACTGACTAATCGGAAGTCTGCACACTCGTTATAATACCTCGCGTGCTCATGTATCACTGCGCGAGTGTGATCCGCGAGGAGAAAAGGTTCTACGTTAGCAGCAATCTCATTGGCTGCGTTAGATATTAATACGCGGATCGGCGGAAGCAGAATTTGGTCCGTCTCTAAGACAGCGCCATTTCGTAGTGCGGAGACGGACGAGCGCTGCGCCTGCGCTGTTGTGCTAAGCGGGGCGCGCTCTAGTGGGAAAGTTGTGTACGCGCTGTCTACACGAACTATGTACACAACAAAAACACATTTTTTTTACATGTGAAATTTCATCATTTTTTCACTTGCTATTGGCTGCATTTGTTGCTATAGGTACACTTTTCTTCGTAAGTAAGAGAGATTTTTCGATGACTTTTGCACAGCATACAATCCATGGTTACAGGTGTATGAAACTCTAGAAGTTATTTAATTTGTGAAAAAATGAATGAACTGTTACATTTTAAACTTCATGTTTAGAAAAAACTCAAGTTTTATAGTTAATTATCTCAATTATTTCCACACTTTTCTAATAGATTTGGAAAATTCTACTGTTTGTATGCTATGAAAAATTCATCGATGAATCTCTCTTACTTAGGAAAAAAAGTGTACCTATAGCAACAAATGCAGCCAGTAATAAGTGAAAAAAAATGATGAAATTTCACATGTAAATAAAACTATTTTGCTACGTTTTTGAACTTCCACTGCAATGAGTGTGAGTCCTCAATCCTTCCTGGTCATGGTGACAAAGTTTTATGAATTTATTTGTAAAAGTATAGACAGTAGAAATTAAAATGTCTTGTGGTGACTCTCCTGCTCCAAGTCGGCCCGTTTGACGTCCTACCCCCCCCCCCCCCTCCCTTAAGGGGATAAAGACGCAATTATCAACATCTCAGTGAGTTTGCACTAGGATGTGTAATAGGACTACGAGAAGCCGGATGTTCCTTCCGCAATACTGTATAAAACCTCGGCAGGAATGTAGCCACTATACATGATTGTTGTCAGCGATGGCCACTCTAGCGTATGGTCGCAAGAAGTCTGGTCTTCGGACAGCCACGTGGCACCACCGAGGGGGAAGACCATCGTGTTCGCCGCATGGCTCTGGCGTATCGTACTGCATCTGCAGCAGCAATATGACACCTACATATACGTGATTACTCTGCAATTTACAATAATGTGCCTGGCAGAGGGTTCAATCAACCACTTTCAAGCTGTCTGTCTACCGTTCCACTCTCGAATGGCACGCGGGAAAAACGAGCACTTAAATTTTTCTGTGCGAGCCCTGATTTCTCTTATTTTATCGTGATGATCATTTCTCCCTATGTAGGTGGGTGCCAACAGAATGTTTTCGCAATCGGAGGAAAAATCTGGTGATTGAAATTTCACGAGAAGATCCCGTCGCAACGAAAAACGCCTTTGCTTTAATGAGTGCCACTCCAATTCACGTATCATGTCTGTGGAACTATCTCCCTTATTTCGCGATATTACAAAAGGAGCAGCCCTTCTTTGTACTTTTTCGATGTCATCCGCCAGTCCCACCTGATGCGGATCCCACACCGCACACCAATACTCCAGAATAGGGAGGACAAGCGAGGTGTAAGCAGTCTCTTTAGTAGGCCTATTGCACCTTCTAAGTGTTCTGCCAACGAATCGCAGTCTTTGGTTAGCTCTAACCACAATATTGTCTGTGCGATCGTTCCAATTTAGATTATTTGTAACTGTAATTCCTAAATATTTGGTTGAATTTACAGCCTTCAAATTTGCGTGACTTGTCGCGTAATCGAAATTTAGCTGATTTCTTTTAGTACTCATGTGAATAACTTCACACTTTTCCTTATACAGGGTCAATTGGCACTTTTCGCACCATACAGATATCTAAATCATTTTGCAAGTCGTTTTGATCATCTGATGACTTTACAAGACGGTAAATGACAGCATCATTTGCAAACAATCTAAGACGGTTACTCAGATTGTCTCCTATTTCGTTAATATAGATCAGCAACAATAGAGGGCCTATAATACTTCCTTGGGGAACGCCGGATATTACTTCTGTTTTACTCCATGACTTTCCGTCTATTACTACGAAATGTGTCCTTTCTGACAGGAAATCACGAATCCCTTCAGTAGCGTGAGACATCGTTAGCTTGTGTTGGTAGCAAATTCACGCCTAGCGAAGAGAGTCCTGATTAGATTTTGGAAGCTCAGTAATTTGTATGCATAGTTCCTATTTAAAAATTGTTGTACTCACAGTCTCTTGATTATCACTATTGTCTTTACCATGTGTGCTGCCTACAAAATGGGTAGCAGAGGTTGTTACTGTGTAATGTCCAAGTAAAATGCCTTTTGTATCGAAGATACAGTAAGGCACAGTACTTTAACAGTTATGGCCACGAACGTGATGTAAAAATTTTAGCAGTCAGTGTGATGTTGTATTGTGGAATGATGCAAACTATAACCTTAGTGTTGTTGCTCCACTAAAGTCAGTGTTTCAACTGTCAAATTATCTAAAATTGTGAGATGAATCGATACACAGATGTGCTATACGCTGCGTAATGTTACTAAAACGGTTACTGGAGGGCTACTTCAGACTTCAGTTCCATTGGAAAGCTATGATTTAATAATTAATACGGCCCCTTAACTACGTATTTTCAGCCCGTGAAGTGGTCACTGACGAAACATATGAAAAGAAAAATACGTTGTACATGTAGCAGAACTGGAGAACCTACTGCAAATATGCAGCTACAAAGCAAGAATCTGAAAGCAGGGGTACGGTTCATAGGAGTATCACTTTTGTTAGCCAGAAAATTCACGTTAGATATGTGCCATTTTAAACGCTATTAGAAATCGTGTCAAGCATTCTTATCTCTTCACAGACAAAACGGAGACTGAATATGAAAGCTGCCACGGGGAGGAAGCTAAAAATGTTTCTTCATCCAGGCCACGTAAAGTATCAAATGGTCAAATAAGACTATAAAATTTGCTCTGAAACTGAAATGTGGCTGGCTCTGAGCACTATGGGACTTAACATCTATGGTCATCAGTCCCCTAGAACTTAGAACTACTTAAACCTAACTAACCTAAGGACATCACACAACACCCAGCCATCACGAGGCAGAGAAAATCCCTGACCCCGCCGGGAATCGAACCCGGGAACCCGGGCGTGGGAAGCGATAACGCTACCGCACGACCACGAGATGCGGGCAACTGAAATGTGCTGTTGGCACAAAGGGCTCTGAAATTATTGAAATGTGCTGTTGGTACATAGGGCCATAAATTTTTTGAAATGTACAAATTAATCCCTGCCAGTTGCAAGAACATTGAGGAGAAGGAGGACGAGGAGGAGGATGGTTGAATCCAGTTTGCAACAGGCGTTCAATACGACGTTATTGATTGATTAAGCGTGAAACAAGCGGATAATCAGGGGTACCCCAGGCATCTGGCGGATAGGGTAAGCTGTAATCTGCGGCTGTCTGCTGATGATGCCTTTGTGTGAGAAGATGAGTTGAATGACTCTTTATCGTTCCAGCGAACTGCCTTTGCTTTGCCGTGATCCGAGCTACCCTGCCGTCGCACTGATGCAGGCAGATTTTAAAGAATGGGGCACGTCTTGTTCACCTTTCGCTCGCCATGGTATTGACGACGTTCACTGAATAGTAAATTTTGACTTGGAGGGATGCGTATGCCTGCGATCTTTTGACTTTGTTGGAACCTGATGGTGCAGCTTTAGGCCGCGAAACTGGTCGTGCTTTACTAAACAACAAGTTTACCAGCTGTTAGTGGAGTTCTTCCTAACATCACGCCTTTCAACAACTACGACTGCCCCGAATATAAAATAGGGGTACATTAGCAGTACGACTAGCAGCAAATATAACTGCTGGACATTTATTGCTAACCTTATTAGGAAATACAGGACCGTCTATCTGATAAAATGTCATGCATGGCAAGGAGGACGTGTTGTAATTTTTTTAAATTTTAAATTTGAGCAGGGCAATAGTGATTACTGAAGCTAATGTAGAATTTAACATCGTGGATACAAAATGACTTACGAATATGCCAAGGGTATGAAGAGATATTCTGGTTTTATGAACGAGGAATTCTGTTGTTGTTCCCCGTAATGAAGCTATTTGTGGTACGAGGTTTGACTGTGTACTGGAAATATTTTGCAGCATATTTTTTGACAGTAGACACCACCGACCCTGCCGTACTGTGGGAGTCCATCGAGAAGATAACTGAATGTGTATTCAGTCAGGGCCTTGTAATTAGGCAATATCACGTAACAAAGGTGCTAAAAATGTTTCCATGTGACGAATTCTTTGACTTAATTCCATGCATAGTCGTGAACTGTAAAATTAGTCACCTCTGTTTGGCCGAAGAGAATTTGTATTTTGCTGCAGCTGTATCTCACATTTTAAAAAAATATCAGAATCTGTTTGCTGTCACAAAATATAATATCGTCTGCGTTCACTGTGAAAGAAAGTACTTTGAATACCAACACAGTTTTAATGAACATATTGAATGTTTAGTTTAAGTTAAAGGTGAGGGTTAACGACAAGGGAAGCCTGATCACGATATCACAGTGATCATATTCGTGAGCTACGCATCACTGGCTGTGTGGAGGATAGGTAGACATAGGCTCCATCTGGTAAAAAATATATATACCAGATTGAATGGCGTTATTACCATAACAGGGATGAACTTCCATCAATATCCATCTACCAAGATGGCATCGACTTGTTTGATAGTTGCCAACACAGTCCATTACGTCAATTACAGTTCGTATATGTCTAACCTTCATTTCAGAGCACATCTGTGAGAGCAATATCGGTTTCGTTTGATTCATAAGAAACGCAAGAAACCTTCACGAATGTTTTGAGGACATCTACAGATGACGCCCAATGGACCCGCAATTTAAGAAAGCTTTATCCCATTTTGTGCGCCGTAATTTTGAATCATTTGGAAGTATTTGTCTATAAAATGTAAACAGAAACACTACGTACCAAATTATTGCAGCTAAGCCATCACTAAAGAGGGCACTTAAAAATAGACAGAAATTTTCATACAGAACATTGAATAAATTCTTTACATTATTGTATAATTTGTTAATTGAGTTTATTCCTCTTATTGCAACGTGTGTGTGTGTGTGTGTGTGTGTGTGTGTGTTGTTATTGTTCTTGTTGTTGTTGTTGTTTTTGTCGTTGTTGTCGTCGTTCCAACTTAATGAGTGATGTCCTTATTGATGTATTCAATGCACCACTAGCAAATGGAATTTTTCCGACAGGTTGAAATATATAATTGTTAAACCTCTTCATAAGAATGGTGACAAGACAGATTTTAACAATTAGAGTCCAATATGGTTACTGACATCTTTCTTCCAAAGTAACCGAAAAATTAATATGCTCAGGAGTAGTCTCACATTTAAGATGATAGCACAGTTTAGAATCCAGGACTGCTCGACTGAGAATGTTATCCTATCTTCACTCATCAAATACTGCAAGACAAACTATAAAATATCGCGAGTTGGTATTTTTTGTGATATTTCCGGGGCGTCTGATTGTATATATCATGTTACTCTCTTCAAAAAAAACTCAACTTTTACGAATTTCATGGCCTTACGCAAAAGTGGTAAGAATCATACTTAACAAACAGAATGCAAAATTTGGGTTGGATAATTGAAACGAAGTCGGAAGGGTAACAAAGGGAGTCCCACAGGGTTGAAATTAGAGTACATTCCTATTTTTTATACTGTATATGTGAAAGACGTTCCACTTAACAATCAAAAAGCACAGTTGATCTTTTTGCATACGATACTAGTATTAAAATAAATCCCACTTGAGAGAAAGCAACAAAAGGGATGGTAAATTTTGTTTCTCAAAGAACTATTGAACGGACTCTCACTAAATTTTGAAAAATACTGTATACATTTCTTTCTACAAACAACCATACGAATAATTATTGTAGCACATTACTAGAAGGAACAAAATAGGATAGAGCGCTACAAATTTTTCGAGGTACGTATTAACGAAAACTTGAATTGGAAGAAGCATATTATCAGACAATTAATTTCACCTACATTTGCTCTTTGTATGATTGCTAATTGTGGAAACAAATGAATCAACCTCCGGCACATTTTGCATATTTCCAATCAAATATGTCTTGTGAAATAATATTCCGGTGTAATTCATCACTCAAAAAGTAAGTAGTGATGGGACAAAAGCAAGCAGCAAGAATAATATGTGATGTTTACTTACGGACTCCTCAATGAGCTAGGCATTTTAAATGCGTCATCACAATACATACATTCGCTAATAAAATAATACATTGCAATTTGGGAAGAACAGAGATGTACATACTTAAAACACGTGACCCTTATTACCCACTGTTAAAGCTGTCAGTGACTCACAAAGCGGTCCGACATGTAACAACAAAAAATTTTTATCACTTGTCCAATACCAAAAATGCCAGACAGGAAGCAAAGCAAGTTTTAAATCTGTCTTGAAATAAATTCTCCTGCACAACTCCGTCTAGTGGACTGCAGATTTTCTACTTCAAAACCGGTAGCCAGTGAAGATAAAATTAAATAAATTTACTTGTTTTTAAGTTTAGCTGACTAGTTTCACGTCATTCAGAGAAAATAGTCACGCAAATGATCTGTGGAACATGCAGCTTACTATCTGTTGCTGTAGGCTTAAGTCCAAAAACTTGGTTGATGTAGCGTTCTACGATAGTTTTTTTGTTCAGACTTTTCATCTCTGAATATCTACTACCACGTATATCTGCGTGAACCTTGTAGAGCAATCTTGGTCTCCCTCTACAATTTTTAGCCCTCCAGGTTTCTCTTCGTGTCAGAGAATGAATGCTATCACGACCGGATGACAGAGCTGCTGCTAAACCTTTCGGGATCTGAGGTCATGGTCCAAGAAACTCTTCTGTTCCTGACGTTTCGTCCACGACTGCGCTGGACATCTCCAAAGGCGTTCCTCCGATGAGTCTAGCAGACTCACGATCATCTGAGGATATCCAGCGCAGTCCAGGATGAAACTTCAGGAACAGAAGAGTTTCTTGGACCGCGGTCTCACATCCCGAAAGGTTTCAAAAATGGCTCTGAGCACTATGGGACTCAACTGCTGTGGTCATAAGTCCCCTAGAACTTAGAACTCCTTAAACCTAACTAACCTAAGGACAGCACACAACACCCAGCCATCACGAGGCAGAGAAAATCCCTGACCCCGCCGGGAATCGAACCCGGGAACCCGGGCGTGGGAAGCGAGAACGCTACCGCACGACCACGAGATGCGGGCCGAAAGGTTTCTCTTCGTAACCAAATGCGCTTTCCTTGATGTGTCATGACGGGTCCTATCACCTTACCCCGTCTATAAGTGAATGAGCCGTGGTAAAAATTGCTGTTTTGAAGAGTGCGCCGCAGCAGGTAGTGTGAAGCAGTCGCCCTCCGTTTCTGGCGGTGGCGCCGCTGTGGCAATCGCAGCTTTGGTGTCTCCCTCTGGTGGGAAAGGTTGCCTGTTCACGTGCATTTAAGGGGCGCTATGAGCTCGCCATTTAGCGAGTCTGGGGTCAGTCTCTCGTCCCCAGCTTGCTACTCTGTCTCTCGTCTGAATTTGTTAGGCAGTTAGTGTCTGTCTGTTGCTCGGATCAACCTTTAAGGCCGGCAAAATGAGAGTCTTTCCCCTCCGCCAGTGAGAGAACTCAGCGAGTGGTCGCCCGGTCGGGGCTGAGTTCCTTCATCTGAGTCTGCACGTTAGGCCGCCAGTCTTCTCGAGTTTGCTCAGGCAATGGTCATTGGCGGTTGGATCGATCGGTTGGTCGGTCGCGCACTGAGACACAAGATGACTTGACCGTCTTGAGCGTCGGCGCATGTGAGGTCGCCACGTGAGTCCAGTGGGCCGCGGCGTATAGCGAGGGTTAGTGACGTCGCGGTCAACACGACAGCAACAGGAGTCAGCCCACGACATCAGTCTGCCCGGTGCGAGCTGCGACGCCGTGAGACGGGATATCGGCGCGCCTTCCTGCGTCCGTTGAAGCGGCTGGCAGCGGACGGTTCGGGAGAGCGATTTGGGGGTGCTGCGCCAGGTCTTCTTGAGAAATCGCAGTTTATTAGAAGTTAAGTGATTGGTGATATGTTGTTTGATTTCCTCTTTTTTGTTTTTTTTTAAATTCTTTATTGACATAACAATAATACAATAATAATTATACATATGTGGCCCACCTCCTAACATGATTAGTGGACCATTTATTGTTACATAAGATTAAGTTTTATTGCAGCTTAGATTATAATTTTTTGTTAGTGAGCTACTATTTAAATTCCTAAGGTAGTGTTAGATTCCTACAACAACAATGGGCAGTTTAGTTTTTACCTACTTCTAACCTAGAAATGACTACTAACTGCAGCGTCACAGGTGTGCCAGTAAAATATAAACCTACTTGGAGTGGCCAGGCTCCTCGAGCTAACCCCGGGGAGCATGCCCCTGGCACTGGGCCGACCATAGTTAGTAATCGCTGCAGTTTCCTATGTTAGTATTCTAAACTACGTCCTACTACTACTAGCTTAACCTACGTCATAGTTGGTGCTTGTCGTGATCGGTGTGATAGATCCCATCCCCCTAATCCTATTCGTGGCGGTTTCCAACTGATGGAAGTCGGCCATTCCACGCACAGGCGGTATGGGACTGGGATCAGGTCGTAATCGGTTGGTTAAAGAGTTCTGTGTCTATTCTTCTTGATCCCTCAAGTATTCCATTAAGACCTTTCGCGATACCTCTTCTGCCAGAGCATTCAGGGTATGGAAAGTGTCTTCTTGTCTTAGGAGATTGTATGTCTCATTGTTTGGTAGTCTGTCTCTGAGTGTTGTCGCCACGTCGTTGAAGAGAGGGCACTCGAAAACCACATGATCAGGAGTTCCCTCAGCCGCACCACAGTCACACTCGGGGGTTGCCCTTTTCCCGAACCGACATAAATATGTCGGATAAGGTCCATGACCAGTGATAAAGTGGATGAGTCCTCGTGAATGTTCAAAATATTTCATGGTCCCGCGTTCTTTAACATCAGGTAAAAACTGGAATGTTCTTCTCCCCGTTTCATCTTCCTCCCAATTCCTCTGCCACAATTCCTCCCCTCTGTTTCTTATTTCCCTCTTATCCTCTACTCTCATACCCATGATACCTGTTATTTTTTCCCCATTCCCTTTTTTTGATTTCCTCTTGTTAAATTCTACTTGTTTTCTTGGTGAGGTCACCAGCCGTTTTGCTTTGGGGTCGTCCCACCATTCTTCTCCGTTGGCCCACCCGCGGGAAGGTGGTTGTTTATAAATTGGGTGGTCCGTTTTTCCCTTGTGGAGTAGGGGCGGGTTAGAGCAACCTGCGTCTCGGGTTGTTCGGTAATCTCCCTATCAATCTACCGTACGTTAGTAGCTGCCTCAGTCATGATCTGGTGTGTTAACGAATTTATTGCTTGGAGTGTAACGGCCTAATACCTGAAATATGTTTTGATCTTTGGAAACTTTGATATTATTGCCTATGATCTTGAGAGGCGGTATCTGTGTACTGTAGAGCATCTTAACTATTGTTTGGCCAACTTTGAAGAGTTGTATATAAGATTGCAGATCATGGGCTTTTATTTAAATGATCATTTTAGTATACAAAGTTGCCACCCTTTCAACGTAAGACTTTTCTTAGAAGTTAAAATCAAGATGCACCTTCGGTGGCAAGGTTAATATTTTAATTGTTAGTGTTTTGTACCATTTCCATCCCTCCTACGGGGAGTGCATAGTTTGTGTGCTTATGTAAATTGTTAAAACTCTTAGTTTAAAATAATCTGGTGTGTTGCAGATTTGCACCAGTGTAGTCTTTCAGAGGCTGTTGTGAGCGGTCGTAACTACGGCCGTGTCAAAAGGGAGCAGCAAGATTCTCTGCCCGAAAGCTCATACAGTCAAAACCTGTTTCTTTCTGCCTCTGAATAAATTGTAACTATGATATTTAGAGGGTGCTTTCTGATTATAATTTTAAATCTGTTTCTTTTAAAAAATGATTTTAGGCAGTATTAAAATGAAGAAAATTCCCATTTGTTAAAAGGAATTCGGTTATGATTTCATCAGTTACTCCCTGGCAACAACTTCCATGCTTACATAGTATGATTAAATGTGTTAATGTTATTGATGAATCGCTAATAAATGAAATAAATTCTTTAGAATATTCTTTGAAAATAAATCACAGTTCAGTGAAATTGTGCGCTAAATTTCTTTTCGCCCCAGGTAGATTCAGTTCTTCTTCATAAACTGGTGGATATACCCATTGAATCTTTAAGATTAGTCTTTAACATCGCATTTCAAAAGCTTGTCTTCAGATGTCGTGTCGTCTGCACTCTTATCGTGCGCATTTCAATTCCGTGGGAGGTGGCTCTGCAGACAAATACTAGTGAGTGCCGGAAAACGGAAGAAAGCGTAGATTAACTGAGACCGCCTCTTGATACCTATTGCACGTCAAGCCACAGATAAGGCTCTCCGCCTCGTTACGGGAAAAATTAAACCTCTTAAGAAGCCCCGCTCGAAACTGCCCTAGTCGCGCGCGTGTGCAAACGAGGGGCGTGGCGGGTCGCCGCCCGTGATTCACGGGTCCTGCGGCCACGTGTCTCGCCGGCTGCCCGTTCCGAAGCGCTATTTCCACCGCCAATGTCTCCGTCTTTAATTATACTCGCCGCTCGGCATCCTAAAGTTCGGCCGTCACGGTCAGAGACGCCATTTGTTTTGCTGCCCAGACAGACGAAACTGCTCCTTTGTCGTCTTACGACCACAGCAGCGACTTGTAACAGCTGTGCAGCGCAAGCTATGGCAAGAGCTATTGATACTAATCAACAGTCACTGACACATTCGAAGTTACTACATGTAACGCGTTTCGTTGATTAAGCGGAATTCTCTTTGTCCCTTGCCCTTATGTTGAAGTTGGCTTTGTTGCGTAGCTTTCTGTGGGTAAACACACGCGGTTAGTGGGATGGTATGTGGATAGGCAAGCACCTACAGCGTCTCATCGAAGAGTTATAAACTCCAGGCCGTTATCAGTTGTTTCAGTGAAGTGTACATAATTAAAAAGCCTCACTAAGATTTTTTTTTCCGTTTCACCAGTGTTCATTACTCTTAGGACTGCTATAATACAGTCGTCTATTACACTTAGCGTTAAAAATCCTGTTTGTGTATCTCTACTTCCCATAAAAATCTTGTTGGTTCGCTTCGCCTATTTTAATCTTTCTTGCACTTATAAATTACCCCTTCATTTTATTACTCCAATCAGTGCAAAGTTAACTACTCTCCAACACGCATCATTAAGTCGTAACTTCTTCGTCACACTTTTTTGATACCTTTCTTTTCTTCTCTGTTCCTATTATCTTTCGAATTTCGTAATCTTGGGGTCCAACTATAATTAACATCCTTCCATAGTAACTCATTTCAAGTATTTCCAGATCTTCCTCCTCACATTTTTTAATGATAAATATTTCACCACGAGTCAAAACCATTCTCCATACTTCTAGTTTCAGTATAGTCTTTCTCATTTCCATATCTTTGTATTTAACACACGTCCTTTTATAGAAGAGCTCATCCTTCTCGATAGTCAAATGGTTTATGACGTCGCCTTCAAGCCTGGCGTCTTGCTTAAATTCTTTGCTCAAAAATGGTTCAAATGGCTCTGAGAACTATGGGACTTAACTTCTGAGGTTATCAGTTCCCTGGAACTTAGAACTACTTAAACCTACCTAAGAACATCACAAACATACATGCCCGAGGCAGGATTCGAACCTGTGAGCGTAGCGGTCCCGCGGTTCTAGACTGTAGCGCCTAGAACCGCTCGGCCGCCACAGCCGGCAAATTCTTTGCTCCCAAGATATCATAATTCCTCGTATTGTCTCAATTTATTTATTTGGTAGTCACCACCTCTGTCCAGTGCCTTCATGTCTACGTCTCCCAGCGCATGCAGTTAAGTTCAGTTTTCGGGAGAGCTAAGATGAACTTTTCTGTAGATTCTACGACTTACAGAGTACAGATGAGGCTGCCCTGATTGTTTTTCAGTGAGACAATGCTGTAAAACATTTCAGTGTAAATATTTGTAAGATTTATTATACACAGCAAAAGAAGTTTTGCATCACCCCGGTTCCCAGAACTCCTGAAGATAGACGTTGACTGTGGATATTGTATCATAACAACAGTCCCTTTCACTGTTCAGAGATGTCACAAAACCCGTCTAAACATGTAAAGAACCATGCATGAGCAGCGCTTATTAGATGGAGAGGGGTCCGACAGCATATCATTTCCAGTAATTCCACCAGGGAGGAGCTACACGGCTCGTGTTGTTTGTAGTTCAACCACGCCTAGACGGTCAATACCGCGGTTCGATCACGTCCGCATTGTTACTTTGTGCCAGGGAGGGCTCTCAACAAGGGAAGTGTCGAGCTGTCTGGAATAAATTAAAGTGATGTTGTTCGAACATGAAGGAGAGACAGAGAAACAGGAATGGTCGATAATATGCCTCGCTCAGTCCGCCCAAGGGCTACCACTGCAGTGGATGACCGGTACCTACGGATTAAGGCTCGGAGGAACCCTGACAGCAACACCACCACGTTTAATAATGCTTTTCTTGCAGCCACGGGACGTCGTGTTACGACTCAAACTGTGCACAATAAGCCGCATGATGCGCAACTCACTCCCGACGTCCATGGCGAGGTCAATCTTTGCAACCACGACACCATGCAGCATGGTGCGGATGGGCCCAACAACATGACGAATGGACCGCCCAGGATTGCCATCATGTTCTATTCACCGATGAACGTCGCAGACCAGACAATCGTCGGAGACATGTTGGAGGCAACCTGGTCAGCCTGAATGACTTAGACACACTGTCCAGCAAGTGCAGCAATGTGGAGGTTCCCAGCTGTTTTGGGTTGACATTATATGGGGCAGATGTACGCCGCTGATGGTCATGGAAGGCGCCGTAACGGCTGTACGATACGTGAATGTCGTCCTCCGACCGCTCGTGCAACCATATCGGCAGTATATTGGCGAGGCATTCGTCTTCATGGACGACATTTCGCGCCTCCATGCTGCGCATTTTGTGAATGACTTCCTTCAGGATAACGACATCGATCGACTAGAGTGGCCAGCATGTTCTCCAGACACGGACCCTATCGCACATGTCTTGGATAAATTGAAAAGGGCTGTTTATGGACGTCGTGACCCACCAAACACTCTGAGGGATCTACACAGATCGGATTGTAGCTTATCGCGATTGCTGTTTATCGTATAGCGACATTGCTGCTCGCGTCGGTCGAGATCCAATGACTGTTAGCAGAATATGGAATCGGTGGGTTCAGGAGGGTAATACGGAACGCCGTGCTGGATCCCAACGGCCTCGTATCACTAGCAGCCGAAATGACAGGCATCTTATCCGCATGGCTGTAACGGATCGTGCAGCCACGTTCTGATCCCTGAGTCAACAGATGGGGACGTTTGCAAGACAACAACCACCTCCAAGAACAGTTCGACGACGTTTGCAGCAGCATGGACTATCAGCTCGGAGACCACGGCTGCGGTTACCCTTGACACTGCATCACAGACAGGAGCACCTGCGATGGTGTACTCAACGACGAACCTGGGTGCACGAATGGCAAAACGTCATTTTTTGGGATGGATCCAGGTTCTGTTTCCAGCATCATGATGGTCGCATCCGTGTTCGGCGACATCGCGGTGTACGCAAATTGGAAGCGAGTATTCGTCATCGCCATACTTGCGTATCATCTAGCGTGATGGTATGGGGTTGCCATTGGTTACACGTCTAGGTCACCTCTTGTTCGCACTGACGGCACTTTGAACAGTGGACGCTACATTTCAGATGTGTTACGACCTATGGCTCTACCCTTCATTCGATCCCTGCGAAACCCTACATTTCAGCAGGATAATGCACGACCGCATGTTGCAGGTCCTGTACGGGCCTTTCTGGATACAGAAAATGTTCGATTGCTGCCCTGGTCAGCACATTCTCCAGATCTCTAACCAACTGAAAACGTGTGGTCGATGGTAGCCGAGCAACTGGCTCGTCACAATACGCCAGTCACTACTCTTGATGAACTGTGGTATCCTGTTAAAGCTGCATGGGCAGCTGTACCTTACACGCTATCGAAGTTCTGTTTGACTCAACGCCCAGGCGTATCAAGGCCATTATTACGGTCAGAGGTGGTTGTTCTGGTTACTGGTTTCTCAAGATCTATGCACGCAAATTGCGTGAAAATGTAATCACATGTCAGTTCTAGTATAATACATTTGTCCAATGAATACCCGTTTATCATCTGCATTTCTTCTTGGTGTAGCTATTTTAATGGCCAGTAGTGTACTTTGAGGTCCTTTGGACTTATTCACCAGTTACATGTCAGTGACAAAATAAGGAAATACTGAAGTCTTACTAACTGTGTCTGGTGCTTCACTGCACAGCAATCCAGTAATCCGGCACTGGCTGTCTTCAGTTTGCCGAGTACCTAGTGAGGTAATGGTGGGCGTGAATACGTCAGGTCGCTGCACTGCCTTGTTGTCTGTGCGGCCTGGACAGAGCCGTTAGGCGACCTCAGAGCATCATTTCCATGCCGAACAGTTGTAGACTGGCGCCGGCATCCGGCATCAGGTATTCGGTAGGCATCCGACAGAGGACTGGGAAGCCGTGCGTGGCCCGTCGCCATCCATCACGGCCCCGGAATATCAACGGGAGGACGAGCTCGCCGCGGCGTGGCCCGCCTTCTTCCTATTTCTGACGTCCGATAAGGCCTATCTGGGGTCTCGTCATATATTGGTTTCTACTGACGATGGGCTGTACTGTGGACTCATTAATAAACTGAAATGCAGCCATTATTTGCTTTTATCGGCCAACATACATTCCATAACAACAACAACTCAGTTCTGTTTATTTCCTGAGTGTATTTTTGATCAGTCACGGCCACTAAGCACTGAGCATTCTGTTTTGTGGATAGTTTGCCGCAGGAATCCGGGTTTAGACTCGAGGTAGAGGAAGCTCATCGGGTCATACAGGCTGCCTACCATAACACTGGTACGTCTCACTTACCGGTTAACATTCACTAGTCGAATTGCTTGTGAAGTGGCAACACTCTCGAAAGTTGGCTACACTGAATTTTGCCGGAAAGTTGAGTGCAACTGTGTGTTCGTGCGTCAGTTGTAGAGAGAAGCTCGTAGTTCAAAAAATGTGTGTGAAATCTTATGGGGCTTAACTGCTAAGGTCATCAATCCCTAAGCTTACAAACTACTTAACCTAAATTATCCTAAGGACAAACAGACACACCCATGCCCGAGGGAGGACTCGAACCTCCGCCGGGACCAGCCGCACAGTCCACGACTGCAGCGCCTGAGACCGCTCGGCTGATCCCGCGCGGCGGAGCTCGTAGTGTTGAGTAGTTACAGAAATGGTTAAGCTTGTATTAGAACAGCGAATTGATATTGTTGAGTGTTGCATAAAGACAGGCTCATATAAAGGAACGTAAAGAAATGTTTCATGCGAAGTATCCTGGCAGGAAACTCTCCACGACCAGAACTATTCTAGATTTGAACATGAAACAGAGGGCTGTAAGATCCGCTCAGAATGCGCAGAGTAACAGGCTAGCGACAGTGAGGACCCCTTAAACTATAGATAGAACTCGCGTGGACATCACGAGAAATTCCCGCATCTCGGTAAGGAGATTATCGTAGGAAGTTGGTGTCTGGTACATCATGCCATCGTGTACTAAAAGACATGGAATTAAAAGCGTATCGTATGAGTCTAGTGCAAGAGTTGAAATCTGAGGATCAGGAAAAAAGAGTCCATTGTTGTAACTGGCTGTTAACATCAACTGCTAACGGTTAGTTCGACCTCATACTGTACCCTATTTGATGAAGAAAGAATAAGTGGATTGCTGCCATAGCTGCAATCATAAATGGTAATACAAAATGAAATGTAATGAATCGATTTAATGTCGCGTTGTCAACAGCAAACCCTCCTCATTGTCAGATGGGGCCTGGTTTCATTTTTGCGGGTTACGTAAATTCCCAGAAATGCAGATACTGGTCGCAGCGCAACCCACATATTCTGCATGAATAACCTTAAACATCCCCCTTACACATCCCAACAACCACCACCACCATCCACTCAGAGAAGATAGCTACTAGGTCTATGTTGTCCGGCATGCGCATTATTGGCCACATATGTTTCAAATACACCTTAAACAATGCCAGATAGCTACAGACAAGCGCTGTGCAGTACTCTAACAAGGTGAAGTAACCCCTCACACATCCAACCTAAGTATGGCCCACCTCATCAACGTGTCCCCTGAAGACAGACTTGTCAGTAAGTGCCTTTGGCCCCCAAGATCCCCGGACTTAACAGCCTGCGATTTTTATTTATGGAGCATTCCAAAACGCAAACTGTATGCTGACAATCCTCGTCCAATAGGCGTTCTTGAACGGAACATTGCTAGAAAAATTAACAACACCACACATGCAGAATTACAGCATGTTGCTGGTACGTCATGACACGAAGTCAGCGCTTCCCGAAGGCCCACGGACACCATTTCCAGCATCTCCTAAAAACAGGTAACTACATGTCTTTAACGTTACTGTTATGTATGTATTCTTTTTTAGTTACTACTTTGTTACTTGAATCTTGGATGCTGAGCCTACAGGTTGTTTGTGGGACACCCTATATGTTAACCCATCTGTAGTAACATATAACTAACTTATTCTTCTACCTCAGTGGTTCCCAACCTAGGGATAATTACATCATAAGGAGTAAAATGAAATTTTCTGAGGGGTAAAAGCAAAGTGTTTAGCTGTGTTTAGTACAACAAAAATAAATTACACTGAAAAGATCATTACTATTATAACTATCTTGTAAGATTCTAACAGTGATAACATAATGTACCAATAATCACTTTTTTTTAACTGCTTTCAACACACAGTGTCGGAGTTTATACCTTGTGAAACGAATCTATGAACGACTTTCTCACCTTGTCCGCTCACTAGA
Organism: Schistocerca serialis cubense; assembly: GCF_023864345.2. NCBI lineage: Eukaryota > Metazoa > Arthropoda > Insecta > Orthoptera > Acrididae > Schistocerca > Schistocerca serialis. Next base: position 1,119,617,338 of record NC_064639.1, on the reverse strand, counting down.
CACATACTTTATTCTTTAGGATGCAACTATGACAGTAAAATTGAGACACTCATACCTGTAACTCGAAGAAGGCATTTTAGGAGATATTTAAGCACACACACACGCACACACACACACACACACACACACACACACACACACATATAATATATATATATATATATATATATATATATATATATATATATATATATATGCTCCATTATTTACTTGGCGACAATAAACGAACAAACTGAGAGCACAAGACAACAATAAGTTCGTAATAGCAACTACACAGTATTATTATTGGTATTATTGACAAAGCACTGGCAGCCTAAGTCTCCCAGTTTCTGCCATTTCAGCAGCACGATGTTCAGCAATCAAGTGATTTACAAACAGCAAGTATAGTGCACACATTTTAACTTGATTGATTTTAAATGGTGGTATAGGGTGCGGGTAATGAAAGTGTTGCTATAGGGAGGATTGGTCAAGAGGATGCATGATTTGCAGCAAGTGTCTTTCCTTAATGTGGATAGCCTCATTTTCTGAGGAGGAGTCGTAGGTAGTACACACGATGCGTTGAGAATTTCATCATGATTGTTAGAAATAAGCAGTAATAATTCTCTCACTCGCTCATAAGTCCATGGTTGAATAAAACATCCACAAAAACTAGCTTTCGTCATTTTAAATATAACAATGTTCAAACAAAAGTCTTTTTCAGGCTTTAGTTTGAACTCCTAGGTAATACCTGATTACACTCAGGGGTAAAGGTCTCAGAAAGTTTGGGAACCAATCTAATCTATCTAAAGTAATATGTCTTTGTGAGTGAAACAAAACTGATTTTTCAACTCGAGAAACATCTCGCGCATACAAGTCAAGTATTAGCTCTCTGTGGACGACCTAAACAAAATTTTAACACTTCCAACACATGCTTGCATGTGTAAAGCGAGAAGCAATTTCTCACAATTAACACTCATTGCAGATTTGTAACGCATCATATCACAGACGTAAGATGTAACCCCGCGCTATGGCTTGAGCAGTTGCATTTTGGAATATCAGTTATGAAATTTTAAAAATTCTCATACGGCATGTGTAAATTTGAGATATACCTGGATAAAAATTATTTTGGTAGACATAATAATCGTATATATTTTTTACTTTTGTAAGTGTTTCAACTTATGCATTCGCAAGAAACTTATTTTTATAGAAAATTTATCCCACAGCGTTTTTCTGGAACAAAAAGCGTGTACTCGCTTGTATAACACTGCTAGCAGATGGAGAAAGTGATGATTGTTGCCTGAGTGGTTACTGCAGTGATACTGATGATGATGATGATGGTGATGATGATGTGCCAACAAACATCGAGCAGCTCTGATGATGGTAGAGTTTTAGCTTATTTCTTCTACACCGTTTCTCAGAACCGTTTCTGAATTTGTACATTTCAAAAGGTACCAATCCCTAGATGTTTTCGTTAGCTTTCAGAGCCAAATTGTTAGCCAGGACAGTAGTGGACATTGGTAAGTTGTGACCGAAAACAGAAGTAGATAGAAAATGCCTAACTGCAAGTGAACTATCAACTGTCTGTGCAGAGAGGAGAGAAGAAAATGTTTTCTGGACTTCCGCAAAGAGTAAGAAATATAAAGGTCAAAAATATCAATTTTTATGTATTTTCACTACATAATTATTGAGAAACCAACGTTTGATTAATGTGATCCTTAAATTCTTATTGTATGCGTTGTGTAAGGTAGAAAGTATATTATGTAAAAACGATTCATATGTACCTCCTATCAAAATATGTTTCTTCCTGTCCTCAAGTAACGGAAATATATAGCACATTTTTTCGTCTTTATTTCTTTATAATTCTGTGCGTAGAGGGTTAAATTCGTCTAGTGTGCGATACACATGATTGTTTCAGAAGAAAACTTCTTGATTTACGTATCATATTTTGATTTACCTTTTGTTTTATTTTTGCTGTTTGACAGAAACTCTCCGTACCTCCGTGAAAGACTATTACGCTGCAGATAGCATGGACTGAGAGTCTACCATTAAACCAATGAATTTTATGGAATAAGACATAACTTTCGTATTGGAAAAAGCTGCGAAGGGAAAAAAAATATAATCTTCATTTAATGAAGCGGACATCAGTCACTGCTTTTACTCTTAAAATTAGCTGTTTCACCTCTGATCTACAGACGTAGTCAGATAAACTTTGCATAATAAGTAGCATCGTATCAAAGGGCGGTCTGTGAAAGAAAAACGAATGGATTCGTCAGGTTAAATAAAATAAGAAGAGAGCAAGTGCATACAGAGACTAGACAAAAATATAGAAACACCGTGAGAAATGCATGCTCGAACATAAATGCAGATCTACATCTGCATCTACATCACTACTCTGCAAATCACAATTAAGTGCATGGTACAGGATTCATCAAATCACTTTGAGCTGTTTCTCTACCGTCCAAGCTCAAAGAGCGCGCGGGAAAAACAAGCACTTAAATTTTCCTTTGTAAGCTCTGATTTGTCTTATTTTATCACACTAATTATTTCTTTCTATACATGTGAGTGTGAACAGAATATTTTCTCATTCGGGGGAGCAAGCTGGTGATTGAAATTTCATGACAATATCCTGCCGCAACGAAAACCGCCTTTTTTTTAATGATTGCCAACCGAATTCTCATATCATGGCCGTGGCACTCTGTCCGTTATTTATCGAAAATGTAGAACGAGCTTCACTTCTTTGAACTTTTTCGATGTCCTCCGTCAGTGCCGGCCGGAGTGGCCGAGCGGTTCTAGGCGCTACAGTCTGGAACCGCGCGGCCGCTACGGTCGCAGGTTCGAATCCTGCCTCGGGCATGGATGTGTGTGATGTCCTTAGGTTAGTTAGGTTCAAGTAGTTCTAAGTTCTAGGAGACTGATGACCTCAGAAGTTAAGTCCCATAGCGCTCAGAGCCATTTGAACCATCTTCCGTCAGTCGTGTCTAATGCGGATCCCACACTGCGCAGAAATACCCAGAAGAGGACGGACAAGTGTAGCGTAGGCAATCTCTGTAGTAGACCTGTTGCATCTTCTAAGCATTCTGACACTAAATCGCAGTCTTTGGTTTGCTTTCCCCATAATATTATCCGTGGGATCGTTCCAGCTTAAGTTATTCGTAACTGTAATCCCTAAGTATTTAGTTTTCACAGTCTCTTGATAGTCTATCCTGTAACCAAAATTTAGCGGTCTCTTTTTAGTACTCATGTGAATGGAAAAAATTAAAATGAGTGTATGGCATTTTTGGCCAGGAAGCCCCATCCGGGGATGTTCGGCTCCCAAGTGCAAGTCTTATTTCAGTCGAAGCCACATTGGGCGACTTGCGCGCCGGTGATGCGGATAAAATGATGATGAGGGCAGCATAACACTCAATCCCTGAGCGGAGAAAATCTCCAACCCGGCCGGGAATCGAACCGGGGACCGCTTACGTAAGAGGCGAGCACTTTACCACCCAGCTAACAAGACGGATTAGTACTCACGTGAATGACTTCATACTTCCCATTATTTAACCTCAATTGCCAAGTTTTCATCATACAGATGTCTAAATCATTTTTCAGTTAGTTTTGCTCATCTGATGACTTAACGAGACGGCAAATGACAGCATCATCTGAAAAGAATCTAACAGGGCTGCGCAGATTGTCTCCCAAATCCTTTATTTAGATCAGGAACAGCAGAAGGAGTGTGACAGTGTATGGATCACCAGAAATCACATTTATATTACTCGATTACTTACCGTCAACTACTGCGAACTGTGATCTTTCTGACAGGAAATCACAAATCCAGTCGCATAACAGAGACGATATGCATAAGCACACAGACGATATTCCATAAACACAGAATTTCATAAGAAGTCGCTTGTGAGGAACGGTGTCAAAAGCTATACGTAAATCTAAAAATACGGAGTCAGCTTCAGATCCCCTGTCGATAGCACTTACTACTTCGTGTAAATAGAGCTAGTTGTGTTCAATAAGAAAGATATTTTCTGAACCCGTGCTGGCTCCCTGTCAATAAATAGTTTTCTTCGTCGTAATCCATAATGTTCGAATACACAACGTGTTTCAAAATATTTCTGAAAATCGAGGTTAGTGATACGCGTCTGTAATTCAGTAAATTACTAATATTTAGTTTATTGCGTATTAATGTTACCTGTGCAACTTTCAATCTATAGCTACGAATCTTTGAGCGAGTGAGCGGTTTTATATGACTGCTAAGTATGGAGCTACTTGTATCAGCATACTCTGAAAGAACCTATCTGTTATACTATCGCCGGCCGTGCGGTTCTAGGCGTTTCAGTCTGGAACCGCGTGACCGCTACGGTCGCAGGTTCGAATCCTGCCTCGGGCATGGATGTGTGTGATGTCCTTAGGTTAGTTAGGTTTAAGTAGTTCTAAGTTCTAGGGGACTGATGACCAAAGATGTTAAGTCCCATAGCGCTCAGAGCCATTTGAACCATTTGTTACACTATCAGTGCCGTCCCTTTATTGAGTGGTTTTAGCTGCTGCGCTACACCCACTCATTTTAAGGAATTTTGCTCCCTTGGAGAAAAAATAAACAATGAAGGGCGGAGCAAGGAGAACATAAAAAGCGGAATAGCACAGATAAAGAGAGCATTCCTGGCCAGGAGAAAAGTACTGGTCTCAAATATAGGCCTTCACTTGAGGAAGATATTTCTGTGAAATATTGTGTGGTGGTGAATCACAGATTGTTGGAAGACCGAAACAGAAGCGTTTAAGAAGTGGCGCTACAGAAAAATGTTGAAAATTAGGTGGACTGGTAAGGAATAAGGAGTTTCTCGGCCGAATCGGCGATGAAAGGGACATATGAAAAACACTGATAAGAAGAAGGGACAGAACGATATGACATTTGTTAAGGTATCAGGATATAACCTCCATAGTACTAGCGAGTGCTGTAAACTGTAGGGGGAACCAGAGATTGAAATACATACAACAAATAATTGACAACACAGGGTGCGGTTGCTGCTCTGAGATGAAGACACAGAATGTTATAATTGGCGAACAATATTTACTGAAGCTTACAGTAGACCATTTTCTTCATTTTCATTTTATACAGTTGTAATATTTTGAATTCAAATGAAAATATATGTTGGTTTAACTGGCGTAGAAGAAGCTAGTGGTGAGTCTTCCTGGCAGACCAAAACTGTTTCTCGAATCGGGACTCGATCCCATACGTTGCCTGTCGCAGCCAACACTCTTACCGATCGGGCTGTGCAAACGCAACTCACGCCCCTTCTTTCACCTTCCGTTCCGTTAGCCCCTCTCTCCGACTTTCCAAATTTCTCTTCTGGATGTCCTGGTGAACTAGCACTATCGGGAGAAATAACTAGTATGCTGTCAAGGGTCGAAGATTTGACATAATAATTCTTATAATTGTTGTCTTACAAGTTCTAGCTTGGTACTTCAGATAGAAAGTAAAGCTAGATTTAAAACAGCATATCTTGAGTAATATGTAAACAAAGCAAAGACAAAGTGATGAGAAGTAGTAGTAGCAGAAGTGGTTAAATACCAAATTGGAGGATGGGCTTGGACAAGAAGCAAGACTATCAAGAATACCATGGAAAGGAATGGACGTTAGAAGACGATGGAGAAGTAAACTTGGTCTCAAATCGTCGCACGAGAATGAGTATACTCCAGGTGTAATATCTCTTTATATTCGATGAATTATTCTGATACAATTCTACCCTTGAGTGACGTTTACTAATTTTCTATCTTCATACTCGCAGAATCCATGCGAAAAGTAGTTCATACAATAGCTATGCCATGAGCGCATAAGTATTCCTTGTAGTACTGTCTCTGGCGGTCGTTAAAAAAAAAAGGAAGGAAAAAAGCTTCCGAGATTGGCTTCGTGCCGATTAGCCTGAGCTTTGTTTGAAGAACTGTAATCTGATTATTGAGATTTATGACAGAAGATAACTGATACGAAATTGTACGATTAAAAGTGCAAAATATATATATATATATATGGCTCCTTCATTAAAGGAAACAAAAGAAAAATTTGGAGTAGGTATTAAAATCCATGGAGAAGAAATAAAAACTTTGAGGTTCGCTGATGACATTGTAATTCTGTCAGAGACAGCAAAGGACTTGGAAGAGCAGTTGAACGGAATGGATGGTGTCTTGAAGGGAGGATATAAGATGAACATCAACAAAAGCAAAACGAGGATAATGGAATGTAGTCGAGTTAAGTCGGGTGATGCTGAGGGTATTAGATTAGGAAATGAGACACTTAAAGTAGTAAAGGAGTTTTGCTATTTGGGGAGGAAAATAACTGATGATGGTCGAAGTAGAGAGGATATAAAATGTAGACTGGCAATGGCAAGGAAAGCGTTTCTGAAGAAGAGAAATTTGTTAACATCGAGTATAGATTTAAGTGTCAGGAAGTCGTTTCTGAAAGTATTTGTATGGAGTGTAGCCATGTATGGAAGTGAAACATGGACGATAAATAGTTTGGACAAGAAGAGAATAGAAGCTTTCGAAATGTGGTGCTACAGAAGAATGCTGAAGATTAGATGGGTAGATCACATAACTAATGAGGAAGTATTGAATAGGATTGGGGAGAAGAGAAGTTTGTGGCACAACTTGACCAGAAGAAGGGATCGGTTGGTAGGACATGTTCTGAGGCATCAAGGGATCACCAATTTAGTATTGGAGGGCAGCGTGGAGGGTAAAAATCGTAGGGGGAGACCAAGAGATGAATACACTAAGCAGATTCAGAAGGATGTAGGTTGCAGTAGGTACTGGGAGATGAAGAAGCTTGCACAGGATAGAGTAGCATGGAGAGCTGCATCAAACCAGTCTCAGGACTGAAGACCACAACAACAACAACATGGTTCCTTCATACAAAAGGTGTGTATTTGACATTTGAGAATTAATGATATTCATCGATATATTGCGTAGTTGTTAATCATAAGGGAACTTCCGAAAGACTGGATACGAACCTGCATTTAATAATCCAAGAGCTCCATTACTTCTTCGGAAGGTTAAACTTCATTAAAGCCAAATATCCTCTTGATCTGAGGTTTCCCGACTGATTATACAACGCTCCCAAAATTACGAGGCATTTTATTTGTACAGATTAGCAGACTGCCGCAAAGCACGAGCCTGCAGAGAAGAAGAATCATCGCCTGATTTCATTCTAACAAGTAAAATTTCTGAATCATTTTTAGTGACTGAGCTATGACTGTGTTTCCTATCATGAATGATTGATTGCTCGAACGAATTGAGAGCTACACAATTACGTAGATAGGAGGAAAAATTACACAGGAAATATATGTTCTTGCCCATAATGTCATAGTAACGAAAAATCAGCTGAGAAAGGTGTCATGCAATGGAAACGAAGGACATTTTATATATGACGGCACTAAATTACTTTAATAACTGGTCTACAGAATAAACCATAATGCTGTGGTAGTACAAAGGAAGCCTATAAAAACCCTGAACAGAAGAATAAAGAGAACAGTGGAACGTGGCTGAGATGTGCACGAATCTACACTCACAGATGGATTACAGAGAAAGAAATTATTCTAGCGTTGAGGACAGAAATTAGTAAAACAGACTATCGAGATGTCAAAATATGTAAAGATGAAAATATCGCATCAAGGTCAGAAGGGCAACAGCAAATCACTGGATAAGTGGACGAAATTAAGAAAACAAATGTTTCGAGAAAATTTACGACAGATGGTCTTCGAACGATATTGGCTAAACTAAAATGTTTGTGAATTCAGTGTGTCCGGAAAGATTCAAAATGGATGTGATTCCCTTAACAACGGCGGAGCCTTCTTCAAATATAATTTCCAGTTACTTTATGTAGATAGCACGAAGTCGTTTAGGTTAGCAATTTAGTAGGCAGTTGCTAGGTCTGAGCTTGCATATTATGGCAAAAAACTTATGATTCCAAACGTAGTCTTCTCTACGACACAGCAACTAAATTCCAGACAAAATGACTACACCGCCCTCACATTGGAGGTCGTCTATGTGGAAAGCGTGTTCAGTTCGTTCCTAAAAGAAAGATAAACAGAGGTTTCGCAGTATGTATGAAAACAAAGTACAAATTAAACAGGTCGTCACGACAGTTTCTTGTTCTTGCGCCGCCCGAAGACCCCTATTAAAATGCAACACGCCCGCTGCACGTTGCATTCCTATTTAAATCGCAGTCGTGGGCACACAGCCATACATTGCGAACTGCTTCCTCTCTGTAACGAATTTCTAACAGCTGCTTCCAACGCACGCATCTGCCATTGTGTGCTGACATTTTAACGCGGGTTACGTGCTGTCAAACCTGTCATAGAGTAGCGAACACGACAAGCTGGTACTTTAGAGTAGCACATAAAGCAAAGAACAAGAGAACGGTACGTAGAACGTCAAAGGTCATCGGTGAACTGCAGGGAATGATGAATTCCATTTGAGAGAAAGGCTCTTAGTATGCTCGTAAACATTTGCTGTCTAAGGTCAAGCTCGTAAACATATTCGTGTAATGTCCAAGGTCTCAGAGAGCCCCGTACAAATAATGTGAACAAGCACTCCATGACTGCAGCGATGCAGATGAAAACAAAGGCCGATAAGCGGGAAAAGATGGTTAACAGATTCTTCCGTCGGTTCTTAGTAGGAAAACATTATAATAAATGAAAAGCACTATACTACTTATGTTCTATAGGTTTAATTTATTGAGTTAACCGGTTTCGTCTTACACGGTCATCATCAGACTTTAACTATTGTCGCCAAAGAAGTTACTATGTTTGTAACAGACGTAACTCATCAAACCTGAATCACCAGCACACAGTAAATGTCATCTCCGACAGTGCTGTGATAGTACAATTTGAAAGTGAACAGTTAATAAATGGAAAATATGAACACTAAAAACAGTTCCTGCGTAAGTTAATGTTAACAAACAAACCCAATAAATTACGAGTAAAATTAGAGTTTGACAAGACTGTTACAAGAGGCATTAAACAATGGAAGTCATACAGAAACCAGATAAAAGAAATAACAGCCGAATATATGGAGTACATAAGCAGTCACAAAAGACAAAAAGAAATGAATAAATACGGGAAAACGGAATAACATAAGGAACACACAGTAAATATCATTTTTGACAGTACACTGGTATTGTAATTCAAAAGGTAAAAAGTTGTACAACAAATAAAATACAGCATAAAAGTAACATACCGGAAAAAGATTAACAGTATACTCGAAAACTGCTCCTGTATAACAGTTTACAGTAAATAAAGAGTATGGCTCACATTTTCCCTGATGAAGGAACGGTGATACTGGTGTAGCTGTTGATCATATAAATTCTCGTTTTAATTAACAGTAGATCTCTCTAAATAGTCTGCTTAAAAAGCACACACGTTTCTGAGAAAGTAGACTGCCAAAACAATTTATTCCTCAGTATTCAAAATATTGGGGGTGGGGTTGTCATATATTTGCTACATAATGAAAGAAAGAATGCTATTTCATTTTAACATTCAGATATGTTAGTACCATCTAAATTTGAATTTAGGCTCCAGACGAAAGAAATTTGATTTACTTCATCACGGAAACTTCTGTCCGCGATGTTCCCGGAAGTTCGTTACAAAGGATAGCCGCCTGCTTTTGAGAACCAGTCGTTCGCAAGGACAAAGGAGTAATAACTTTCTCATAAAAGTTCTGCGAACAATAGTCCGATCGTCCCTTCCGAACGCACGGGAAAGCAAGTAAGCGTAAAGGCACAGTAAGCTGTAAATATCAGCAGCCACGGTTGCGTGATATACTTAATTTTAATTCAAAAATAATACTCTCTCTCTCTCTCTCTCTCTCTCTCTCTCTCTCTCTCTCTCTCTCTTCCTCTCTCTTCCCCCTCCCCCCCCCCCGCCCCCACCGCTCTCTCTCTCTCTCTCTCTCTCTCTCTCTCTCTCTGTAGTATCAGTCGCACCTTTAGCAAGTACTTTATCGCTTTGCAGGTAGTCGCAATGCAATTACTTTTAGAAGGGGTCCTCCCGGTATTTACTGTTCCACAAGAATTTGACTGTTTCTTTCAGGGGTCGCTTTTTCGTCAATTTTCTTTGAGAGATAAAATATGGGGTTTCTTTGTCCAGTGACAAATGAGTCTGAGACACAGTGGAGATATAATGCCGTGGGGCTAAACAACGCCCATCTAAGAGACTAATTATTTCAATGACAGGATTGACAGTGATCGCTCAGTTTTGACAAAGTCTTCAGACCAGTGGCAACGTAATGTTCCGTCTGTCTGTAACACCATAGCTCTAATTCTCTACTGATTTATATTGCCTTTTGTTTTATTTAATGTTACATCGTTGAGCTTTTGTAAATGTGTTTGATTGAATCGATAACACAAAATTGTATACTCTTTTTTGTGTAAAAACTTTGATGTCATGGTTTGATTCTACGCAATGTAGTGCATCTATTATTTAAATTCTTTGTCTCATTTGGAGGGAGACAAAACTTACTGTATATAATTGTAATTTTGTTTCAATAATTTTTTGTAGAAATGTCAATATATGCAAATGTTCTGTTTTATTTAAAATGTTTGTTTGCTATTGTGTAAACTGTTGACCTTCACTTAGGGTTCTTAGTTATTTAGTATGTAAAAGGTGTTGTGGTTCCCCTCGGGAACGGAACTGTGTAGCGCGCGCAAATTGTGGTTGACCTAGGTAGAAAAGGTGGAACCAAGAGTCAGTCGGGGACGAGCTACCAAACTATCAACTACTCATGTAAAAGTTATGTATTGTGCTGGTTCCTAGAGAGGCTTTTCCTGATGATTTCCAGTGCCTCGGATGGATGGATAAAGAGCTGCAACTATTCTGAAATTCGTACCTATCATCGCCACCAAGGAATGACAGAGTCGAGCAATTCTACCTGCAAATCCACTTACCAACATGCACACGCAACCACATTGCGCAATCACTGTAATAGAACAGAAGAACGATAGTAATGTACAGTGAAGGATCAGCTCATTGGATGTGTTAGTGTGCTGATATATAAGGTAATTTGTAACTGAATTTATGTACCTACCTTGATTTTTTCCTTATCACAACACCTATCAGGTACCCATCCGTTGGAACTATGATTACCAAGCGTCCTTTATTGAAAGCATATTAAAATTAATATGGCAATAGAGTGTGCTAAGATTAATACTGTTTGTTGAAAGGATCTAACAAATATCTCAATTTTGTGTTTCACTGCAGTAAAAGTTCAGAACTGCAACTGTTGAGAGTTATATGTTCATGCTTGCTAAGTGTTTACTGACGCAATGAAAGTGTGTTTAGTTTGCTCCGCTACAGTGGTCAAGATTAAGACCCCCATCCATTGAAAGTAGTTGAAAGGCACAAAGTTACTTAATTATAGAAAGTTTCGATTATTCTTGCTATTCAAGTCAAATTCTGTACGATATTGGGTTCCTCTTGTGTATTAAAAGTGCATATTAATGTCGTAACAGGATCCATAGTTCGTGTATTGTGCTCATGCTACATAACTATTAATAGAAAGGCAACTATCAATGAAAACAGTAACTTCTTTATTCAAAAGACAGTGAGAAGTAATCTGTTAGTGAATTCAATTTAATTTTCATTCTAAATAAAAAGGTATTTAGCTGGGAGAGACGTAGCCTATGATCAGTTTATGATTTTGCAGTGAATTACATTAACAATTTTTTGTCAGATAGGAAAATGTTTGAAAAGTAATATTGAACCTATGCCTATTTTATGATTCTACAGTGAATATCGGTAGTAATATTATTGAGACCGTTCAGTTGCCCAAGCCTTGAAGGCAAAAGTATATGTCATTTTCTGTTACCATTATGCAAATAGCCATGTTCTCTTATAACTGTTGGCACTTTCCTTAACGTGAACATATGCAGGTGCCAGAGTTCATTGCACTCTCGTGTGACGAAGTATAGGCTGTGATTGCCCATTGAAGTTACGTATTTTCAGTTCCCTGAATGAGAATGTTACTCATTCTTATGCCTTATTAGGGTGGCGACCGTTGTTATTATCATTTGGACACTGTGGATAGGCAAATTATTGTTTGTTACTGTTTAAATATTTACGTAATTCTGATTTTCACTTCCGATAAGCTACCTCCGTTAGGTATTTCACGGGCAACACAAACAAAACTCCTCTCAGAGGGTAGCACTGCTCTGTTGCTTTATACCATAATTGCTTGAATAAAAGCAATTTTAGTATACGAACTGCCTCCAACTTTAAGGTTATGGTATAGCAGACGGTAGTGTTCTAAGTCGAGCACTGTAAACAGCGAACTGTCAGCAACATTTAAATTTTAGAAGGCAGAACACACATAAATATCTGTCGCCAGGGGTCCACAGCAGAACACTGCTGTCTCAGAGGGGGAATTCGCGGGAAACTACGTGACACAGGAGGAAGACCGAACGAAATATAGGAAACAGTTATCTTCTGTAAGATTTTCCTATTTTTCTAAACTACGATAGTTGGTTGGTTGGTTGTTTTGGGGAAGAAGACCAGACAGCGTGTTCATCGGTCTCATCGGAGTAGGGAAGGATGCGGAAGGAAGTCGGCCATGCCCTTTCAAAGGAACCATCCCGGCATTTGCCTGGAGTGATTTAGGGAAATCACGGAAAACCTGCCGGCCGAAGTGGTCGTGCGGTTATGGCGCTGCAGTCTGGAACCGCGAGACCGCTACGGTCGCAGGTTCGAATCCTGCCTCGGGCATGGATGTGTGTGACGTCCTTAGGTTAGTTAGGTTTAACTAGTTCTACGTTCTAGGGGACTAATGACCTCAGAAGTTGAGTCCCATAGTGCTCAGAGCCATTTCAACGGAAAACCTAAATCAGGATGGCCGGACGCGGGATTGAACCGTCGTCCTCCCGAATGCGAGTCCAGTGTCTAACCACTGCGCCACCTCGCTCGGTACGATAGTTTATCAGTACTTCGTCGTCTATACAGGTTATCATGGATGAGAAATCTTGAACATTTGTAAGCATACCTTCTGCTATGTTTTCCCCAAAAACTTTAACTAATTTCGTTGAGTCGGTCTTAGGAGCCTGATGAGTATTATTACATTAGGAAAGCTTCCAGAGGAACACCCACGTGGCATCCTGAGATCAACAATAACTGGACTTTAAAGCTTAACGTTACTTACGATCCAAAGGAAATAATGACACTGGTTGGTAGTGGGCTCTGAAATACATCAACGGGGAAAGTTGAAAATTTGCACAGGACCGGGGCTCGAACCAGGAGTTTTCCGTTTCTCGCGAATGGTCACCTCGGCCATCTGGACACGGTTCGTGACCGACTCAAATTCCAAACTCATCCTCGCTACTCTCAGAGGTTTGCTGATTCCCGGAGCAACTCGAGTGTGTTGGTTCATCTGAACCGAAGGACCATTGGAGCCTTCTCACCCTGAGAGAGACAAAGAGAGAGAGAGGGGGGGGGGGGTATGTGCGTGTGTATGTGGTGGCTGCTGTTTTGACGTATACATTAACGTTATTTATCTAAACACAAGCAGTCTTCTGTGAAGTACCAACCAAAAGATCTGTAGACTAATTCTTCTCTTAAATATACTTGTCTGATGTTATTGTAGTAAGCTGATGACGTAATCGGTCCTCAGTTGTTTGTTTAATACATCACTTATAGAAGCAACTATTATGCACTTGTCACGCGTCTTTACACAATACGCCTTTCGCTTTTGATTTGTAAATGTATCAACGATGTCGAGACATTAAATTACAGTCGTCTGTCGTTTTCTTTAGTTACTATATATCAGCAGTTAAATTCGTTTCCCCACAATCCACGTTCAAAATGTAAACTTTCTTAGAAATTAGGGAGGGTATCAAACTCTTTCAAACCAAAAAGTGTTAGTAGACATATTCAGTAGATGATATAGAACAAATGATTATTGTAACCTATGGTTTCAGTGCAATTTCAGGTCATTCAGCATGCTTTTGGAAATCTCCGAACACATAATGATGTATACATCTAGAGTAAAATCCAGTTACACAATAGATACTATCATAAACGTAACAATTTATTTATCTGATTTATTGAATGTCGGCGTGCTAATGGAATACTTGGTTTAGTACGGTAAAACGAGGAAAAATCATACATTGTTACTGTTGTAAATCATAATGCTCCATATTTTTTTTCAAACGAAGTCATAATTAATAGGTTATGCAATATTTAAATACTATTATTATGTCTCTAATGGAATGTTACATACCAAATTAAGCGTAAATTGTCCTATTTTATACCCTACTGCAATCGTAAATTTTACGAGCGTTTAGTAATCTAGCTTTAACAAGCACGGTCTTGTAATCTTCTTACTAACACCCTAACCTCCAGAAGTCAAACACCCAGATCAGTACCAAACGCTGTTTGTCGATAGAGTACCCACTAAAACTCCGATCTAATTCGTACTATGTGTTACTGCGCCATGGCACTGCCGCAGTGGTAACACCGGTTACCGCCAGATCACCGAAGTTAAGCGCTGTCGTACTGGGCTAGCACTTGGATGGGTGACCTTCCGGTCTGCCGAGTGGTATTGGCAAGCGGGGTGCATTCAGCCCTTGTGAGGCAAACTGAGGAGCTACTTGACTGAGGAGTAGCGGTTCCGGTCTCGTAAACTGACATACAGCGGGGAGACCAGTGTGCTGACCACATGCCCCTCGATATCTGCATCCATTGCCGCCTGTGGGCTGAGGATGACACGGCGGCCGGTCGGTACCGTTGGGCCTTCATGCCCTGTTCGGACGGAGAGGAGTTTATGTGCTGCTGCCCAGCTGAACAAGCGTAAACATTCATTAAAAGTAACACCGAACTACGGAGCACTTGAAAAGCTTAACTGTGAGAAACTAATGTGTATTTGTTCTGTGGGGAAGATAGTAAGAGTTACATCGTCTTACCAAGGGTCCTTGATTCAAGCCTCTATTATAAATTCTTTTTACTGAATAAAGGGTGAAAGTATTATATGGGACAACATGTTTATGACAAGTAAAAGGGTTGTTTGGAGTTTACAGCAACACTTCCCTGGCAGTCTCACTTCGCTTCGTTTATCTGAAAGTAGTAAACCAATGAAGTACATTTGCAGTTTCACAGAATATACAAGCAGAACAGAAAAATAAAGAAACAATTGCATCACACGTAATAGTAGTAGTAGTAATAATAATAACAGTAATAATAATAATACATTTAATAAAACGCTATAATAATTGTCATCAGTGGTATTTGAACGCGGAATCTTTGGTACGACTATGTCACGCTCTACCAACTCACCCACGCGAGATCTACAAAAGAGTCAATCACAGATACGCCTTTCCTGTGTTCCGTAGTTAAGGTGTTACTTTTAACAACCCTTTTCTCAAGTTCAATTGGACGACAGCGCATAGCTGAACTAAATCGGTGTTGTAGTTGATGCTCTATCGACATACAACGCTTGGTGCCGGCCGATGTGGCCGAGCGGTTCTAGGCGCTTCAGCCTGGAACCGCGTGACCGCTAAGGTTGCAGGTTCGAATCCTCCCTCGGGCCTGGATGTGTGATATCCTTAGCTTAGTTAGGTTTAAGTGGTTCTACGTTCTAGGGGACTGACGATCTCAGATGTTAAGCCCCAATGTGCTCAGAGCCATTTACGACGCTTGGTATCGATCTGAGTCTGAAATTTGTCGTTTTGGGTGTAAGAACCTCCGAACATACTTTTCCACTTTTGCACGTTATTTCCCCATCGTGGTTGCCACACCACACGTATGTACATGCGCTGAATTAATACATGACAATGTACTAATGGAGAAGAGAAAAGAAATGCTGAGTCAGCATTTAAAACGATGGACTCAATGAAACAGAGCAGCGTCAGGCGATTTTCTGGTCTGTTGCGTGTATCTCTGTACCATATACCTGTCACTCCTCTGGTTGTGGTTTCCAGACTGGAGTTTCAACTATCTATATCTACATCTACATCCGTACTCCGCAAGCCACCTGACGGTGTGTGGCGGAGGGTAATTCGAGTACCTCTATCGGTTCTCCCTTCTATTCCAGTGTCGTATTGTTCGTGGAAAGAAGGATGTCGGTATGCCTCTGTGCGGGCTCTAATCTCTCTGATGTTACCCTCATGGTATCTTCGCGAGATATACGTAGGAGGGAGAAATATACTGCTTGACTTCTCGGTGAAGGTATGTTCTCGAAACTTCAACAAAAGCCCGTACCGAGCTACTGAGCGTCTCTCCTGCAGAGTCTTCCACTGGAGTTTATCTATCTTCTCCGTAACGCTTTCGCAATTACTAAATGA
The DNA here is from genome assembly GCF_023864345.2 of Schistocerca serialis cubense. Classification (NCBI taxonomy): domain Eukaryota; kingdom Metazoa; phylum Arthropoda; class Insecta; order Orthoptera; family Acrididae; genus Schistocerca; species Schistocerca serialis. The sequence continues at coordinate 1,119,601,059 of NC_064639.1, read as the reverse complement.
TCCTGTAACGAAGCGCGCTGCTCTCCGTTGGATCTTCTCTATCTTCTCTATCAACCGACAATCAACTTTATATGATCATTCCATTTTAAATCACTCGTAATGCCTACTCCCAGATAATTTAAGGAATTAACTGCTTCCAGTTGCTTACCTGCTATGTAGTAGCTATATGATAATCGATCTTTCTTTCTATGTATTCGCAGTATATTACACTTGTCTACATTTAGATTCAATTGCCATTCCCTGCACCATGCGTCAATTTGCTGCAGATCCTCCTGCATTTCAGTACAATTTTCCATTGTTACAACGTCTCGATATACCACAGCATCATCCGCAAAAAGCCTCAGTGAACTTCCGATGTTATCCACAAGATAATTTATGTCTATTGTGAATAGCAACAGTCCTACGACGCTCTCCTGCGGCACACCTGAAATCACTCCTACTTCGGAAGACTTCTCTCCATTGAGAATGACATGCTGCGTTCTGTTATCTAGGAACTTTTCAATCCAATCACACAATTGGTCTGATAGTCCATATGCTCTTACTTTGTTCATTAAACGACTGTGGGGAACTGTATCGAACGCTTTGTGGAAGTCAAGAAACACGGCATCTACCTGGCAACCCGTGTCTATAGCCCTCTGAGTGTCGTGGACGAATAGCGCGAGCTGGGTTTCACACGACCGTCTTTTTCGAAACCCATGCTGATTCCTACAGAGTAGACTTCTAGTCTCCAGAAAAGTCATTATACTCGAAATCCTATATCTTATCGACGTTAGAGATATAGGTCTATGGTTCTGCACATCTGTTCGACGTCCTTTCTTGAAAACGGGGATGACCTGTGCCCTTTTCCAATCCTTCGGAACGCTACGCTCTTCTAGACACCTACGGTACACCGCTGCAAGAAGGGGGCAAGTTCCTTAGCGTACTCTGTGTAAAATCGAACTCGTATCCCATCAGGTCCAGCGGCCTTTCCTCTTTTGAGCGATTTTAATTGTTTCTCTATCTATTTCGATATCTACCATTTTGCCATCTGTGCGACAATCTATAGAAGGAACTACAGTGCAGTCTTCCTCTGTGAAACAGCGTGTGTTAGAGGTAGCTTGGTCCGTTAAGGCTTTTTTTTTTTTTTTTTTTTTTTTTTTTTTTTTTTTTTTTTTTTTTTTTTTTTTTACATTCGTCAATCGTCTTTGTTCAAATTATCTTCCCGTACTCTCGTGTTCTCAGTCCGTTTTAATTGTGTACTAGATAGGTCCGGGGGCTCGGTATCGGGTATGTCTAGACTCGACTTGAATGGCAGCTGCGCCCCGCGGGTGACGTCACGCGTTTTTCTCCAATGAGTCGTCCCAGCGAGCCGCATCCGTCCGCAAGCGCACACCCAGCGTCTTGCCTCCAGCTCACTGGCGCCACCAGCGGAGGAGAAACACGAGCCAGCCGCGTGGGCGGAAGCTTCAGTAGCCGACCAGCCGCAAGTCTAAGAGGTTTTATATTGTCCTCCGTCTCATCTTGTTAATGGTAACATATCTCCAGCACTTCAGAGGCGAAAAAAAGAAGAAAATAAGATTGCCCTTACTCTGTTACCAATATTTGTCATTTTTTAAATGACCTCTATAAAAAGTTGTCAGAAACCGTTGTCAGGGATATACAGTGTGCCCGTGTATCATGATAAAAACAAATAATTTTTTCTCCAGAAGCAAAAAAAAAAAAAAGTGTATGAAGAATGTTTCAAATGGCTCTGAGCACTACGCGACTTAACTTCTGAGGTCATCAGTCGCCTAGAACTTAGAACTAATTGAACTTAACTAACCCAAGGACATCGCACACATCCATGCCTGAGGCAGGATTCGAACCTGCGACCGTAGCGGTCGCTCGGCTCCAGACTGTAGCGCCTAGAACCGCACGGCCACTCTGGCCGGCAGTGTATGCAGCAAACGTTGTTAAGCTACCAAGGGGACATTTACCATTGTGGTTCTCTTTCTTGCTACATTCTTCGTTACGAAGCTAGGGACAGCTACCTTTTTTTTTTCTTCAGAGTGCACCATCCACGTGAACATGACGTTATTAAAATCGTAACGCGAAATTTAAAAAATGGTTCAAATGGCTCTGAGCACTATGCGACTTATCTTCTGAGGTCATCAGTCGCCTAGAACTTAGATCTAATTAAACCTAACTAACCTAAGGACATCACACACATCCATTCCCGAGGCAGGATTCGAACCTGCGAGCGCAGCGGTCTCTCGGCTCCAGACTGTAGCGTCTAGAACCGCACGGCCACTTCGGCCGGCCACGAAATTTACTTTGACTCTCGTATACTTAAGTGCGCGTCATTTATGACGGCGGTCGAATTTAGGTTCGTTCTGCGCATCTGACGTCACAAAACACAGTCAGCCAATGAACAGAGAACGATGTTGCCAGAGCTCGACTGCAGTGCAGAGCACAGACTTCAGTTTTAGAAATGTCCAGTCATAAATAAAGTAATTGAACAAAAGCAATGTCTTGATAGCAGACTTTCTTTTATAGCAAGTTTGGAAAAAGCATTCTTTATACCAATTGCTTCATATTCTATTAATTAATTAAACCAAACAAGCAATAAGTCTCCTAATTCAGGCGATAGCAAGGAAAGGTGTTTGTATCATTCTCACTAACCGCTTTTTCGCAATAAAGAACAGCGGTAATTGTTTATTTCCTATTGTACTTTGACGAAACGTGAGTAATTGATAGTCATACCAACAGTGTTTGCCGGTATTTTGCGTGATATCTTAAAGTCCTCCGGGAGAAGGATGGAATGACGAGCTGCGTTAGCGTAATGATTAAAGTATATTGCTGCTAAGTGAAAGGTTCTGAGTTCAATCCTTGCTCAGTGCTTAATATTCTTTATTTAAAAACAATATCGAAGTGTCTTACTTCATGAATTTTATTCGTTTGAATGTAATTTTTTGAAATTTCTAGTGGCAACTAAAATCGACCATATGGAAAGTATACGCAATGAACTTTTACCTCTGCAAACTCTTCAAAATTTCGTGGAATGGTTTACTACATCTAATGCTGCAAAATAACTGCGTTGAACATCGAAACAAAATTGTCATTTATGGGGGGAGGGTACCAGTCAAGAAGATGTGTAAAAATCAAATTTTTGGGCCAAATCGTTTTTATGAAATCGAATGATAAAGTATGTCAAAGCAGTCGAAACACCATGTGTCTGCACAGGCGAGCAGTGCAATGATGACAAAATCCCGCACATCGCGGAATGCGGGGAGCAATTCTCTGTAGCAGCGAAAGGGTAATGCGGCCGTGGTGGATTTACTTCATGAACTGCGCGCTCCCCCCTAAACGTAAGTTTGCGAACTATACTATGGCGCTGCTTCTCTTGGCGCGTACAACTGGCAACACAGCAATCTCCCGCGTCTGGGCGGGCATGCGCGGACCGCCAAGATAAAAGAATTGAACTATAGCATAGAGGACAGGTACCCGGGGTAACGTAACTTGTCCACTTGTTGGAGTCGTCAGTTAGATTTGTTTACTGAGGACTCCAGCAAGTGGACGAAACGCGCGCGGCAGCGTCTTGTCGCGGTCCGCGCGGCTCCACCCGTCGGAGGTTCGAGTCCTCCTTCGGGCATGGGTGTGTGTGTGTTGTCCTTGGCGTGAGTTAGTTTAAGTTAGATTACGTAGTGCGTAAGCTTAGGTACCGATGACCTGAGCAGTTTGGTCCCATAAGACCTTATCACAAATTTCCAATTTCCAAGTGGACGAATTACTTTACCCTCGGTGTCTGCACTGTACGCTAGCACAAGTGAGCCAAAGTAAGTTTAGTGTTACAAATGTAACGAAAAAGGAAAGGCATATCGGTGTTTCAACCAGCCGTTTCCAGTTGACAGAAAAAAGAAATTGCAACACCAAAAAACAATAAATGTAGAGTTATGAAATTTCAGGAATGCCTTTGTTTAGGTGACGTATTTAAGTGGTTAACGTTGCAAGATCACAGGTTAATGTAAGCGCGAGATAAGCCAATGGAAATGTGAAACATTTGTACATTATTAACCGGTGTAACTGCCAGAATGTTGCATGCAAGCACACAAACATGCATCCATTGTGTTGTACAGGTACTGGAGGTCGGTTTTTGGGACGGAATTTCATACCTTTTGAGCCGGCCTCGGTGGTCTAGCGGTTCCAGGCGCTCAGTCCGGAACCGCTCGACTGCTACGGTCGGAGGTTCGAATCCTGCCTCGGGCATGGATGCGTGTGACGCCCTTAGGTCAGTTAGGTTTAAGTAGTTCTAAGTTCTAGGGGACTGATGACCACAGACGTTAAGTCCCATTGTGCTCAGAGCCATTTGAACCATACCTTTTGGAGTTGGTCAGTCAGTACAGGGACGGTTGATGCTGTTTATGGATGCCGCTATAATTGTCGTCTGATGATGCCCTATATGTGGTCGAATGGGGACAGGTCTGGTGGTCGAGCAGGCCAAGGCAACATGTTGACTCTCTGTAGAGCGTGTTGGGTTACAACAGCGGTATTTGGGCGAGCGTTATCCTGTTGGAAAAGACCAATTGGAACGATGTTCATGAATGGCAGCGTTACAGGTGTTGGTGCAGTGTGCATAGCACGATGATAGGTTGTTACAGGCCCTCAACTGGCCTGCTCCTAATCAACACATGGCCTTCACTGGCGCTGAGGTATAGGGTGTTTCAAAAATGGCCGGTATATTTGAAACGGCAATAAAAACTAAACGAGCAGCGATAGAATTACACCGTTTGTTGCAATATGCTTGGGACAACAGCACATTTTCAGGCGGACAAACTTTCGAAACTACAGTAGTTACAATTTTCAACAACAGATGGCGCTGCAATTGATGTGAAAGATACAGAAGACAGCGCAGTCTGTGGGTGCGCCATTCTGTACGTCGTCTTTCTGCTGTAAGCGTGTGCTGTTCACAACGTGCAAGTGGGCTGTAGACAACATGGTTTATTCCTTAGAACAGAGGATTTTTCTGGTGTTGGAATTCCACCGCCTAGAACACAGTGTTGTTGCAACAAGACGAAGTTTTCAACGGAGGTTTAATGTAACCAAAGGACCGAAATGCGATACAATAAAGGATCTGTTTGAAAAATTTCAACGGACTGGGAACGTGACAGATGAACGTGCTGGAAAGGTAAGGCGACCGCGTACGGCAACCACAGAGGGCAACGCGCAGCTAGTGCAGCAGGTGATCCGACAGCGGCCTCGGGTTTCCGTTCGCCGTGTTGCAGCTGCGGTCCAAATGACGCCAACGTCCACGTATCGTCTCATGCGCCAGAGTTTACACCTCTATCCATACAAAATTCAAACGCGGCAACCCCTCAGCACCGCTACCATTGCTGCACGAGAGACATTCGCTAATCATATAGTGCACAGGATTGATGACGGCGATATGCATTTGGTTTACTGACGAAGCTTATTTTTACCTGGACGGCTTCGTCAATAAACAGAACTGGCGCATATGGGGAACCGAAAAGCCCCATGTTGCAGTCCCATCGTCCCTGCATCCTCAAAAAGTACTTGTCTGGGCCGCCATTTCTTCCAAAGGAATCATTGGCCCATTTTTCAGATCCGAAACGATTACTGCATCACGCTATCTGGACAATCTTCGTGAATTGGTGGCGGTACAAACTGCCTTAGACGACACTGCGAACACCTCGTGGTTTATGCAAGATGGTGCCCGGCCACATCGCACGGCCGACGTCTTTAATTTCCTGAATGAATATTTCGATGATCGTGTGATTGCTTTGGGCTATCCGAAACATACAGGAGGCGGCGTGGATTGGCCTCCCTATTCGCCAGACATGAACCCCTGTGACTTCTTTCTGTGGGGACACTTGAAAGACCAGGTGTACCGCCAGAATCCAGAAACAATTGAACAGCTGAAGCAGTACATCTCATCTGCATGTGAAGCCATTCCGCCAGACACGTTGTCAAAGGTTTCGGGTAATTTCATTCAGAGACTACGCCATATTATTGCTACGCATGGTGGATATGTGGAAAATATCGTACTATAGAGTTTCCCAGACCGCAGCGCCATCTGTTGTTGAAAATTGTAACTACTGTAATTTCGAAAGTTTGTCCGCCTGAAAATGTACTGTTGTCCCAAGCATATTGCAACAAACGGTGTATTTATATCGCTGCTCGTTTAGTTTTTATTCCCGTTTCAAATATACCGATCATTTTTGAAACACCCTGTAGAAGCAGCTTTCATCAGGAAACACAACAGACCTTCACCCTGCCCTCCAATGAGCTGTCGCTTGAAGTTACAAATGGCGATATTTTCGGGTATTTGAAGTGGACGCTACAGGGCATCTGGGTCGGAGCTGAAGTTAATGTAACCGATTTGTAACAGCTCTTTGTGCAATTGTGGTGCCAGCTGCTGCAGATACAGTAGGATGCCCTAGGCCCATACGCCGAACACAATGATATTACCCCACAGTAGTGCTACGTGGCCGTCCGAAACCCGGACCTCTTACCACCATACATTCTAGTGACTACCGCTGCCAGCAATCACGTACAGTGGCTAAATTCCTGCCAAGTCTTTCTACATTATTGCAGAAGGAACATCCGGCTTCTCGTAGCTCCATTACACGTCCTCGTACAAATTCTGTGAATTTTTGAGTTTTGACGTCCTTGTCGGCTCAAAAGCATTCATTACGTCAAATCACCACGTCCACTGTGAAAGGCAACTAGCGCTCGCGACTGTTGCAGCGTGTATTTAAAGCAAACCTGATTTGCTCCGTTAAAATGGCCCTAACAGCGACACTTTAAGCGACTGGCGAGCAACTGGAATAGACGTCGTCTTTCACTCCTACCAACTTTCGTTTATATTTCAAAACTTCTTTTTGGTGTTGCAGCCTCGCGGGATTAGCCGAGCGGTCTAGGGGCACTGCAGTCATGGTCTGTGCGCCTGGTCCTGGCAGAGGTTCGAGTCCTCCCTCGGGCATGGGTGTGTGTGTTTGTCCTTAGGATAATTTAGGTTAAGTAGTGTCTAAGTTAAGGGACTGATGACCTAAGCAGTTAAGTCCCATAAGATTTCACAAACATTTCAATTTTTTTTGTGTTGCAATTTTCTTTTGCTCCAGTGTGCAACGTACACCAACTATAGAGAATGTAAGGAACCAGACCAGTGTGGAATTTTTATGGATGACCGTATGCCATGTCATCGGACCACAGCTGTTCGCAATTGGTTTGAAGATTATTCTGGACAGTTAGAGCAAATGATTTGGCCATCCTGATGGCCAAGGGTGAATCCCATAAAACATTTATGCGACGTAATCTAGCGCTCATTTCGTGCTCCAGTAACATTTTCTCATTATGGTCGGCTACAGAGGCAGCATGGTTCAATATTTATGCAGGGGACTTCCAATGACTTGTTGAATCAATGACACCTCGAGTTGTTGCGCTACAACGCGATAAAGGAGGTCCAACACTATATTAGGAGATTATAACTTCTGTCCCTCAGTCTACTGCATCCGTTAATCTACAGTTACTTCTATTACACCCATATATTTTTACGTTGTTAGAGAAGGCGGTTGTCTGATGTGTTTTGTGGAGAGAGGGACGGTTTCGCCATTCTGCTCACTTTGTCCCAGAGCACACCTTCTAGCCGTCGGTAATTTTCAAGGCTGTGTTAAGAGCAACAGTGTGCCTCTGTTTCTGTCTCTCCTGAAAAAAATTACATCGTTTCTTCATTTCTTTTTAACGCAACACACTACATTGGCTACACAGCGTCGCCATACCTGAAGTAATATGAACATCTACACTAAATCCAGAATGAGATTTTCACTCTGCAGCGGAGTGTGCGCTGCTATGAAACTTCCTGGCAAATTAAAACTGTGTGCCGGACAGAGATTCTGGATAAATCCCCAAGGCTGTGGCTAAGCCATGTCTCCGCAATATCCTTTCTGTGAGGAGTGCTAGTCCTGCATTGTTCGCAGGAGAGCTTCTGTAAAGTTTGGAAGGTAGAAGACGAGATACTGGCAGAAGTAAAGCTGTGAGGACGGGGCGTGAGTTCTGCTTGGGTAGCTCAGTTGGCAGAGCACTTACCCGCGAAAGGCAAAGGTCCCAAGTTCGAATCTCGGTCCAGCACACAGTTTTAATCTGCCAGGAAGTTTAATCTACATTAAATATTCCACGCGCACTCAAATCCACAGGCCACATAAATACAATAACTGCGTTTGGTTCTACATCCTGGTACAAGGCTTTCTGTTGGATGCCGTTACGGTGACTTGCCGATTCGCAAAACACCCCGTCAATCCTACTGGGGAGAGGTGACCTAGAGTTCACTGTAGAATCTGAACAACATGGCGTTGCTGCCATATCTTCACATCACCGAGAACTGAAGACTAGATTAAAGGCAGACTTGAAATGTTGTAAACACCCTGATCCAGTCGGAATTATTACCGCCTTGTGGCAACAATAGTCAACATGGAGCAGCTTACGTAAGCAGTAATGGCTGATATGCATATGGTACACGACTCTGTGAATGGAAATGGACGAATTGCATTGAGAGAGTATCGACAGCGCTTTCCCAACCGACGGGTTCCACAACACGAAACACTGGGGCGTCTGCATTGCCTGATAGGTGAAACGGGCTCTTTTCTCCGGAATCGAAGAGAGCGAATTCCCGAAACAGAAGACGAGATTCTGCGACATGTTGAAGACATTTCATCTACAAGCACACGATGTATTGCACACGTCCTTGTGGAATGTGTTACCTTACGAGAAAGTTAATCCTTCCCATTTTCAGCGCGTGGCAGTAGTAGCACCTGAAGATTTACCCCAGCGTATGCAGTTCACACAATCATTTTTACAACAGACTGACCTAGAGCCCTTATTTACGGCCGAAGCTTTGTTTACTTATGAAGGCTGCTTCGGTATCCACAATTCGCCTGTTCGCCCGCACCAATCCTAGAGGCACTCGACCTCGTTCTCATCAACAGCGATTCATTGTTAATGGTTAGGCCTATACTCCCCGTGATAGGTTGGTTAGACTACACATTCTTTCATTCCGCCTCAACGCACGAAGATATCGCGTCTTCGTGGATCATGTGTTGCCAGAACAGATAGAGGATGTACCTCTGAATGTTAGACAAAGGATGTACTTCCAGCGCGGTAGGGCGCCAGTCCACTTCAGTGTTGCTGAGAATCACCTTCGGGATTCGATGGATTGGCCGAGCTGACGTTGTGGACTGGCCAGCCACATTACCTGACCTCGCGTGTGCGAATCTCTCCCTCTCGGAGCATATCTAGCAGCTTATGTATGAAACCGTTGTGCAAATAGAAGAAGACCTAGTGCTAAAATTTCTGTCGCTGCCGATATCACTGCCGATATGAAAGGAATCTTCAAACGGACACGTCACCAATGGTCCGACGATTTACTGCATGCGTGCAGGCAGTGTTCGCTCATTCGAGCAGTTACTGTAAGTGCTACTGCTGTAATTGATATGCTAAACAATCGTCTGTGTAAATCGTCCCTAGCATCAGACACGAGGTTCTCTATTTCTTGTACTAATTTGAGCTAATGGTTTCGGAACGCCCTGTATACAGGGTGGTCCATTGATAGTGACAGGGCCAAATATCTCACGAAATAAGTATCAAACGAAAAAACTACAAAGAACTAAAGTCGTCTAGCTTGAAGGGGGAAACCAGATGGCGCTGTGGTTGGTCCGCTAGATGGCGCTGCAATGGGTCAAACGGATATCAACAGCGTTTTTTTTTAAATAGGAACCCACATTTTTATTACATATCCGTGTAGTACGTGAAGAAATATGAATGTCTTAGTTGAACCACTTTTTTCGCTTTGTGATAGACGGTGCTGTAACAGTCACAAACGTATAAGTACGTGGTATCACGTAACATTCCGCCAGTGCGGGCGGTTTTTGCTTCGTGATACATTACTCGTGTTAAAATGGACCGTTTACTAATTGCAGAAAAGGTCGATATCGTGTTGATGTATGGCTATTAGGATCAAAATGCCCAACCGGCATAATATGCACTATTCGGCATCGGAAAATCCACGATGGCTGCGACAAGTGGAACATCAATGACCTTGGCGGGTTAATGTATGGTGCGGCATTATGGGAGGAAGGATAATTGGCCCCCATTTTATCGATGGTAATCTACATGGTGCAATGTATGCTGACTTCGTAGGTAATGTTCTACCGATGTTACTACAAGATGTTTCACTATATGACAGAATGGCGATGTACTTCCAACATGATGGATGTCTGGCACGGCATTGAATAGCATATTTCATGACAGGTGGATTGGTCGTCGAAGCACCATACCATGGCCCGCACGTTCACCCGATCTGTGGTTCCCGGATATCTTTCTGTGGGGAAAGATGAAGGATATTTGCTATCGTGATCCACCGACAACGCCTGACAACAGGTGTCAGCGCATTGTCAATGCATGTGCGAACATTACGGAAGGCGAACTACTCGCTGTTGAGAGAAATGTCGTTACACGTATTGCCAAATGCATTGAGGTTGACGGACATCATTTTGAGCATTTATTGCGTTAATGTCGTATTTATGGGTAATCACGCTGTAACAGCATGCGTTCTCAGAAATAATAAGCTCAGAAAGGTACATGTATGACATTGGAACAACCGAAATAAAATGTTCAAACGTAGCTACGTTCGGTATTTTAATTTTAATTAAAAAAAGCTAGGCGGCCGCGGTGGACGAGCGGTTCTAGGCGCTTCAGTCCGGAACCGCGTGACTGCTACGGTCGCAGGTTCGAATCCTGCCTCGGGCATGGATGTGTGTGATGTCCTTAGGTTAGTTAGGTTTAAGTAGTTCTAAGGTCTAGGGGAGTGATGATCTCAGATGTTAAGTCCCATAGTGCTCAGAGCCATTTTTAAAAAACCTACCTGTTACCAACTGTTCATCTAAAATTGTGAGCCATGTTTGTGACTATTACAGTGCCATCTATCACAAAGCGAAAAAAGTGGCCCAACTAAAACATTCATATTTCTTTACGTACTACACAATAATGTAATAAAAAATGGGGGTTCCTATTTAAAAAAACCGCTGTTGATATACGTTTGACCTATGGCAGCGCCATCTAGCGGCCCAACCATGGCGCCATCTGGTTTCCCCCTTCAAGCTAGACAAGTTTCGTTCTTTGTAGTTTTTCCGTTTGACGCTTATTTCGTGAGATATTTGGCCCGGTCACGATCAGTGGACCACCCTGTATAGGGATTACGTCACTACGATACAGAAAGCCCTCACGCCAAAACCGACCGTCCTGCCTGTGGTTGAGGTGGGCACGGTGATGTCTGAGTGGCACCCGCCGCTGTGAGTCTGCTGCGACCCACGGGCCGCGCCGGGCCGCTGCTGGAGTTGTCGCCTCGCCTCGCGCCTCCAGCGTCGCATTCCAGCCGGCGCGGCACCGCGCGCTATCTCCAGTAAAAAACGCTCCATTAATACCGGCGGTGGGAACGCCGCACTTGATGCGCCCCCTGCCCCCCCCCCCCCCCCCCCGCCTCCAACACCAACACCAACACCAGCACCGACACGAGCGCCCGCCTTATCTCTAACTGGCTGCCCGCTGCTCTCGTTTTATTGCGGCGTTAGCGGAGACACGAGGGCAAGCGGTCCCACTGCGACCTGGCTCTCGTTTACGAGCTTCAGCCTTCGCTAATCGTATCTCAGCCGCACCGCTGCCGCAAAACCTCCGTGCCGAACCGACGGCTCATGTGCCGTGACCCGTTTCGGTGCCATTAGCGCCAGCTGCGGGGCACCTCCAACAGGCGCTGCTTTTGTAATTAAACACCTGAGATCTTTGACCCATGGTGGCAATTAGAAATTGTGAAAATACTGCATTTTTAAAGACAACGACGCATGTTCTTAAACATATTGCGTCCATTGATCTACGGTAACGGGAAGATCAGTTTGGATTCCGTACAAATGTTGGAACACGTGAGGCAATACTGGCCCTACGACTTATCTTAGAAGAAACATTAAGGAAAGGCAAACCAACGTTTCTAGCATTTATAGGCACAGAGAAAGCTTTTGACAATGTTGATTGGAATACTCTCTTTCAAATTCTGAAGGTGGCAGAGGTAAAATACAGGGAGCGAAAGGCTATTTACAATTTGTACAGAAACCAGATGGCAGTTACAAGACTCGAGGGGTACGAAAGGGAAGCAGTGGTTGAGAAGGGAGTGAGACAGGGTTGTAGCCTATCCCCGATGTTATTCAATCTGTATATTGAGCAAGCAATGACGGAAACAAATGAAAAATTCGGAGCAGGTATCAAAATCCATGGAGAAGAAATAAAAACTTTGAAGTCCGCCGATGACATTGTAATTATGTCAGAGACAGCAAAGGACTTGGGAGAGCAGTTGAATGGAATGAGTAGTGTCTCGAAAGGAGGATATAAGATGAACATCAACAAAAGCAAAACGAGGATAATGGAATGTAGTCGAATTAAGTCGGGCGATGCTGAGGGAATTAAATTAGGAAATCAGACACTTAAAGTAATAAAGCAGTTTTGCTATTTGGGGAGCAAAATAACTGATGATGGTCGAAGTAGAGAGGATATAAAATGTAGACTGGCAATGGCAGGGAAAGCGTTTCTCAAGAAGAGAAAAGAGTTAACATCGAGTATAGATTTAAGTGTCAGGAAGTCGTTTCTGAAAGTATTTGTATGGAGTGTAGCCATGTATGGAAGTGAAACGTGGACGATAAATAGTTTGGACAAGAATAGAATAGAAGCTTTCGAAATGTGATGTTACAGAAGAATGCTGAAGATTAGATGGGTAGTTCATATAACTAATGAGGAAGTATTGAATAGAACTGGGGAGACGAGGAGTTTGTGGCAAAACTTGACAACTAGAAGGGACCGGTTGGTAGGACATGTTCTGAGGCATCAAGGGATCACAAATTTAGCATTGCAGGGAAGCGTGGAGGGTAAAAATCGTAGAGGAAGACCAAGAGATGAATACACTAAGCAGATGCAGATGGATGTAGGTTGCAGTAAGTACTGGGAGCTGAAGAAGCTTGCACAGGATAGAGTAGCATGGAGAGCTGCATCAAACCAGTCTCAGTACTGAAGACCACAACAACAACATAGTGGTGCCGAAGTAATAAGGTGGTTGCGTGGTACCTTCTCTGCAGAAAGGGACGGGGTGTAGTTCGCTGTGTCGCCAGTCTGTCCAATTTGTCCCACACCGCACTCTCTAGCCATTGTTTTTTTTTTTTTTTTTAATGATTAAGGCTGTGTTAAGCGTGACAACAGGCAGCTTTTTCCGTTTCTGACACTTCCTGGAAAAATTTATATCGTTTTATAACACACTGTCAAAATTTCCCCGCCATACCTAAACTAACATGAAAATCTACACCAAATATTCTACACGTACACCAAAGGACACGCTACACAAACATAATAATTCCGTGTGTTTGAGCGGCCTGGTGCAAGTAATTCTATTGGTTACCATTTCAGGACCTGCCTATCCCTCACTAATCACACTTATCCTAACTGCGGAGAGGAGCGTAGAGTGAAGAATCTGAACAACATGTCCTTGTTGGCAAATCTTCACATCTCTGAGAGCACAAGGCTAGATTAAAGGCACACTAAAATATTACTTGCTGACCAGGATTCGATTTCGCGGCCTTTCCGTTTCCATGTGCGTCCTTTACCTTTACACCATCGCGCCCGCCGCACCCCACAGTCAGTGATGGCTGCTGCAGTCTCTTGCTACTGTGCGTCGCAACCTCCCTCCCAGTGCCCCAATCGCCTTTTTATCTACACGTTACTCTACTGATGTTCACAGACCCAGGCGCTAGTTAATTGCCACCCCTAGAGGCACGAAACATTTAAACTAGCTTGAAACACATTTTTGGCTTCGGCAGTGTTATAACTAGGTATCCGGATTTTTATTGTTATTTCTGCACATACGAAAGCATATGATGAAATGCTTTTCCCTCAGCTCTTTCACAACCAACCTGAAAGTAGTATTTATCTATTAATTCTGTTAATCATGTTATCTGAATGTTATCAAAAAACTGAGAGCCAAGTCAGCACCATCCACTCAATCATCTACAAGTTATCTATTTTACAAATTGACTGTTGCGGTTTTTTCGACTTTTCAAAACCGTGAGAGAGTGGTTTTCAGCAGTACATCATGAATGTATTCAATAGAAGCATGTCGACGTAGTTTTAATGTACCCATTGTTGAAAAGATAGGAAGATCGCTTTTTAAGGACCTAACCTCAAGTAAAAAAAAAACCGCAGCAGTTATGACCCTTCCACAAACCTCACGCATACAGTTCTGGAAATCCTAAAAGATATATTGTCTACAACGAACTTCTCTAGACTATAAGAGGTATTCGTCCTAGAAGTGCTAAATACTTTCTGGATTGCGGAGGTTTATTTAGAAATAATTGCCGACCCAACAGAGCTACTGAGAATGATGTTCTCTGACATACGTATATAAGTACTTTTACACAGTGTTTGTCAGAATATGTCTCGTTTCTGACTACCTGTTACATAAAAGCTCCCTTTTTTGTCTGATACTTGCAGTATTTCATATTAATAAAGTGCATAGGCTATATCTATTCAGAGGCATCGAATACAAATTATTACACTATTTTGATTACTTGTATTGGTGTGAGATGACCGTTTGTGACGCTATGATATTTATTTTAAAATGTGAGGCCACAGACCGTGAGGGCAAGGGGTGCGCCAACCATTATCTTCAGTACCCTCAGTCAGTTTCTGCTTCACCTACCGTATTTCGTTGGTTAGAGAAGTGTTAGAAATAGATTGATATAACGGGAGGTCCTAGCTCCCACCAAGACCGGGAATATACAGCAAACTATTTATTCATTCACTGCTGGCATAACTTTCATTGATAGTGTAAGTAGGCTGTTTAGGTTTTTTTTTATTGGTAACGCCACGTATGAAAATCACTGGCTGTGCTGTGTGCAGTCTATGGCTGGTTTGCATTGTTGTTTGCTATTGTAGTGTCGGGCAGTTGGATGTTAACAGCGCGTAGCGTTACGCAGTTGGAGGTGAGCCGCCAGCAGTGGTGAATGTGGGGAGAGAGATGGCGGAGTTTTGAGAGCGGATGATCTGGACGTGTGTCCATCAGAGACAGTAAATTTGTAAGACTGGATGTCATGAACTGGTATGGCAACACTATTAAGGTAAATACATTGTTTGTTCTCTATCAAAATCTTTCATTTGCTAACTATGCCTATCAGTAGTTAGTGTCTTCAGTAGTATGAATCTTTTATTTAGCTGGCAGTAGTGGCGCTCGCTGTATTGCAGTAGTTCGAGTAACGAAGATTTTTGTGAGGTAAGTGATTTGTGAAACGTATAGGTTAATGTTAGTCAGGGCCATTCTTTTGTTATTGAGAGTCAGATTGCGTTGCGCTAAAAATATTGTGTGTCAGTTTAGTGTTGATCAGAATAGGTAAAGAGCGAAATGTCTGAGTACGTTCAGTTCTGCTCAGCTTTTTGAAAGTCAAATAATGTAAGAGGTTTATCAGCATAGTAATTCATTAATTTTTCAAAGGGGACGTTTCAACAGCAATGGATAACTCCGCGTCATGCTGTTTATTTGAAACTTTTCGCTCTTGTTTGCCCATAGATTATCGCCTTCGAGACGAAATAACGAAGTCTGTCATCATTTTATGGAGCAAGTATATTAAATGTATGTCATTCTACGATAAGCTGAGCATCTGCTGCCTGCTGCGACAGAGGTAGGAGAGCTCAAGGACTCACCTGCTCGCACGCTGTCCTGCAGGATCCGCTGACGTCAGAGCAGCACGAGGCGTCTGCAACACACAAGTCTTGCTCACTGCACGAAAATCACCCACAGGGAAGATGCAAGAAACACAGCATTTATTATAAGGCAATATTATTCTTCTTGATACCGGTTGTTCAACGAGGTTCTCTCCCCTTGCAATATTACATGTACTAATTACAGAGAAACACAAAATACAAAGAAAAATCACGATGAAGAGGTTCCAACATGTACATTATTCAGCGAATGGACTGGTTTTTTACGTTGTTTGTTTACATTCGCTGAAGACAACAGTCATACATCTGTTGCATGAAAGCGACATTTCTCCACTTAGGCTGTATATTCAGCAAAATCTCTTCTTAGTTATACAACATGTTTAGGTTTAAAAGACCATTTTCGAGAGATACCCACATTGCGTTCGGAAATTTGGAAATTTGTGAGAAGTTCCTACGGGGCCAAACTGCTGAGGTCCTCGGTCCCTAGGCTTATACACTACTTATCTAACTTAAACTAACTTACGCTAAGGTCAACACACACCCATGTCCGAAAGAGGACTCGAACTTCGGACGGGGGGACCCGCGCAAGCCGTTGCCGCCCCGGACCGAGCAGCTGCCCCGCGCGGCTGTGGCGTCTGGGCAGAGCGTGGAATGTGTGTGCATAATGTACAGGTATGGCCTTTTCAATTGCACACTTCTGTGTGGATATAGTGCTCAACGGAGCGACTGCCAGACACAATTTCTTTATGAGTGACCACTGATGGCTAGCAGTAGCTGTTTTTAGCAACGATGATCTTGTGTTTGGCAATTCTATTCCCAGTTTATGAAGGGAACATCAACTACCCGTCATATGTCTTGGTTTTAATTTCTCTAAATAAGTAAATACCGTCTTTTGTATATCTTCTTCATGTGTACAGTACAGTCATACATCTGTTGCATGAAAGCGACATTTCTCCACTTAGGCAGTATATTCAGTAAAATCTCTTCTTAGTTATACAACATCTTTAGGTTTAAAAGACCATTTTCGAGAGATACCCACACTGAAGTGACATACACATGAAAATGGCAGTAAAATCACGCGATGTGCTAGCATAAGTCATGGTTTATAGATCACATTGTTCGTGATGGTTTGGCACGTAGTGGGTGCAAATATATTTCCCCTCAAGTTCATCGGCAATGCGTTTGTCTTTAATGACAGGACAGTTTCTATGATTGAAAATTTTTATAATACTGTGTCGTCGTGTATTGTCTTGTCTTGTCGTTAGTGTTAGCTATCTGATAAAGGGTTACAGTATACTGTTCACATATCTAACATTAAGCTAGTATTTGCTGAAAAATGTTCGGTCTACTAATTCGTGTTGCACTAACTACACACTGCACATCTGTATCTACAACTACAACTACTTATTTACTATGCAAGTCAAACTTAAGTGCCTGGCAGTGGCTTCACCGAACCACCTTCACAATGATTCTCTATTACTGCACTCTAGAACAGCGTGCGGGAAAAAACCAACGCCTTCATCTTTCCATGCGAGCTCTGAGCAGGAGGTTGGTGATTGAAATTTTGTGAGAAGATCCCGCCACAACAAGAAACACTTACTTTCATCATGTTCACCCCAAATCCTCTATCATCTTAGTGACACACTCCCTCTATTTCTCATTAATGCGAATAGTGCTCTCCTTCTTTGAACTTTCTCGATGTAATCCTTTAACCCCATTTGGAAAGAATTCCACACCGAGCAGCAGTACCCCAAACGAGGACGGACAAGCACATTGTAGCAGTCTCTTTAGTAGATCTGTTGCATCTTCTAAATGTTCTGCCAAGAAAACAGAGTCTCTGGTTCGGTTTCAATAAAAATTGTTCAAAACTGTAATTCCTGATGACTTAACTAGGTGATAAATAACAGTATCATCTGCAATCCACCAAGGCGGCAGCTTAGATTGTCTCCTCAACCGTTGTATATACACTACTGGCCATCAAAATTGCTACACCACGAAGATGACCTGCTACAGATGCGAAATTTAACCGACAGGAAGAAGATTCTGTGATATACAAGTGATTAGCTTTTCAGAGCATTCACACAAGGTTGGCACCTACAACGTGCCGACATGAGGAAAGTTTCCAACCGATTTCTCAAACACAAACAGCAGTTGACTGGCGTTCCCTGGTGAAACGTTGTTGTGATGCCTCGCGTAAGGAGGACAAATGCGTACCATCACGTTTCCGACTTTGATAAACGTCGGATTGTAGCCTATCGCGATTGCGGTTTATCGTATCGCGACATTGCTGCTCGCGTTGGTCGAGATCCAATGACTGTTATCAGAATATGGAATCGGTGGGTTCAGGAGGGTAATACGGAACGACGTGCTGGATCCCAACGGCCTCGTATCACTAGCAGTCGAGATGACAGGCATCTTATCCGCATGGCTGTAACGGATCGTGCAGCCACGTCTCGATCCCTGAGTCAACAGATGGGGACGTTTGCAAGACAACAACCATCTACAAGAACAGTTCGACGACGTTTGCAGCAGCATAGACTATCAGCTCGGAGCTCGGAGACCATGGCTGCGGTTACCCTTGACCTTGCATCACAGACAGGAGCGCCTGCGATGGTGTACTCAACGACGAACCTGGGTGCACGAATGGCAATACGTCATTTTTTCGGATGAATCCAAGTTCTGTTAACAGCATCATAATGGTTGCAACCGTGTTAGGCGACATCATGGTGAACGCACATTGGAAGGGTGTATTCGTCATCGCCATACTGGCGTATCACCCGGCGTGATGGTATGGAGTGCCATTGGTTACACGTCTCGGTCACCTCTTATTCGCACTGACGGCACTTTGAACAGTGGACGTTACATTTCAGATGTTTTACGACCCGTGGCTCTACCCCTCATTCGATCCCTGCGAAACCCTACATTTCAGCAGGATAATGCACGCCCTCATGTTGCAGGTCCTGTACGGGTCTTTCTGGATACAGAAAATGTTCGACTGCTGCCCTGGCCAGCACATTCTCCAGATCTCTCACCAATTGAAAACGTCTGGCCAATGGTGGCCGAACAACTGGCTCCTCACAATACGCCAGTCACTCTTGATGAACTGTGGTATCGTGTTGAAGCTGCATGGGCATCTGTACCTGCACACGCCAACCAAGCTCTGTTTGACTCAATGCCCAGGCGTATCAACGCCTTTATTACGGCCATAGGTGGTTGTTCTGGCTACTGATTTTTCAGAATCTATGCACCCAAATTACGGGAAAATGTAATCACATGTCAGTTCTAGTATAATATATTTGTCCAATGAATACCCGTTTATCATCTGCATTTCTTCTTGGTGTAGCAATTTTAATGGCCAGTAGTGCAAAAGGGAACAGCAGCGAGCGTGTAACACTACCTTATGGAACTCCAGAAACCATTTTTGTTTTATTCGATGACTTACCGTCAACTACTGCGAAGTGCGACTTCTCTGACAGGAAATCACGAATCCTGTCGCATAGCTCAGATAATATTCCATAAGCATGCAATTTGATTACATGGTGCGAGGAGCCCTCTGGAAATCTAGAAATAAGGAATCGGTTTGAAATCCCTTATCGATAGCTATCAACACTTTGTGTGGGTAAAGAACTACTTGTGTTTTACAATAACGACGTTTTCTAAATCCCAGTTGATTGTGAGTCAACAGACCGTTCTCTTCGAGGTAATTTATAATGTTTGAACACTTTGTGTGTTCCAGTACCCTGTTGAATATCGACTTTAATCATACACAGGTCCGTACTTTAGTGGATTGCTCCTATTGCCTTCCTTGAATATTTGTGTGACCTGTGCAACTTTCAAGGCCTAGGCTACAGATTTGTCAAAAACGCGTTCAAGTGTGTGTGAAATCTAATGGGACTTCACTGCTAAGGTCTTCGGTCCCTACGCTTACGCACTACTTAACCTGAGTTATCCTAAGGACAAACAGACACACCCATACCCGAGGGAGGACTCGAACCTCCGGCGGGATCAGCCGCACAGTCCATGACTGCAGCGCCCTGACCGCTCGGCTAATCCCGCGCGGCGCAGATTTATCGTCGAGGGAGCGGTTGTAAATGATTGTTAAGTATGGAGCTGATGCATCAGCATAATCTGAAAGGAACCTAACTGGTATACAATATCTCCTTCTAAGTTACTCATGTTGGCAGGTGTTCTTGATTCCCTGAAACTCCTGTTTTGCCTGCAGAGGCTGTTGATGTAACTGATGACGATACTTAGATTCCCATCGTCGATTGGTCAGCGATTGCAATACTCCATAGATGAAACCATTCATCATCCTGGCCGTCAGGTACAGACTGCAACTACCAGATGCAGCTCTGACATCGAGCGAAAGTATCTCAGTTAGTCAGTAGGTGCAGCATCATTTGCTCAATGGCGCAATGATTTTCTCAGACTTCTATCCAAAACATAATAGGTATATAAGACATTAATAAACTGAAGTGTGTACTGACTGGAAAGAGATGCAGTACTTACAAGTCACATAATTTAAGCCAGAAAGGCGACGTCATGAAAAGTTGTAAATAAGAGTTTTGTTGCAACCCGTGTTCACTCAGGTACGAGCAGCCCTTAAAGCTCACCATCTTATCTTATCTACAACTTTTCATGTTGTCGCCTTTCCGGCTTAAATTTTTTTTAGAATGTGACTTGTAAGTACTGCATCTCTGTCCAGTCAGTACCCACTTCAGTTTATTAATGTCTTATATACCTATTATGTTTTAGAACAGTTAGTTTAATTCTGAAGACGACGCTCATAGTAGCGTCGAAACCTGGTCAATTTTGACTTAATATTTGTGACCGAGGGCTTATTTGTTCTAATATAGTTCAACTAAAACCGGTACATGACCTACCGAAGTCCGAGTAACGGGCCGTGGCGATTGGAGCCTACTCCCCAGTGTTGGTTCTTGTGCAATGCTGAACGTATCACTTGGGTGATACTGTATTCTGCGATCTATAACCTTTACTTAATACGTTGAGAGATGACATGAGCCCCCTCTCATATTTCTATCTTACTCTGAGTAATTCGATTTTCCTCTCTAATTGCATATGGTGAAAAGTTGCTATTCCTTCACACGCGGACTTCCCACGAAGCGTCTCTAGTCACCTGGGTGGTCCGGTGACAGGCGGGCTGTGCTGATTTTGAAAGGGTTAAGCCAACGGGTGTGAGGGAGTCGAGTGGATGCTTTCCAGACGCCGACATTGTCATAAGAGCGGCGGCGACACGCCCACAGGGGCCTGATTGAGTGGCCGGGCTAGAGATTCCGTTACTTCGCAGAAACTTAGTGAAAATACTTTCTTGCGGGCTACCAGCCAGGTGTGGGAATGACTTGTGTTCCCAGGCGTCTTGGCGGGCTAATTCCCGCGTTTTCTCCAAAATCATAACTGTGATTGGCTTGCTCACGAGATAGCTCCGTGACGTAGCAAAATCGGCGCAGAAATTGGCGCCAAGTATCTCCATTGGTGGACTAGTACTGAGTTGGCAATAGAGTGGAATTTTCCGCCAGTTTTCGAGTTGCTGATTGGAACGTTTAACCACGGCCACTGTCGTGGGGGCGGGAATGTTCTGTGTTCTGCTTGTACGGGTGCTCTTGAGAGGGTCGGCTCTCGCCTTTCGGTCGGAGTAGCTTACAAGATTGAGCTCTCGCTGCTCTGGACAGCCTGCCTTCCGTTGGCTGTCTAATATACTTTTGTTTAATTGCAACTGTTTGACGAAGTTGCTGAAATTTCGACTTCAACGTAACTTTCCGAGTACAGTTGTCAATTGAGTGTTCTGTGTACAAGCGGCCTATGTTTCTGTCTTGAGCAGTTTTGGCTAAAGTTGACTATATCGGAGTTACTGTGTGACTTCGCTTGTTAAAATCAATCACTGTACCATCAGTGATTGTGTGGTGGGCCTTCTTTGTCTCCCTCAGAGGCGCATTTGTATTGCTAGACCAGGATAGTTTGTTTCGGGCTAAAGTCGCGACATTATCACCACCACGACGGGACGTCGAAGCAACCAGCCATCGCCTCCGGTACGCCAGATCGTGTTCTTGCAGTTAAGAAGACAGCTTGGTAGTGTATGTCCACAGAACCAGCAGATTAGGGAATTTTGCTAGGTGATAATCAAAGCTCAGCAGAGCGCACCTGTTCGTCTTTTCTAACTTTGTTCTGTCTTGGGTGTTCATTTTCTGAGTTCTCACTACTGTAGCAGCAATTAATGTTGGGTTGGCTGGGTGTTTCTCTTAAGATTTGAGTTGCAAGGAATTGGCTCCACTTACCACTTCGTGATAAATGTCACAATCTAGTTTGTGGCCAACTTCACCTTCACAGCATTTATTTGAGTATCCAATTTGACGTATTCTAAATGTTTCATGTGTTTTGTTTATTATTTTGAGTTTGGTCATAATAAATCACATTGTTATTTTTGGACAGAACTTTCATTCTGTGGATCGGTAAAGCAACCCTTTCATTTCTCACTACGTTAATGAAACTTCCCTTTATTTAATTAATTTCTATCAAATTAAATTATTGCAGGTGCCAATCTCTTTTCTACTCCACTTGCACGGTCGACTACAGTCAGTTCGCGTTTCTTCTTAATCCATGTGCAACAGCAAAAGTCGGAGTTAGTAAAGGGGAGCTTAGAGCATCATTTACATATGAAGATTCTAGAAGAATTTAGTGTTAAATACACTGCTAGCCCCGGCACCTCGCAACGTATATATGTGAAAAAAGTACAGCAATATTTAGCAGATTTAACTAGGAAAGTAATAGGTCCAGGAGGTTATGGGTGCTCGTTGTTATGGGGAAGAGCTCTGGAAGCGATTTGTGTCGGCAGCTGGTGTGCGAGGGACGTCCGAAAGCGTTGCCAGTTCCACCACGAGGGTGATCAGGGGCGTCGCAGAGGAATTCGCAATTAAGGGCAGGCGGTACGGCGGCTGGCAGCTGAAACAGGCGTCGCGACGCCGCAGCACCACCGCGGCGGGTGGCGCTGTCTGGCGGCGGCGCCTGCAACCGCGCGAGAAGGGGTTGAGCCCCGCGGGCCCGGCGCCGGCCGACCACTTGCTGCGGCTCGAGGACGTCATTAAGGCAGCGCCCGGGGCCGAGGTGCGCCCAGGTGCTCCTGGCCTGCACTGGCGGCCGCGTGGAGGGCCCCTTGTGGGGGGGTGGGGGGGGGGGGGAATGGCGTGTGAGAGGTGTGCCGCGACTTCTGACGTCTCGTCCACATCAAAGCTCCTGCCTGTCGAGTGCTTCTGAGTGACGCGAGCGCGAGGGGCCACAGGATTTTCCGCTGAAGTAGGATTCGTGGCGGGGAGGTGGGTAAGATTATAAGCAACGCCGCCACCAATCTCACACATTGTTCAGCGGGCACTTTTGTACGGTATAGGGAGCAAAGGAAGGATCTGTAACTACCCGATCAAAGTGTACCAGTGTGATGTCACTTTGTTACTCCTCTCTCTGCGCCAGGACAGGCTTCGGAATGCCCAACGGGACCGACCGACCGCCCAGTCATCCTCAAAAAATGGTCGGATGGCTCTGAGCACTATGGGACTTAACATCTGAGGTCATCAGTCCCCTAGAACTTAGAACCATTTAAACCTAACTAACCTAAGGACATTACACACATCCATACCCGAGGCGGGATTCGAACCTGCGAACGTATCGGTCGCGCGGTTCCAGACTGAAGCGCCTAGAACCGCTCGGCCACACCGGCCGGCCGTCATCCTCACCCGGTAGACGTCACTAGATGCGGAGATCGAGGGGCATGTGGTCAGCACACCACTCTCTTGCCGTTGTCGGTTTTCGTGACCGGAACCACTACTTCTCGATCGAGTAGCTCCCCAGTTGGCCTCAGGACTGGGTGCTTCCCGCTTGCCAACAGCTCTTGGCAGACTTGGACGCTCATCCACACAAGTGATAGCCAAGCCCGACAGCGCTTAACTTCGGTGGTCTGTCGGGAACCGTTGTTGTCACTGAGCAAGGATGCTGACTCACTTTGTTGGGTTTAATTTTGAAAAAAGACTGGAATTTAGGGTTAACATCTTCTTGAAGACAAGTTTCTTAGAGGCGGATCACAAGCTCGGATTTGGGTAGCATATAGGTAAAGCTTTCATGAACCGAAGGTTGGTTTGAAGACCACATTTCGGTACTAGGGGTGATCTCATTGGAAGTGGTATGCCCTTCCAGAATGAGGTTTTCACTCTACAGCGGAGTGTGCGCTGATATGAAACTTCCTGGCAGATTAAAACTGTGTGTCGGACCGAGACACGAACTCGGGACCTTTGTCTTTCGCGGGCAAGTGCTCTACCAACAGAGCTACCCAAGCACGACTCACGCCTCGTCCTCACAGCTCTTGGTATGCGGTTCTCTTTCTCCGATGTTGAAATACCCACCAAGTTAATTATAGGGAGATCTACAGTTTAACGTGGACTCTGAATCTAGTGCAGTGTGGCAGTTTTCACATTGCAGGTACTGCTAGAGGTGAAAGGAATGACCTTTTTTTTTTATTTGGTAATCAGTCTTCTGACTGGTTTGATGACGCTCTCCACCAATACTAATTCCCCTCCTTGACAACCTCTTCATTTCACAGCAGCACTTAAAACCTTTGCCCTCAATTATTTGCTCTTGAACTCCAATCTCTACCTTCCTATACGGTTTTTGCCCTCTACAGCTCCCTCTAGTACCATGGGATGCATTAACTGATCCCTTAACAGATGTCCTATCATTCTGCCTCTTCTACTTGTCAGTGTTTTCCACATATTCCTTTTGTCTCCGATTCTACGCAGAACGTCCTCATTCGTTACCTTATCAGTCCACCTAATTCTCAACATTCGTCTGTAGCACCACATTTCAAACGCTTCGATTCTCTTCCGTTCCGCTTTTCCCACAGTCCATGTTTTACTACCATACAACGCTGTACGCCAGACGTACATTCTCAGAAATTTCTTCTTGAACTTAAGACCTATGTTTGATACTAGTAGACTTATCTTGGCCAGAAATGCCCTTTTTGCTATTGCTAGTCTGCTTTTGATGTCCTCCTTGTTTCGTCCGTCGTTGGTTATTTTACTGGCTAGGTAGCAGAATTCCTTCATCTGCCACCTGACCTTCAATCCTGATGTAACGTTTCCCGCTGTTCTCATTTCTGCAACTTTTCGTACCTTTCGTCTGTGCAACTAGCAACTTTTTTTTTTGTCAAGCATCCGTTATCACCAATAAAAACACCTACGTCTTTTCTTCATCTTTAACAGTCGATCCACTGTGTGTCCATAAACGATTCTCCTTTAATTTAATATTCCCATATCTTACTTCCCAACAATCTCTGCAAGCGACACTGTCGAAACAGTTTGTCAGCGCCTCCTTTCTGAGATTTTAAAATTAAATAACTGTAGCTCTTGTAGATGTCTTTCACAGAAGGAGACCAAACTTTTGGCACAGAAACCTGTCTTAAGCAGTCGTCACATGGACTGTGCATTCGAATACCAACGATTAGAGTGCTGAGTTTGTAACGTCGAAGTGTGGAAAAAGCACACTGCGGATTTTCTTTTGAATGTGCAGAGCACAATAAATCATGTCAGATATTCTGAACATGACTTGAATGTAGACCAGTGAGATGGAAGAACGACACCTAAGTCACATGGAAGCCATCTCTCTTATCAGTAGAGTGTTGGGAGATGTCATACTGGATTTCAGTTGAAGTCCTTATCTGGTAGGTTTTGTGTTATAACTAACATCCTATGAATAAATGTCATTTCAAGGTGCCAGCAGTCTGAGTATCCCTCAAAAATGCGTCACTATTGCCACCATTTGTTGTAATAAAATAACAGGATTCATCAAGTTGGTAGCTAAAGAATTTTCGTAAAGTAACTTGTTTGCTAAGAAAACATTGCATTTCAAGGCAACCAACGGCACACTGAAGATCCATCATAAATGCATTGTTCTTGGTATGATTGTCTGTTAGTCACATACCGGCGACTGAAACATTCAGCTGACGGTAATCCACAAATCATGGTCGAACCTTCTGGAAGGTCAGCATAGTGTAGTGGGTAGAGACGCTGAGCTGTGAAATTACGAAGTGGTATTAGCTGTTTAGTGTCTCGTTAGTTCTAAATATTTTTTATTCACTTTCACGTTTTCTGAAAGTTTCTTATTAATTTGATAGAAGCGTGTTCTGTAATATTAGATGTTGTTGCAGTATAAGTACTCTCCCTCCCAGAATGAGTTTGTTCGATTGGCTTCATCTACAAGAGAGCTTGCACCACTTACAGTAATACACTGTTCAAATGAATTAGGGAAAAACATGTATCAACGTCCGGTGTCTTAGATCTGATTTGATACAGGCTGCCCTTGTGTCTTACTATATGGCCCGAGATCTTCGCTTTCAACGTAGGCAATTAAAATCATTCGGCATCTATTGTCTGTGCTATGCATTACAGTGCTAGGTGATCCCTCAGAAGGAAGTAAGAACCGGTACCACAGTGTTTTATAGTGATGGACATAGATGGCAGTTGTCATTTGTGGACGTTGTATTCAACCAAGCACATGCAGTGCAACATCTTAATGCAATGCAAGCTGCAAGGTTGATCTGTTTGATCCAAAAAGGATCGACTTTTGGTTATGTTGCTGCAGATGCCAATGCCACTCATTGTGTCGTCCATAGGTTGTGGACACGTTACGGGTAGACAGGTCAGTACACAAGGTCAGTTGGCAAAGGTCGCCGATGCATTAGAACGCCACTTGAGGACCGATATCTGGGCATCTCTACGTTCCGGCGTCTTATTGATACCGCTACAGCACTGCAAGACGATCTCCATTGGACCATTGTGCCCAATCAAATGGTAATGAACAGGTTACGAGAATGGACCCTACAAAATACACTACTGGCCATTAAAATTGCTACACCACGAATATGACGTGCTACAGACGCGAAACGTAACCGACAGGAAGAAGATGCGGTGATATGCAAATGATTAGCTTGTCAGAGCATTCACACAAGGTTGGCGCCGGTGGCGACACCTACAACGTGCTGACATGAGGAAAGTTTCCAACCGATTTCTCATACACACACAGTAGTTCACCGGCGTTGCCTGGCGAAACGTTGTTGTGATGCCTCGTATAAGGAGGAGAAATGCGTACCATCACGTTTCCGACTTTGATGCCGGCCGAAGTGGCCGTGCGGTTAAAGGCGCTGCAGTCTGGAACCGCGAGACCGCTACGGTCGCAGGTTCGAATCCTGCCTCGGGCGTGGATGTTTGTGATGTCCTTAGGTTAGTTAGGTTTAACTAGTTCTAAGTTCTAGGGGACTAATGACCTCAGCAGTTGAGTCCCATAGTGCTCAGAGCCATTTGAACCATTGAACCGACTTTGATAAAGGTCGGATTGTAGCCTATCGCGATTGCGGTTTACCGTATCCCATTGCTGCTCGCGTTAGTCGAGATCCAATGACTGTTAGCAGAATATGGAATCGGTGGGTTCAGGAGGGTAATACGGAACGCCGTGCTGGATCCCAAAGGCCTCGTATCACTAGCAGTCGAGATGACAGGCATCTTATCCGCAAGGCTGTAACGGATCGTGCAGCCACGTCTCGATCCCTGAGTCAACAGACGGGGACGTTTGCAAGACGACAACCATTTTCACGAACAGTTCGACGACGTTTGCAGCAGCATGGACTATCAGCTCGGAGACCATGGCTGCGGTTACCCTTGATGCTCCATCACAGACGGGAGCGCCTGCGATGGTGTACTCAACGACGAACCTGCGTGCACGAATAGCGAAACATGATTTTTTGGGATGGATCCAGGTTCTGTTTACAGCATGATGTTCGCATCCATGTTTGGCGACATCGCGGTGAACATTGAAAGCGTGCATTCGTCATCGCCATACTGGCGTATCACCCGGCGTGATGGTATGGGGTGCCATTGGTTACACATCTCGGTCACCTCTTATTCGCATTGACGGTACTTTGAACAGTGGACGTTACATTTCAGATGTGTTACGACCCGTGGCTCTACCCTTCATTCCTTCATTCGATCCCTGCAAAACCCTACATTTCAGCAGGATAATGCACGACCGCATGTTGCAGATCTTTCTGGATACAGACAATGTTCGACTGCTGCCCTGGCCAGCACATTCTCCAGATCTCTCATCAATTGAAAACGTCTGGTCAATGGTGGCCGAGCAACTGGCTCGTAACAATACGCATTTCAGCAAGATAATGCACGACCGCATGTTGCAGGTCCTGTGCAGGCCTTTCTGGATACAGAAAATGTTGGACTGCTCCCGTGGCCAGCTCATTCTCCAGATCTCTCACCAACTGAAAACGTCTGGTCAATGGTGTCCGAGCAACTGCCTCGTCACAATTCGCCAATCACTACTCTTGATGAACTGAGGTATCGTGTTGAAGCTGCATAGGCTGCTGTACCTGTACACGCCATCCGAGCTCTGTTTGACGCAATGCCCAGGCGTATCAAGGCCGTTATTACGGCCATAGGTGGTTGTTCTGGGTACTGATTTCTCAGGATCTATGCACCCAAATTGCGTGAAAATGTAATCACATGTCAGTTCTAGTATAATATATTTGCCCAATGAATACCCGTTTATCATCTACATTTCTTCTTGGTGTAGCAATTTTAATGGCCAGTAGTGTAGATATCCTGCTCGAATACCCCGTTTGAAACAAAATCTTGCAGCTCGCCTTCAGTTCTATTGTGCCCATGTCAACTAGCAACTTCATCACTGGCGAAATGTGTTATTCACAGACGAGCCCAGATATTCTCTCATGCAAAATGATGGCAGTGTTCGTGTGTGAAGAGCTGTGGTGAGTAGTACCTGCCAAATGTTATTCACGAAATCGACAGATTCGGCATAGGTTCTGTGTTGTTGTGGAGAGGGTCGCCGTTGTCTACGGTCCACGTTACCACCTGACATTACATTGAAGAGATCGTGTTGAACCATCTGGTGGTTACTGCGTACGGTGGTGGCCCTGAATTCCAGGACCGATGGAGCGGACGTTACCATGGATGTCTTGCGAAGCCTGAGTATTAAAGTAATCGAGTGACAATCGGTGAGCCCCGACCCAAACACCAGCGCTCATATGTGGGTCATGGCTGACAGTCGTGTCCGTGGTCTTTCTGCTCCATCACAGAGTCTCAGTGAAGAATGGGAGCGGATACCTCAGGATCATATCCACAGACGTACATGGAACATGCCACTAGGTGTCTCGCAATGATAAACGCTCACACAGGGCACACGCGCTATTGAAGCTCTCAGAGTCAAATGAAAATAACTCAGAATGACAGGGTGAATGATTGTTTTCATTTTGTTTTCGACGCTTGTGAGACACGAACGAGGATGCAACGA
Organism: Schistocerca serialis cubense; assembly: GCF_023864345.2. Classification (NCBI taxonomy): domain Eukaryota; kingdom Metazoa; phylum Arthropoda; class Insecta; order Orthoptera; family Acrididae; genus Schistocerca; species Schistocerca serialis. Next base: position 1,119,571,920 of record NC_064639.1, on the reverse strand, counting down.
TGTTTTGTTCTGTACTTAATATGTGAAAGACAGTGTTATAATTTGGTAACATAGCCAGTCCTCCTTTATTGCTCAATGGTGTGTGGCAGACGCCCAAAGTCATGTACCCGTAATTTTTCTGAGCAGTGTATCTTGCACACTCTTTTATCAAGTGTAAAGATTGTGCTACTGGATAGAAACACTGATCTAGTAGGAATGGCTCAAATGGTTCAAATGGCTCTGAGCACTATGGGACTTAACATCTGAGATTACCAGTCCCCTAGAACTTAAAACTACTTAAACATAACTAATCTAAGGACAGAACACACATCCATGTCCGAAGCAGGATTTGAAACTCCGACCGTAGCGGTAACGCGGTTCCAGACTGAAGCGCCTAGAACCGCTCAGCCACAGCGGCCGGCCTAGTAGGAATGAAGTCAAGGTTTTAGGAAAAAATGACACTGATAAAATAATATTTCTTCTTAGGTTGGAGGCTTGTATATTTGCGTTGCACTATTTGTAATGAAACTTTAATGAGCTAATTTCATTACTGACTGGACATGGAACAACCTTTTTGTCTTACAACTTGTTCGAAGATATGTAAGTTCTTATTTGTGTACACGTCAGTAAGAACGTGACTAGCATGTCTTGTGCATTTTAATAAATGTAATATAGGAATTTTAAGTTCGTCCACTGTCGTAAACAAACTGCGTGACTTGCGCACCAGATACAGACGAAAACTGCCACTGGAGAGCGCTGCAAGTTGCTTGTCCGTTTCGAGAAATGTGTGCTGTGTAGTTCTCGCCGCGAATTGCCACTGGAGTGCGTTGCGATCGTGTGTACCACGTTGAAGCACACGTATCATATACACAAGCCGAAGCGTTTCTGAGCCTTCAGCAGCACTTCGGAGATCACGTCAATGCTTTGCACGTTGAATGCCATGGCCCGTATAACCACGGTCACGGAATAAGGCTCATGAAACCAAAATGGCCGAGTATATAATTACCGGCCGTGAAATACCGCATTCTTAATTTCTTTAATACAACATGGTCTCTGAAACGCTGCACCACTGCTACTATTTTTGAAACAATGGCTTCTACTATTGCGCGTTAATAAGGGGGGGACGGACACGAAAGCGACCAAAATTGTGAAAAGAAATTATTAGAGTTCCGTTTACTGCATGGTATAGCTTCCGGAACCGTGAATGAGGGTTTTTCTGCAGCACATCATCAATGTATTCAACGGAAGCATCTCGAGATGTTAAAGTTAAAGAAAAGACTGCTTGAGGATGAAAAGCAGAGTGAATATGGTTTGTGCTAGTTCAACCAGATAAGGGCTAATACAAATCTTTCATTCAGGTTTCCCGTAACTCACATTTTGGAAACTTTGTTTGCCATTTCCTCACAAAAAAAAATGGTTCAAATGGCTCTGAGCACTATGGGACTTAACATCTGTGGTCATCAGTCCCCTAGAACGTAAACCTACCTAACCTAAGGACGTCACACACATCCATGCCAGAGGCAGGATTCGAACTTGCGACCGTAGCAGTCGCGCGGTTCCGGACTGAGCGCCTAGATTTCCTCACAAACCACTGAGATTATAGTACTTTAATTCGGCATGTAATTAGTCAATACTATAGTAAAACATTCTGAGGAAGGAATTTGCATGTACTACAATTGTAAGGCATTTACGTAAGAAGAAAGCCGTTAGATTTGGCATACTACTATTTCACAGAAATTTGCAGACCTGCAAAAATATGGCACAAGAAAACACCAGTATTCTGCTCAACAGATATTTGTAATAATGGTATATCAAACTTTGTCCAAAAAAATACGTTAATTTCGTTCTGACAGATTTTTCAAAATCAGTAACTTTTGGACTCACCTTGCTGGAAAATCATTTATAATTAAAAACTTATAACTTTGACAAGCATGAAAACGTCTGTGTGTATCCACACAACAATCCTTAACAATAAGAAATTTTCAAATGTGTGTGAAATCCTATGGGACTTAACTGCTAAAGTCATTAGTCCCTAAGTTTACACACTACTTAACCTAAATTATTCTAAGGACAAACACACACACCCCTGCCTGAGGGGCCCGCATCTCGTGGTCGTGCGGTAGCGTTCTCGCTTCCCACGCCCGGGTTCCCGGGTTCGATTCCCGGCGGGGTCAGGGATTTTCTCTGCCTCGTGATGGCTGGGTGTTGTGTGCTGTCCTTAGGTTAGTTAGGTTTAAGTAGTTCTAAGTTCTAGGGGACTGATGACCATAGATGTTAAGTCCCATAGTGCTCAGAGCCATTTGAACCATTTTTGAACCCTGCCTGAGGGAAGACTCGAACCTCCTCCGGGACCAGCCGCACAGTCCATGACTGCAGCGATGTAGACCGCTCGCCTAATCCCGCGCGGCAATCCTTAACAACTGTGTCAAAATTAGGTGCATTGCTTTGAAGACTTTGGACTTTATAACGTTTCTCTGAAAGTGTTGCAACTTAACATACGTCCCCACTCAACTTTTTGTGGAACGATGCTGTTTTGAAAACAAAGAAACACGCCTGCTACAACACACTTAGACGAAAAGAGGCGCGTATTCTGCGGTGTCGGCGCCACACGCTGAAGGGTGTCGGTCATTAGCAGGCAGCTGAGCGCAACCGCTTTTATCTCGAGGGGCCGGAAGCGAACGGACGCGCTTATCGCGGCGGAGTCGCCTCGAGGCCGTGAGTACTCTGCCCCCGCGCTTCTGTGTTGTTCTCGCCTGTTCTCTCATGTCTCCTCAACAGCAGCCTCGCCGCGCTATCTCAGCGGAACGCCTGTCGTTCGTATCACTTCAGTTGTCAAACAATGCTCGGCCGCAGGTTTTCGGCTCCGACAAGCCGGTAAAAGCTACAGCAATGATAGTTTTGTAGTGCATACTGCGAGGAACTAGGAGGGGCGTAGAGTAAGTAATGCAACACACTTCTTGTCGGCCAATTTCGTTTGAAAAAACGTGGAATTTTTTATGGAACATCGCGAAAGATTCCCGATTCAGCCCCTATGGTGTCATGAAGTTCCGACATGTGGCGGCGCTATTCGTAGCCATCAAAATGTCTTCTGTTACGAAGGTTTTTTTTAGCTAAAAAATCAGAGAATCGCAGATATCTGGCAGTGAACAAAAGCACGGAGAGTCGCTGGGCGAGGCGTCTGTCATCATCGGGACAAGGTCGCGCCAACCTGTCCCATCTCCCGCTTGCCACCGGCCGCACACAGCTATTACTCTGGCAGTCTTGGAACATGCGAACACTCTCATTCGAGATGGTCGACGGATTTCAATCAAACACCTCGCTGCACAACTGGACATCTCTGTTGGTAACGCTGACACACTCATCCACCGGTTGGCGTACTCAAAGGCGTGTGCCCGGCGGGTTCCTTGCCGCCTAACAGAAGACCTTAAAAAGCAACGAAGGGCCATCTGTGTGGAATTGCTTGCGCGTTACGAGGTTTCTGGGACAATTTTTTGTCGAATATCCTCAGAGGCGATGAAACATAGGTTCATCACGTCTAACCGGAAACAAAACGGCAATCCGTAGAGAGGCGACACAGCACTTCTCCTCTGAAGAAAATAGTCAAAGACACACCCTCAGTTGGTAAAGCCTAGGCGACAACCATCTGGAATTCTGAAGGTATTATCCTGTTCGACGTTCTCATGGTGCAACTCTCAAGTGTATCGTGCTACCCTCATAAAATTGGCGAAAGAACTTCCGCGTGTTCGTCGGCACCAAAACACAAATCGAACTTCTCCATCTCCATGACAACGCAAGGCCCTACACAAGTCTGTGCACCCGAGAGTAACTCCCACATTTCACTGGACTGTTCTTCCTCGTCCACCCTTCAGCCAGGATCTCGCACCTGAAGACTTTCTTGTGTTTTCGACAATGAAGGATGCAGTCCGCAGGAACCAGTAGGTGGATGTTGCGGAGGTTATTGATGCAGCAAGGTACAAGGATCGCATCCTTCCCAGTAAAGTGCGGCGAGGCCGTCGCCTCTAACAGAGATGAAAACCAGGGTTTGTAGCTAAAAGAGTGGAGATTAATATGGTGAATTGGAATCCTGAATAAAACCAACTTGCTTTCAGAAAATAAATATGTTACAGTACTTAATGAACCTCCTCGTAAGTTTCGATGAGAATAATTTGGGAATTCTCTCAAACGTGGGCTATGTAAATGTCAAAACTATGAGAGATTTATGTTCTGCAGCGCTTTTCATCGACATCTATATTTATTCTCCGCAAGACACCCAACGGTTTGGGGGGGGGGGGGGGAGGGCACCTTACGTGCCACTGTCATTACCTCCCTTTCCTGTTCCAGTCGCGTGTCGTTCGCGGGAAGAACGACTGCCGGAAAGCCTCCGTGCGCGCTCGAATCTCTCCAATTTTACATTCGTGATCACCTCGGGAGGTATAAGTAGGGGGAAGCAATATATTCGATACCTCATCAAGAAACGCACCCCCTCAAAACCTGGACAGCAAGCTACACCGCGATGCAGAGCGCCTCTCTTGCAGAGTCTGCCACTTGAATTTGCTGAACATCTCCGTAACGCTATCACGCATACCAAATAACCCTGTGAGGATTCGCGCCGCTCTTCTTTGGATCTTCTCTATCAACTCCGTCAACCCGGCCTGGTACGGATCCCACACTGATGAGCAATACTCAAGTATAGGTCGAACGAGTGTTTTGTAAGCCACCTCCTTTCTTGATGGACTACATTTTCTAAGGACTCTCCTAATGAATCTCAACCTGGCACCCGCCTTGCCAACAATTAATTTTACATGATCATTCCACTTCAAATCGTTCCGTACGCATATTTCCAAATATTTTACAGAAATAACAGCTAACAGTGTTTGTTCAAATATCATATAACCAAACAATAAAGGATACTTCTTTCTATGTATTCGCAATACATTACATTTGTCTATGTTAAGGGTCAGTTGCCACTCCCTGCGCGAAGTGCCTATCCGCTGCAGATCTTCCTGCATTTCGCTGCAATTTTCTAATGCTGCAACTTCTCTGTATATTACAGCATCATCCGCGAAAAGCCGCATGGAACATCCGACACTATCTACCAGGTCATTTATATATATTGTGAAAAGCAATGGTCCCGTAACACTCCCCTGTGGCACGCCAGAGGTTACTTTAACGTCTGTAAACGTCTCTCCATTGATAACAACATGCTGTGTTCTGTTTGCTAAAAACTCTTCAATCCAGCCAAACAGCTGGTCTGATATTCCGTAGGCTCTTACTTTGTTTATCAGGCGACAGTGCGGAACTGTATCGGACGCCTTCCGGAAGACAAGGAAAATGGCATCTACCTGGGAGTCTGTATTTAATATTTTCTGGGTCTCATGAATAAATAAAGCGAGTTGGGTCTCACACGATCGCTGTTTCCGGAATCCATGTTGATTCCTACAGAGTAGATTCTGGGTTTCCAAAAACGACATGATACGCGAGCAAAAAACATGTTCTAAAATTCTACAACAGATCGACGTCAAAGATATACGCCTATAGTTTTGCGCATCTGCTAGACGATCCTTCTTGAAAAGTGGTACTACCTGTGCGCTTTCCCAATCATTTTGAACCCTCCGTTCCTCTAGAGACTTGCGGTACACGGCTGTTACAAGGGGGGCAAGTTCTTTCGCGTACTCGGTATAGAATCGAATTGGTATCCCGTCAGGCCCAGTGGACTTTCCTCTGTTGAGTGATTTCAGTTGCTATTCTATTTCTTAGACACTTATTTCGATTTCAGCCATTTTTTCGTTCGTGCGAGCATTTAGAGAAGGAACTGCAGTGCGGTCTCCCTCTGTGAAACAGCTTTGGAAAAAGGTGTTTAGTATTTCAGCTTTACGCGTGTCATCCTCTGTTTCAATGCCATCACCATCCCAGAGTGTCTGGATATGCTGTTTCGGTCCATTTACTGATTTAACGTAAGACCAGAACTTCCTAGGATTTTCTGTCAAGTCGGTACATAGAATTTTACTGTCGAATTCACTGAACGCTTCACGCATAGCCCTCCTTACGCTAACTTTGACATCGTTTAGCTTCTGTTTGCCTGAGAGGTTTTGGCTGTTTTTAAACTTGCAGTGAAGCGTTTGCCTCAGTGGTCGCGTTCAATGAGGCGCGTCAGCTGGGTGGCGCTGGCCGCGGTCTACCCTTTGGAGGAAGAGACGTCCAATGTAAGAATATGTGTATCGACAGAGAAAGATATACCACACTGTTCGTCACAGGGAAGTGTTTCATTTTTCTGTGAACATGTGGCACTGTTGATAACGATCCACCTGTCGTACATCGTTTTCTTCTGTCGCCCATCTGGAGCGATTAGAGCGGAGAAGACTGTGTCCTAGTGTCGTTTCGTTCTCATCCTTCGTCACCAGCAAATGGCTCTGAGCACTATGGGACTCAACTGCTGAGGTCATTAGTCCCCTAGAACTTAGAACTAGTTAAACCTAACTAACCTAAGGACTTCACAAACATCCATGCCCGAGGCAGGATTCGAACCTGCGACCGTAGCGGTCTTGCGGTTCCAGACTGCAGCGCCTTTAACCGCACGGCCACTTCGGCCGGCACGTCACCAGCAACATTTGCGCAAGACAGTTTACCTCAAAAATCCATGACAACTGTACCAGTTTGGCGATCTGTTTAAGGGCGTCCTAGCAGATTAAACCCTGCACGTCGTTTCTGGCGACATATACCGTCAAATGTGAAATCAGCAGCTAGGTGTGCTCCAAGGAATTATCTGGTGGGTAATGTCGGAAGCACTCCGAGCCTCTTCGAAGATGATCCTGCAGTGTACAGTGAAGCACAATCGCCAGTAACTTGTCGCGAAATACAAGATGACCTGCAAAGGACCGACGCTTAGTGCAAAGACTTGCATTTGACTTTCAAAACGAATAAATGTAACCCAGATGAAATAGTTAGGCGGAAAGAAACATCGTCTTGCCATTATGTGATTGTCGACCAGTCACAAAGCAGCGACCTGCTCTCCGACCTATGTTCACGACGGCATCAACTGCTTTTCTATGCCACAGGATGCTCCAGTTTTTTGACATGTACTTAAGCTCGAAGCTCTCCGGAAGAAATTGGTTGGTAAATGTTCGTATAACAAATACGTAATTCCATTAATCACGATAAAGGATGACAGCCATGTTTAAAATCTTGTAATTCCATTAATTTTCTTCCACTTTTAACTAATCCAGGTGATGATCTCACCTTTCATTTTAGTTTCAGATTTTTAAAGAAGGAGCTAAGATGCGCATGTTTGTAGAGTTTAATGCACGATTCCTTTTCTGTTATTGCTTAAAATTCCATGAAGCGCTACCTCAGTTTCCACATCGTGTGGCAAACAACTCGACGCGGAAACAGGAAACCACTAGCTTGATATGCTTTTCTTTCACTGTATTTCTTGTCACACTTAACACGTTGCCTCGTGCCATATATTTTACTATGGAAAACTCGAGCTTTATGGGCTGATTACTAAATAGCCTACCTGAGACAGAAGATATTGTTATATTTACTTTATTGATTATTAAAAGTGGTCAAATAAGAGCCGTTGTACTTTCAGTAGTAGTTCTTTATAATAGTTATCGGCGGGGCTGTATAACATCGATAGTGCAACTGAGATGTAATTCAGATGAACTTCGAGTAGTCACCTTACGTGTATGGCATTTGTCGCGTTTACCGATCTTCAGTTTGGTGTTTTATGCCTGTACCTACACAGCGGTATGACACCGTCTGGAATTCTGATTTTATCACAGATATACACAAAGCTATCTACAACAGAAACTAGTCTGTAGTTTTCATAGACAAAGGACATGAAAAAAATGCAGTAGTTTAGACTGGAGTGAAATAGCGTTATAGCCGATCGCCGTTCTGATCCTACACGGGTCAATGAGGTCCGACCGACCGCCGTCTCATCCTCTGCCAGTGACGTCACCCGATGCGGTATGGAGGGGCCAGTAGTCAGCACACCGCTCTCCCGGGCACTGTCGTCTTTCTTGACCTTGGAACCGCTACTAATCTGTCGTGTAGTTCCTCAATTGGCCTTTCGAGGCTGAGTGCACCCCCTTGCCAGTCCTTCCACCAAGGAAAAATCCTTGGCTCTACTGGGAATCAAGCCTGGGTTCACCCCAGATCAGTCAACCACGCTGACCACTCGACCAAGGAGGAGGAAAGCTGTAAAGGAAACTAAAGAGACATTTGTAAAAGATCTTACAGCACACGGAGACGAATTAAAAGCTTTTAAAGTTTTATTAGAAATTTGTAATTCTGTTATACATGGCAAATGGTTTGGGAGATCAATTGAACAGAATGGATATTGTCGTCAAAAGAGAATTTAGGTTAAATACCAACAAGACTAAAGTAAATTAAGACAAGGGACTTTGATCGCAATAAATATGTGCAATGTAGAGAGAAATCGGTTACGAAACGACACTCTAAAAGTAGTAGATGAGTTTTACTATGTGGGCACAAAAAGCTGAAGATGAGTATAACGCAGATAGGCTAGAGCACGAAAAAAGTATTTCAAAAGGGAAATTTGTTATCATAGAATATAAAATTAGGTGTTAAAAATTCTTTTCTGATGTGTATTTGTGTGGAGACGTGAAACACGGACGATAAGCAATATAGTAAATGAAGAAGTTCGTCAAGTGTCATGCTGAAGAAAAAGTCAGACATTAGATGAGCAAATCGAGTAACTTATGAAGAAGTATTACGCTGAATTTGGTAGAATAAACGTTGAGAGTTAAATCAAATCAGAGTTCGGATTCGAAACTACAAAAACAACAGTAGTGACGTGGATTTCGCAAAACCTAAAACTTTCTACCAGTATGAGAATTTTTCACCTTACCCGTCTGATGTGATTCAGCAAACTACTAACACCATCCAACACTGTAAATGGAACTGATGACATTTTCCAATACTTATTTTATTGAGTAGTAACATTAGCATCAGTCGTTTTTATTCATCCATGTATAAGTTTTGTAATCATGAAATCACATGTTAACGATAAAACACGTAATTCATATATAGAAATGGACAAAATACGTAGTTGGGCTTGGCCTTACATCAGGAACCATCCTGGCAATTGGCTGAAGTAATTACGGAAAACCTTATAAATCCGAAATAAGGATGACTAATTAGGGATAACAACAACCGAATTCCTGAATATAAACCGTGTCTGCTTGAAACAGTCAACCTCTTTCCATTTATCCCTACAGTAGAATTGTGTTATGTTTATATATTTCTACTGTGAACTTATAAAGTCAAAAACCGGATCTCTCAACGCTAAGCACCGCAGATATCACAATTACTAGCAGGAGACATCAGGACCATGACTGATATTTAGCTTCCATTTTGTGTATTGCAGTTCCCCATTTGTTAGTCTGAAAAACTGAATCAACGTTGAAACTTGCTGGCAGTTTAAGACTGTGTGCCGGACCGAGACTCGAACTCGGGACCTTTGCCTATCGCTGAATCAACGTTCCTCCAAAAATGTCACTTGCAAATAAGAATTTGCGAAACATGGTACTGAGAATGCAGCTCGTAGGAGCCGTGGTGATTAGAGTACCCCTGCAAGGTTACCCTGGATTTACACGCCTGTCGTGATACAGCGGCCTGACGCTGAGGTACGTAAAAGTTAATAAGAAAATATTTGCCTCAATACTCGGGATACCTACGTGATTTACTGTTGCAGATCACATTCATAAACAGCATATAAAATAGTACAAATCAGATTGTGGAATAAATTTGAAGAGAGTTATTAGTTTAAGATATTATTAGATTAATACCTAATTCATACTATTATTATAAAAGGGAAAGATCTTTGTCCGTTATCTCCTCATGACAAAACCGCTAAACCGATTTTGATGAAATTTGGAATTGAGATAACCTGAATACTGAGGAAGGAGATAAGTATTTTAGGAACTGTGTAGGACCTTATATTTAATGATTTTAAGAAGATAACAAGAGTTAAGGAAACACGTTTATTCTTTGGAAAAGCTATTAACTCATCGTCTTTTGAACTTTACCATATTTGCTAAAATGCTTTTTTGGTTGATATGTTCTTCATAATACAGTTCAGTGTACCGAGTACAATGCTTATACAGTCATCACCATTGGATTGTCTGCCTTGCGGCAGGTTTTGTCTGCATAGCCCTAGATGCTTCTTTGTCTTCAGCGTTCCTCTTCATTTTGTGGTACGCTCCTTGTGGCCTGTGACATTTTAGCTATATGTTGTTGTGATCCTCAGTCCAAATATTGGTTTGATGATCTATATGTTTGTCTATCCTGTGCAAGCTTCTTCATCTGCGAGTAACTATTGCAACCTATACCCATTTGAACCTGCTTTCTGTATTCATTCCGTGGTTTCCCTCTACAATATTTACCTACCGCTCTTGCTGATTCATTGATGACACTGGATGTGTCCTACTGAAAGATTCCTCTTTGTAGTCAAATTGAGCTACAAATCTTTGTTTTCCACAATAACATTCACTACCTCCTCAGTAGTTATCCTAGTTATCTACCGATACAGTCTTCAGCATTCTTCTGTAGTGCGAAATTTCTAAAGGTCCTTATTGCCTCAATTAGGCCTGTTTGTAGACCATATTTCTCTTCTTTAGGAAACTACATTCCAGACAAAAGACTTCAGGAAAAGTTTCTAACTCTTAAATTTATATTATACGTTAACATATTCATGTTTTTCAGAAATTCTTTTATTGCTATAGACAGTTTGTGGTTTACATCCTCCTGCCTTGGCCAGGATCAGTTGTTTTGTTGCCCACATAGCAGAAATCTTCTGTTACTTTCAGTGTCTCATATCCTACTCAAATTAATCGCTGCCGAGGGAATTAGGCTACATTCCATTATCCTTGCTTTACTTTCGTTGATGTTCGTCTTATAACCTCTTTTATATCTATTCCGTTTAATTATTCTTTCTAGTCCTCTGCTGGCTGACAGAATTACATTGTGATCAGCAAACCTCAATTTTTTTTTTTTTTATTTCATCTCTCTGAAAATTAATTCTCCGTCCTTTCTTCAATTACTTGCTTCATGTAAGCAGTGAACACAATGGCGGATATGTTGCAAACCTATCTTAATCCCTTGTCAACGTCTACTTCACATCCTATCATTCTTATAACTGCAATTTGGTTTCTCAACTTGCAAATAAGCTTTCACACCTGTGTTTATTCGTACTACCTTGAGAGTTTCAGAGCGTTTCCACTCAACATTCGCGAAAGCTTTTCTTAAATATAAAAACGATGTAAATGTATGTCTTAATTTTTAACCTATCCTTTAAGCCATGTTGTAGGGTCAGTATTGGTCCTGCATTTCTAGGACCCGAACTGTTCTTCGCCAAGCTCGGCTTCTATCAGTCTTTCCATTCTTCTACAAATAATTTGTCATTATTTTACAACAACGACTTTGAGGTAAATACATACAAAATTTGGGCTAGATGGATTATTCCAAATATAGTGTAGTACGAGCAGAGATGTCATACTGCAACTTACAATGGGAAATTACTTTTTACAAAACACTGTCCTCAGATTCAGGTTTTTGAAGCATAATTTCGTATAATCAAAACAATAAAAATACAGGATTTAAAACAGACAACAGGTGCTACTGTCTGTCCCCTTAGCAGTATCTTTGCTCACCAGTTCCGTTCAGTACCTATCGGCCCAAATCGGTAGTCTTTATTGCGTCATGTTTTCAACTGCTGCCACCTTCAACGTACAAACAGCTGCGCAGTAGCTGCTCGATGGAGTGGAAGTTTTGGTTTTACACTCGCATCTCCAGGTTTTAGAAAAACTCACCATGAACTTTCTGGAAACTTTAATTTTCTTTCAGTTCCTTTATTCAAAGGGTACCGTTATCGGTTTCGAATCGTTGTGATTCATCCTCAGACGGGTTACACGCTTTCTTTATGACATGTGGTGTGTTTTTTTTACAGATTAATTGTCCTAAAATATAAATAACACAAAATTATAAACACGCCACACACAGATGGTTTCGTTACAGATTTTTGTTGCATGTGACTTACGTGAAACGTAGGTTTGGAGTGTTTGTTTTCATAACATTTGTCCAACAGATGTAAATACATTCCCACTGCATTCTTATTGTTGCACACGTAAATTGTTCTCAACGAACACTTTAGATTTGTCACTGAGAAGATTTCTACCACGCACATGTTTTCTACATCTACATCTACATTTATACTCCGCAAGCCAACCAACGGTGTGTGGCGGAGGGCACTTTACGTGCCACTGTCATTATCTCCCTTTTCTGTACCAGTCGCGTATGGTTCGCGGGAAGAACGACTGTCTGAAAGCCTCCGTGCGCGCTCGAATCTCTCTAATTTTACATTCGGGATCTCCTCGGGAGGTATAAGTAGGGGGAAGCAATATATTCGATACCTCATCCAGAAACGCACCCTCTTGAAACCTGGCGAGCAAGCTACACCGCGATACAGAGCGCCTCTCTTGCATAGTCTGCCACTTGAGATTGCCAAACATCTCCGTAACGCTATCACGGTTACCAAATAACCCTATGACGAAACCCGCCGCTCTTCTTTGTATCTTCTCTATCTCCTCCGTCAACCCAATCTGGTACGGATCCCACACTGATGAGCAATACTCAAGCATAGGTCGAACGAGTGTTTTGTAAGGCACCTCCTTTGTTGATGGACTACATTTTCTAAGGACTCTCAGAATGAATCTCTACCTGGTACCCGCCTTGTCAACAATTAATTTTATATGATCATTCCACTTCAAATCGTTCCGCACGCATACTCCCAGATATTTTACAGAAGTAACTGCTACCAGTGTTTGTTCCGCTATCACATAATCATACAATAAAGGATCCTTCTTTCCATGTATTCGCAATACATTACATTTGTCTATGTTAAGGGTCAGTTGCCACTCCCTGCGCGAAGTGCCTATCCGCTGCAGATCTTCCTGCATTTCGTTACAATTTTCTAATGCTGCAACTTCTCTGTATACTACAGCATCATCGGCGAAAAGCCGCATGGAGTTTCCGACACTATCTGCTAGGTCATTTATATATATTGTGAAAAGCAATGGCCCCATAACACTCCCCTGTGGCACGCCAGAGGTTACTTTAACGTCTATAGACGTCTCTCCATTGATAACAACATGCTGTGTTTTGTTTGCTAAAAACTCTTCAATCCAGCCACACAGCTGGTCTGATATTCCGTAGGCTCTTACTTTGTTTATCAGGCGACAGTGCGGAACTGCATCGAACGCTTTCCGGAATTCGAGGAAAATGGCATCTACCTGGGAGCCTGTATCTTATATTTTCTGGGTCTCATGAACAAATAAAGCGAGTTGATACATACAAAGAGCATACAAACATATGAGTATCACAGATGCTATGATATATCGTAACATTTGACGATGACGTCCTACGCTTGGAAAGTATCATATATTCATTTACGCAACTGTAGTGTCTTTTACACTAGTACAGAGACATTGAATTTTTTGAGTTGATATTGTTAGATTAGTTATAAAGTTTTTTAATATATATATAGAACTGTATAGGTAAAATAGTATATTATTTAATTACATTTAGCATCATGAGAATTATAGTAACATATAAATTTGCTACTTGGTCTGCAGATAGGTGTACTAATATTATTTGCTTTGGAGGCTGGAAAGTAATTTTTGGAAATTTTTCAGGGAAGGGTTTAACCCTGTTTGTTCTTTAAGGCTGTAGTCTGGGGTGCTGTTTATGTGTGTGTGTATTTCTAATTCTTCTAATATATTCGTAGTGGCTCCTTTTTCTGCTAAATGCAAAATTTTTAAGTTGTCCTCAATGTTTCCCACTGAATGATTTTCTTCAGCAATATGGGCTGCAAATGCTGATTTGTTCAAGTTACCAAGTCTTAAAGCATCGATATGTTCTTTGTATCTAATTTCAGAACCTCTGCCTGTCTGTCCAATGTAGAATTTTGGGAATGTATCACATTTGAGTTTGTATATTCCTGGTTTACAGTAGGGACTCTTGGAAGTATTTGCATCATGGATTACTTTTTGTTGTAATGTATTGTTTGTGGAAAAGCTGATTGTGATATTTTTCTTCTTTTTAAATAAGTTTGCTATTTGGTATGAAAGTGGGCCTATGTATGGGAGAGTAGCATATTTAATTTTGGCTTCAGTGGCACACTGATTTGGCTTGAAGTGAGTGCTGTGAAGTGGATCTGTGGTTTTTGTCTGCATTTTGTTGTGGAGTTTTCCTGTTGTTGTAGGTTTATATCCTTTATTATGAGCAACTGTTTTAATTATATTGATTTCATTTTATTGGTCTGTGTCACTCAGAAAAAACGCAACACATGTCATACAGAAAGCGTGTAATCCGTCTGTGGATGAATCACAACGATTCGAAACTGTTAACGGTACCCTTTGAATAAAGGAACTGAAAGTAAATTTGTGGCTGGTTGCTGTCGTAACACCATCACCATTTCTCTTCAAACACCAGCCACGGTCTCCATCATGTCATCATAAGACAAAAGTGCATTAAATTTTCTAATTGAAATATTTTATTAACTAGCACGTTTTTCTACTTACGTAGTGCCTTGCCGAACGCCCCTACCCGTCTCATCGCGTTGGTCACCCATTGTGATGTTCACAGGTGCCGGGGCTGCGGCAATAATAGTTACGTTGTGATTTGATACACGTATACTGTTTTAGATCTTCGTTGCCGGCTTATTCCAGTAAGCTAAAAAAAATCCCTGGATATTACGTTCTACGTTCCAGTGCAGTTTCATTGTTGAACTTTGGTATGAGATTCGGCCCTCCGGGGGTAAGCGGACACCTGCAGGAGGGCGTCGCTGTGGCGCGACCCCAGCCGCCGTGCCTCGCCAGCAGTAAGCAGACTGTGGCCCATAAATCAGAGGTGACGGCGGCGGCACCCCTGATGCAGCCAGCCGTGTTTTGACAGGTGGCGCAACCCCCCCCCCCCCCCACCCCAATGGCTGGCGTTCCTGCCGCAGGGGAGACCCGAGGGCTGCACTCCGCTGTGACCCCCCGTGCCAGTGTGTGCGGCGCTATGGCAGCCATCACGGCGGTGCTTTCCGTGGCACAGTCTGGCCACCGAACGTGTCTAAACTAAGGTTTGATCCCTTAGTTACATTCTAAGCCTTATAAATGAACTCTAAAAGGCGAAAGGCGAAAGGCGGGCCGGCATATATAAAAAAAGCCATCGCAAGTAAGCGCTGATTCAGGGACAAGTTTTGGAGAGTGTCACAGTTTACATGTGATTCATTGTTATTTTCGAAATGTTTCATCTCTGACTGGGGAGAGGCGGATTAAAATAATATCCACCCTCTCCCCCCTCCCCCCCCCCCCACACAACCGAAGATTATTATTGCTGATTATCAGGACGTCTGACCCTACGACTTATTTTGGAAGAAAGACTAACGAAAGGCAAACCTACGTTTCTAGCACTTGTAGACTTAGAGAAGGGATTTGACAATGTTGACTGGAATACTGTCTTTCAAATTCTGAAGGTGGCAGAGGTAAAATACAGGGAGAGAAAGGCTATTTACAATTTGTACAGAAAGCAGATGGCAGTTATAAAAATCGAGGGACATGAAAGGGAAGCAGTGGTTGGGAAGGGAGTGAGACGGGGTTGTAGCCTCTCCCCGATGCTATTCAATCTGTATATTGAGCAAGCAGTAAAGGAAACAGAAGAAAAGTTCGGAGTAGGCATTAAAATCCATGGAGAAGAAATAAAAATTTCGAGGTTTGCCGATGACATTGTAATTCTGTCAGAGACAGCAAAGGACTTGGAAGAGCAGTTGAACGGAATGGACAGTGTCTTGAAAGGAAGGTATAAGATGAACACCAACAAAAGCAAAACGAGGACAATGGATTGTAGTCGATCGGGTGATGCTGAGGGAATTAAATAAGGAAATGAGACACTTAAAGTAGTAAAGGAGTTTTGCTATTTGAGAAGCAAAATAACTGATGATGGTCGAAGTAGAAAGGATATAAAATGTAGACTAGCAATGGCAAGGAAATCATTTGTGAGGAAGAGAAATTTGTTAACATCGAGTATAGATTTAAGCTTGAGGAAGTCGTTTCTGAAAGTATTTGTATGGAGTGTAGCCATGTGTGGAAGTGAAACATGGACGATAAACAGTTTAGACAAGAAGAGAATAGAAGCTTTCGAAATGTGGTGCTACAGAAAAATGCTAACGATTAGATGGGTAGATCACATAACTAATGAGGAGGTATTGAATAGAATTGGGGAGAAGAGGACTTCGTCGCACAACTTGACTAGAAGAAGTGATCGGTTGGCAGGACATGTTCTGAGGCATCAAGGGATCACCAGTTTAGTAATGGAGGGCAGCGTGGAGGGTAAAAATCGTAGAGGGAGACGAAGAGATGAATACACTAAGCAGATTCAGAAGGATTTAGGTTGCAGTAAGTACTGGAAGATGAAGAAGCTTGCACAGGGTAGAGTAGCATGGAGAGCTGCATCAAACCAGTCTCAAGACTGAAGACCACAACAACAACAATCAGGACGTCTGATACTGTGGATTTTCCATGTCCATAATTTACGTCTTTCATCACCACCACCAGCTCTCCCCCCCACCCCCCCCTCCCTCCCCTACCCATAACCCTTGCCTTCAAATGTGAATTGCCATTATTCCAACTTATAAGACGCCAGAAATGCCTACGATATTAATTACAGTAATAACAAAAGTAATTAGTGGTTTAATAGTAAGTTATTTGCCGCAGTGCTTAGTACACCACAAAATTGAAATTCAAATATATCGTTTGTCGAATGCTCGTCACGTTTGACACACTCGTGAGTCATGCAGTTGATTTAAGAACTATAACAGCAAAAAACGTACACAACTTTGGCCAAACTATAATTTGCACGGTCCATAACCGTCTAAGTAGGCTGTTTAGGTTTTTATGTCGGTAACGTCACATAGTGCTCTATATGAAAATCAGTGACTGTGCTGTGTGAAGTCTGTGGCTGGTTTGCATTGTTGGAATATTTGCTATTGTAGTGTTGGGCAGTTGGATGTGAAGAGCACGTAGCGTTGTTCAGTTGTAGGTGAGCCGCCAGCAGTGGTGGATGTGGGGAGAGATATGGCAGAATTTTAAGAGCGGACGATCTGGATGTGTGTCCGCCAGAAAGAGTAAATTTGTAATACTGGATATCATGAACTGATATATATATATATATATATATATATATATATAATGACTTTTGAACACTATTAAGGTAAATACGTTGTTTGTTCTCTAGCAAAATCTTTCATTTGCTAAGTATGCCTATCAGTAGTTAGTGACTTCAGTAGTTAGAATATTTTATTTAACTGGCAGTATTGGCACTTGCTGTATTGCAGTAGTTCGAGTAACGAAGATTTTTGTGAGGTAAGTGATTCATGAAAGGTGTAGCTTATTGTTAGTCAGGGCCATTCTTTTGTAGGGATTATTGAAAGTCAGACTTCGTTTCGCTATAAGTATTGTGTGTCAGTTTATTGATGATCTGAATAAGTAAATAGAGAAATGTCTGAGTACGTTCAGTTTTGCTCAGCTGTTTGAAAATCAAATAACGTAGAGGTTTGTCAGCACAATCATTCATTAATTTTTCTGAGGGGAGGTTTCAACCGAAGTGTGCAATCACAGTTATAAGCACCTCACTTAGCATTACGATTAAAAAATAGAATTTCACATGGCTTTCTTGGCTGGGAGATCGCACGCGATGGGTTCAGCCGTCTAGCGGAAAGGGTGTTCTTGCTGGTCCCTTTCCTGGTGGGAAGTGGACTGTAGGTAAGTCTAATTAATAAGCGTTTAGTGTATTGCTATTTTTGTGTTGTATATCGATGATAAGATTAGGGAGAGGGTTAAACCGAATCCGGCACGTAGCCTATTTCTCTCGAATAGCACCGAGAGATCCGCTGAGTTTAACGTTCCCATCTGATGGACGGATCACCTTCAACAGCGTCACGTGCCTTCACTTTTCGAGATGCTGCTGAGAAGTGTGTAATTAATCTAGGACATTGAAGCAAGGACTGCTGAACAGGAACTTTACGCCACCACCTCTCCTCCCTTTGCCGGCCAAATACTAGGAAACGAACTGGCGTACCTTCGAATCGAGCGCCACCACACAGGTGTGTGTGTCTGCAACGTCAGCTGCGGAGGCTGGTAGCGCCATCATTTCGAGCTCTATAGACCGTCGCTATATCAGCGTGAGAGTATCGCGAATGCCTTTTCCGCCTACGCTTAGGAATGGTATGTCTTCAGCTCTAATTTTCTTAACAGCCGTCTTTTCCTTCTCTTACTCCACTTCCTTAGACTCTGGAACATGCAGGATTTGTCGTTGGCAGCACGTGCATGGCCGCGATTAGCTGACTGGCATGTGTTCTGTATCCACTCATGCCGTGAATCCATCCACGTCTGCTAGCCCTCAGACAAGCGATTAAAAATTGGAATTCTTTGCCATTACCAAGCCTCTCAGTTTTCATCGCACTTTATTCTGCATGTTTGGAAACGAAAACAGTAAACTGATAACCTGTACTTTGCAGGGGGGTCCCAGGACCTGCACAGTCCTCTCGTTGGTCCATGACTCCCCAGGCGTCCATTCTAGGCTTCAAACTATTAAGCATCGGCAGAGGGAGGAAGGAAGCGTAACTCAACTCCTCATTTCTTAAAATGTCTATTCATTTTTCTCAGTCATTTGTCCATGGTTCATCTACACTCATGCCAGTAAATGAGTCTGTGAGATCCACGAAACACCACACAACTTTCTGCGCTGCAAATTGCTCTCCCAATATTGTGGTGCATGACTGACACGAAGACAATATTTAGCAGCAATGCGCCATATGTGGTACTCAGTAGGTCTAGTACAATAATAATAATAATAATAATAATAATTTCGTGTGGTTCAAAGGCCTGTTGCAGATGTTTCAATTGGGCCCCATTAAGGCAAGTTGCACATCCTTAACCTACGTCAGTAATACTACCAGGGTAAGCAAACCTACAGATTAACGTGGGATTCAAAACACATATTATTCCCGGCAAACTTTCGCATCATTGACATCTGAAAGCCAGACTGAAAAATTTTCGTGATCAGACTGGGTCGCTCCTGCGACCTTTCGGTTCCCAGACACACGGTACACCGCTAGAGGATCACGCCCGGCAAGGAGTATGGCATACCTGTACTTCCCTTGGGTACAGAACGTCACTATAGTTTGTGGTGAAATCATATGATGTTACAGAATATACAACAGCTTCCAATACTGTGGATTACCATTTCCAACATGGGTTGTGATAACACGTTCCACACACATCAAAAAAAGTTTTGCATCACAGCGGTTCGGAGAGTTACTGAACCTGTACAGCAAATTGCAATTGATATCAACATGAACATCATTTCCGCCCTCTTTATTGCTCTTGAAAAACCACACATTGCATGTTGTACCACCATAGAGTGATACCTTCAGATGTGGTGGTCCAGATTGCTGTACACAAAAGTTAATCAAGGCACTGTTGGTCCAGATTGTCCCACTCCTCAAGGGCGATTCGGCGTAGACCCCTCATAGTGGTTGGTGGGTCTCATCGTCCATAAACAGCCCTTTCCAATCTATCCCAGACATCTTCGATAAGGTTCATGTCTGGAGAACAAGCTGGCCACTCTAGTGCAGCGATGCCGTTATCCTGAAGGAAGTCATTCACAAGATGTGCACGATGGGGATGCTAATTGTCATCCTAAAGATGAATGCCTCACCAATATGCTGCCGATATGGTTGCACTATCGGCAGGAGGATGGCATTCTCGAATCTTACAGCCGTTACGGCGCCTTCCAACCACCAGCGGCGTGCGTCAGCCCCATATAATGCCACCCCAAAACATCAGGGAAGCTCCACCTTGCAGCACTCGCTGGACAGTGTGTCTAAGGCGTTTAGCCTGACCGGGTTGCCTCCATATAATGCCACCCCAAAACATCAGGGAACCTCCACCTTGCAGCACTCGCTGGAGAGAGTGTCTAAGGCGTTTAGTCTGACGGGGTTGCCTCCAAGCACGTCTCCGACGATTGTCTGGTTGAAAGCATATGCGACACTCGGTGAAGAGAACGCGATGCCGATCCTGAGCGGTCTATTCGGCATGATGTTGGGGCCATCTGTACCGCGCTGCATGGTGTCGTGGTTGCAAAGGTGGACCCCGCTATGACATCCGGAGTGAACTTGCGCATCATGCGGCCTATTGCACACAGTTTGAGTCGTAACTCGACGTCCTGTGGCTGCACGAAAAGCAACATGGTGGCGTTGCTATTCCTCCGAGCCCTAATCCGTAGGTAGCGGTCATCCACTGCAGTAGTAGAACCCTTGGGCGGCCTGAATGGGGAATGTCATCGACAGTTCCTGTCTCTCTGTATCTCCTCCACGTCCGAACAACATCGCTTTGGTTCACTCTGAGACGGCTGGTCACTCCCTTTGTTGAGAGCCCTTCCTGGCACAAAGTAACAATGCGGACGCGATCGAACCGCGGTATTGACCCTCTAGGCATGGTTGAACTACGGACAACACGAACCGTTTACCTCTTTCCTGATGGAATGACTGGCACTGATCGGCTGTCGAATCCCCGCCGTCTAATAGGCGCTGCTCATGCATGGTTGTTTACATCTTTGGGAGGGTTTAGTGAAACTCTGAACAGTCAAAGGTACTGTGTCTGTGATGCAATATCCATAGTTAACGTCTATCTTCAGAAGTTCTGGGAACCGGAGTGATGCAAAACTTTTTTTGATGTGTGTATTACTGACGAGGAGTTTTCTTAGTAGTGATGTTATATCTGCAAATCTATGGCTGCTGAAAAGTAATGCCTCCGAATTTTTGTGTGGAAACTCTTATATCTTTTTAAATGCAACAAATGCTATAACATTCTACATATTTATTCTTAATATGTACATGTTTATTTACTACCATAATTACCCCTGTGACTAATACACACCTGGAAATGAAAAAAAGAACACATTGACACCGGTGTGTCAGGCCCACCATACTTGCTCCGGACACTGCGAGAGGGCTGTACAAGCAATGATCACACGCACGGCACAGCGGACACACCAGGAACCGCGGTGTTGGCCGTCGAATGGCGCTAGCTGCGCAGCATTTGTGCACCGCCGCCGTCAGTGTCAGCCAGTTTGCCGTGGCATACGGAGCTCCATCGCAGTCTTTAGCACTGGTAGCATGCCGCGACAGCGTGGACGTGAACCGTATGTGCAGTTGACGGACTTTGAGCGAGGGCGTATAGTGGGCATGCGGGAGGCCGGGTGGACGTACCGCCGAATTGCTCAACACGTGGGGCGTGAGGTCTCCACAGTACATCGATGTTGTCGCCAGTGGTCGGCGGAAGGTGCACGTGCCAGTCGACCTGGGACCGGACCGCAGCGACGCACGGATGCACGCCAAGACCGTAGGATCCTACGCAGTGCCGTAGGGGACCGCACCGCCACTTCCCAGCAAATTAGGGACACTGTTGCTCCTGGGGTATCGGCGAGGACCATTCGCAACCGTCTCCATGAAGTTGGGCTACGGTCCCGCACACCGTTAGGCCGTCTTCCGCTCACGTCCCAACATCGTGCAGCCCGCCTCCAGTGGTGTCGCGACAGGCGTGAATGGAGGGACGAATGGAGACGTGTCGTCTTCAGCGATGAGAGTCGCTTCTGCCTTGGTGCCAATGATGGTCGTATGCGTGTTTGGCGCCGTGCAGGTGAGCGCCACAATCAGGACTGCATACGACCGAGGCACACAGGGCCAACACCCGGCATCATGGTGTGGGGAGCGATCTCCTACACTGGCCGTACACCACTGGTAATCGTCGAGGGGACACTGAATAGTGCACGGTACATCCAAACCGTCATCGAACCCATCGTTCTACCATTCCTAGACCGGCAAGGGAACTTGCTGTTCCAACAGGACAATGCACGTCCGCAGGTATCCCGTGCCACCAAACGTGCTCTAGAAGGTGTAAGTCAACTACCCTGGCCAGCAAGATCTCCGGATCTGTCCCCCATTGAGCATGTTTGGAACTGGATGAAGCGTCGTCTCACGCGGTCTGCACGTCCAGCACGAACGCTGGTCCAACTGAGGCGCCAGGTGGAAATGGCATGGCAAGCCGTTCCACAGGACTACATCCAGCATCTCTACGATCGTCTCCATGGGAGAATAGCAGCCTGCATTGCTGCGAAAGGTGGATATACACTGTACTAGTGCCGACATTGTGCATGCTCTGTTGCCTGTGTCTATGAGCCTGTGGTTCTGTCAGTGTGATCATGTGATGTATCTGACCCCAGGAATGTGTCAATAAAGTTTCCCCTTCCTGGGACAATGAATTCACGGTGTTCGTATTTCAATTTCCAGCAGTGTACATTTCTGCGACCGAGAGACCAGTTTGTTCATACCGTCACTGTAGAAAGTTTGATTTTTTGACGGAGCCACAACCTCACCTCTGCTTGCAGCGCTTCATCACTGTCACAGTCAAGTCCTCGATGGTGTTCTGAAAGTTTTCGAAATTGAAAATGATTGGGGGCCAAGTCAGGTCTCCATGGATGATTATCGATGACAGCGAAACAAAGTGTCGGATTGTTGCAGATCTCGCAGTGCTGGTGTGTGGTCTGGCTTGTTATGCTAAAGAAAAGGGAGCTCAACGTGTGGACGAACTCTGCGAATTCGAAACTAGGTTACAGCATGCTGCTTCTCACGCACTGACATAGTTACTTCATGCGTCGCCATATTACCCTCTAAAATGCGGAGCCCACCAGCGGCAGAAGGCTGCAAATATGTAGACATCAAGAATAAAGATGTATAATATTAATAACGTTTGTTTTATTTAAAAAGCTTTCCTAGTTTTACATAACAAGTTCGAAGGCGTTACTTATTAGAACGTCGTCGTTGGTTCAGGTTCATGTAGAGAGCGTGCTGATCGCTCGACAGAAATGAGTTTAGGTTACTTAATTTTATCTATTTTTTGCATATTTCGTGGTATTACATTCGCGACAGCTCACCATTGTTTGGAACGTGGCAATATGCTTACTAGTAAGCTATATTTCTCTGTGAAAACATTGCTAGCTGCTGGTCACTATCAGAAGTGGATTTTTCGTTTTAATCTTAATCTGTAGTTAAATGTATGATGCAATGTTTTATTTGTCATTTGGATTGATGTAAATTTGTATGTGTACGTTACTCCGGATTGTGGAGAGTACAATAATGCAACAACTGTGTCAATAATTTGGTAAAGTAACAGCATTTGGTCGTCTATTTGAGGTCACCAGGGGCTAAGGTCTCCTCCTGGTTATTTTGATGACTTGCTACGTTTGTTCTAATACAGTTTTCTTAAAAAAAATTTCGGAACTACCCTCGCATTGCAAGGATAGTACCATGCCATTTTTTTCTGCACGGGTAGCCGGTGGTGAAAGGGTACAGTACCACCCGACATTGAAAACAGGTACAACATTCTTCGTTATTCTTGTCAGAACAACATATTTTTTTCTAATAATAACTGAATTTCAATTAATACAGCGAAGTTGGATACCAGTGTGGGAAAGAATGACAACTTATTTATTTGATTGATCACATGTGCACTCTCACAAAATAAATCCCTACATCCAGTTTGGTGAGATCTGTGAAATGAATTAATGTATGGTCGTCCGCTAACCGCAGATAGTGAATGTGAATATATGATCATCTTTGAGACGGTACTTGGG
Source organism: Schistocerca serialis cubense (assembly GCF_023864345.2). NCBI lineage: Eukaryota > Metazoa > Arthropoda > Insecta > Orthoptera > Acrididae > Schistocerca > Schistocerca serialis. Next base: position 1,119,548,181 of record NC_064639.1, on the reverse strand, counting down.
TCACCTTTGGTGGGACCAAAGAGATGAAATTTACCTGAGCTTTGAGTGTCTGAAATGTGGCTGACCAATACGGTAGCAAGGTGCTCCCCCACTTCGGCAGAGGTGCGAGAGGACCTGAAGAAAGGCCATGTTTCAGCACTCTGCCGCTGGATCTAGTGTTGGTAAGACCTGTATTAGGCGTGCTCCGTAAGGACAAAAGAGTGGAGACATGGGATGCATGTGAAATACTTAAGAGTAGTTTAGAATAATAATTTCTCTATTTCAGAAACTTTTGTGGGGAGAATTAAATGTCAGGCAGGTAATATTAATGGGATCGTAGTAATCTTCGGAAGTGACCAACGGCCACAATGAAACCATGTGTAGTAATAAGTTGAAATACTTCCGAGTGCTTAAGTTAAGCTGAATTACTAGCGTGTGTACTATAAGTTAGAAATATTTAAGAAATGGCGTGTGCAGGACTTGAAATTAGAGACGAGTACTTCCACGTGGTGAGTATTGTGTGAGTCTCAATCTGTGTATGAGGCAAAGGATAAAGAGAAGTACTAGTCCATGGTATCAGTTGAGGACTCGCGTGTGTGATGAATATGTTCTTAATATTACTTTGCGTGTTATGTTTCCGTGTGACGCTTGATTCAAACTACACTCCTGGAAATTGAAATAAGAACACCGTGAATTCATTGTCCCAGGAAGGGAAAACTTTATTGACACATTCCAGGGGTCAGATACATCACATGATTACACTGACAGAACCACAGGCACATAGACACAGGCAACAGAGCATGCTCAATGTCGGCACTAGTACAGTGTATATCCACCTTTCGCAGCAATGCAGGCTGCTATTCTCCCATGGAGACGATCGTAGAGATGCTGGATGTAGTCCTGTGGAACGGCTTGCCATGCCATTTCCACCTGGCGCCTCAGTTGGACCAGCGTTCGTGCTGGACGTGCAGACCGCGTGAGACGACGCTTCATCCAGTCCCAAACATGCTCAATGGGGGACAGATCCGGAGATCTTGCTGGCCAGGGTAGTTGACTTACACCTTCTAGAGCACGTTGGGTGGCACGGGATACATGCGTACGTGCATTGTCCTGTTGGAACAATAAGTTCCCTTGCCGGTCTAGGAATGGTAGAACGATGGGTTCGATGACGGTTTGGATGTACCATGCACTATTCAGTGTCCCCTCGACGATCACCAGTGGTGTACGGCCAGTGTAGGAGATCGCTCCTCACACCATGATGCCGGGTGTTGGCCCTGTGTGCCTCGGTCGTATGCAGTCCTGATTGTGGCGCTCACCTGCACGGCGCCAAACACGCATACGACCATCATTGGCACCAAGGCAGAAGCGACTCTCATCGCTGAAGACGACACGTCTCCATTCGTCCCTCCATTCACGCCTGTCGCGACACCACTGGAGGCGGGCTGCACGATGTTGGGGCGTGAGCGGAAGACGGCCTAACGGTGTGCGGGACCGTAGCCCAGCTTCATGGAGACGGTTGCGAATGGTCCTCGCCGATACCCCAGGAGCAACAGTGTCCCTAATTTGCTGGGAAGTGGCGGTGCGGTCCTCTACGGCACTGCGTAGGATCCTGCGGTCTTGGCGTGCATCCGTGCGTCGCTGCGGTCCGGTCCCAGGTCGACGGGCACATGCACCTTCCGCCGACAACATCGATGTACTGTGGAGACCTCACGCCCCACGTGTTGAGCAATTCGGCGGTACGTCCACCCGGCCTCCCGCATGCCCACTATACGCCCTCGCTCAAAGTCCGTCAACTGCACATACGGTTCACGTCCACGCTGTCGCGGCATGCTACCAGTGTTAAAGACTGCGATGGAGCTCCGTATGCCACGGCAAACTGGCTGACACTGACGGCGGTGGTGCACAAATGCTGCGCAGCTAGCGCCATTCGACGGCCAACACCGCGTTTCCTGGTGTGTCCGATGTGCCGTGCGTGTGATCATTGCTTGTACAGCCCTCTCGCAGTGTCCGGAGCAAGTATGGTGGGTCTGACACACCGGTGTCAATGTGTTCTTTTTTCCATTTCCAGGAGTGTATAATACCCTGAGAGAGAAGCAAGGTGAGTCAGCCGTCTATCCAGCAACGCCACTTGGCTTGCATTGCACAGGAAGACGTGCATATAACCTCCAGAGTCCATAGTAGGAAAGAAAATTACGAAGTGGGGCAGTGTCGTGTGAAATTGGGATAAATACTAATTGAAGTGGGAAAGCTGAAAGTGATGTGATTATAACGTTGTGACTATTCTTTGTATTGTATGTTGCCAGTGAGATGTATTTCATGAAATTTAAGTATATGTGGTTGGCATGGGAGAGTAACAAGATAGTTTCAGAGGCAGTGGGTTATGCATGTTCCTTTTTGTACCGCTCGGTCTGGAGGAAATTTTCGTAATGGTGGGTGTGAGAGTCGAAGTGTGAGATATAGCAAAAGATCCACCATCCTATCCAGAAAGTGCACTGTAGCGTTAAATTATTACGAGACCATAAGATAAAGAATCACCTATGTAAAGCCATGCTCACTGGGCGGAATTTCTCATGTGTTATTGTTGTAGGTTATAGAATTTGTGTGTTTAGGTTATAGAATTTATCGGAATAAATAAGATAGTGAAAAGAAAAAGATTGGTGGCCTTTTCCTTCGAATTGTATGTTGTCATGATATCCAGAATTTATAATGTGTGCGCCATTCATATTCAGTGCGACGTGGCCACGTGTTGATAAAAGCCGTTAAAAAAAAAAAAAATAAGAAAATGTGGTATTGACAGTGCGTAGTGAACAGCCAGAGTAGTGTAAATTACTAATAGTCAGATGTGAGTTTCCGTTGCGTAATATTTATACAGGAGAATAATTTGTAACTTAATTGTGAGTACTAGAGTTCATGTTACTCGACAAATAAGAATGAATCCACTCGCTTGGCAGACCACTCATCTTGCAGGCCTGACTGCTTGATGCCACAGTATGAGCAAGGCATGTGGGTGCCTCTCACTCTCTGTGGAAGACTAAGGATAAGTTCTAGGTATCGTAGGGTATTTGTATCGTAATTGTGATCTCCACTATTATTTTCAATTTCTGCCTAATTTTTTGCAACAAATTTCATTAGGGAGTTACTATACTACGAAGCTGTTGTTGGTATACCGGTATCTAATGTTTTGAACAGTTGTCTGCATGAAGTCGTAGCGTAAAACTGTGCGTCCGCAGAACCAGCCAGTTTTCTCGAGCGTTATTATCCATCAGATGGTACTCATGTCTATATGATAACGAAAAACTGCGAGCATATTATTGCAACATGTCATACCCATAGGTCACAGACGTCGAAGTACCTCAGTGAAACACAACCAGCAGCATATGTGCTACTAACACGGTATCATCCATGAAAAGAACGCTAGCGACACCATAATAGCCTTCCTCCACAATTCCAACGGGATCGTAATGTGCCCCACGGGAGCCCAAATTGAGTAGATGGTGTCAATCTCAAAACTGCGTGACTGCTCCTATTTCTTAGGTCCTTTCGAAGCCATATTGCGTGGTGATTAGGCATCTAGTTCGTCGCATACAGAGCACGATTCGAAGACGATGACGCACCGTCTGCGAATAATGTTTCATCCTGAGATGCTGTGCTATCTCGATGGATTTGGGCACCCGAGGCAGGAATGAGATTCTGACAGTTCGTTGTGGCGCATAGGCGACCTTGGCGAAGCTGCTGCTAAATAATTCCACCCTGTAAGAACCTTTTCAAATGCCACGAAATGATGTGACATTCATATCCCTGCTCACATTGCGGAGCTTGTGACTAGCCTCTATTATGCCAATGATCCTAATGTGTATGCTGTGTCTGACTGCGCACGAGTAGCATTCTGTGCGTGGAACGCACACAGCATGCATTCGGAACCACTATATGAAAGTCTTCCCCTCATATGAGACGTTCCAGACACACTACACATTCTGTCACTAAGCCCCGTCAGGTGTTTATGTGTTGTTGCATCACAGTTTAATCCCACAATGGCCGGCCACGGTGGCCGAGCGGTTCTAGGCGCTTCAGTCTGGAACCGCGCGACCGCTATGGTCGCAGGTTAGAATCCTGCCTCGGGCATGGATGTGTGTGATGTCCTTAGGTTATTTAGGTGTAAGTAGTTCTAAGTTCTAGGGGACTGATGACCTCAGATGCTAAGTCCCATAGTTCTCATAGCCATTTGAACCAATCCACAATGTCATCGTAACGCCGTTTCTTTTTCGTTCATCTCTGATATCCTTAACTGAAATATTTTCTCTTTCAATAACTGAGAGCTTTAAGGCTTTGTGATCTTTAGACGATACGTGTATCGGATTAGCTATCTGCAATATGAGCCCCACTGCAGGAAACTCGGAATAGTTAAACATAGAAAGCTGCCTCACACAAGGAAATTCCGCTGTCTCCTACAGCCTTCAATAGAGTACCATGTTCACAGTTTCTCTCTCTCTCTCTCTCTCTCTCTCTCTCTCTCTCTCTCACACACACACACACACACACACACACACACACTGCTGACTTCGTTTTCCAAAACCTATCGAAGACATTTGATTGTGTTACTGTCGGCCACCGGTAGCTGAGTGGTCAGCGCGACGGACTGTCAATCCTAAGGCCCCGGGTTCGATTCCCGGCTGGGTCGGAGATTTTCTCCGCTCAGGGACTGAGTGTTGTGTCCTTATCATCATCATTTCCTCCCCATCGACACGCAAGTCACCTAAGTGGGCCGGCACGGTAGCTCGGCGTCTTCGGTCAGAGGGTTAGCTACCCTCTGTAACAAAATAAAAAATAAATAAATAAATAAATAAAAACTGAGTCAACGGCTCAACACTGAACTTGAACGGGTGTCCTGGGACAAATGCAACGAACAACATCGAACAAAATGAGAAAAAAAATGTGGCGTCACATCGAAAGACTTGCACCAGGCGAGCGGTCTACCCGACGGGAGGCCCTCGTCACACGCCATTTATTTATTTATTGTGTTACTCACAATATTCTGTTACATAAATAGAAGGTGTATGGGAATTATGGTACCACCACCCAGAGGATAATGTTACATCTAACCCCAGCAATGAAAAAAGTTGTACTTAGTAATTCAGCCTTTGTAGTCCGGGGAAATTATACTGACTAGGGAGAAATCGCGTACGGGGTTCCCCAAAGTTCAGTCTTAGGTACATTGTTGTTCCTCATGCTTGTAAACGATCTTCTGCCTACTATACAACAAGCAGAATTAGCTCTTTTTGTACATGACACTAGTATCGTAATCGATCCAAGCATACAAACAGAAACAGAAAAAATAGTAAACAGTGCTCTTAAAAGTGTCATTGAAGGGTCTTCTGCGAATGGTCTCGCCTTCAATTTTAAAAAGTAACGACATATTCAGTTCTGCACATCTAACGGTACTACACCAGTGATGAATATAATACACGGTGAGGAAATAATAGCCGGCCGCTGTGGCCGAGCGGTTCTAGGCGCTTCAGTCTGGAACCGCGCGTCCGCTACGGTCGAAGGTGTGGATGTGTGTGATGTCCTTAGGTTAGTTAGGTTGTAGGGGACTGATGACCTCAGATGCTATGTCCCATAGTGCTCAGAGCCATTTGAGCCATTTTTTGAGGAAAATAGCACGACAACTTTCAAATTCTTATTTCATACTGATGAGAATTTCAACTGGAAATAGCGCATTTTAGAGCTTTTTAAAACAACTTCTGCACTTAGAATTGTTGCAAATCTTGGGGAAGAGAGAAATCAGTAAGCTGACATACTTTGCATATTTTCTTTCAATAATGTCGTATGGAACTATGTTCTGATGTAATTGATCTTCAAGAAAGGATTTGTCAAAACGTGCTGTAAGAGTAATATGTGATGCACACCGACGATCATCTTGTAGACATGTGTTTAAAGAGTTGGGCATTCGGACTACTTCTTCACAACATGTTGATGCCCTCATGAAGTTCGTTGCATTTCAGAAGGAACAATGATGTACATAATTACATTATCAGATGGAAAAATGACTTTCATTATTCCACATTAAGATTGTTTCTAGCACAGAAAGGAGTGCACAATGCTGTAACAAAAATTTTGGTAACTTACCGAGTGATATAAAAAGTCTCACTGATACCAAAGTAAAATTGGGAAACAAATCAAAAAAGTTTATCCTTGACAACTTCTTCCGTTCTGCAGTTGAATTTCTATTACTGTAATATGTAAAAGGTGGAGGTTAGGAATTACTAACTCACAATTTTTTCTAAACAAAGAAAAATCTTTATAAATATTCAGGTTGTAGACATAGTTAAAAATTAAGCTGTTTTGTAAAATGACTCGTTCCGCGCCACTACGATCCATCGTGTAAATGACCTAACTATAACTAACAAATTAACTAATACACAAACACACACATTTAAGCTTTTTGTGTAGGATAATGCACACTATTTTCCCAGAAGTAAAATAGTTTCACTTCCCTGATCCGACCAAGATTATCGGGAGGTTTTCCTTAATTGCAAGGCAAAAGTCGCAGTTGGTGATCTGCTATACACTCCCAACAGCGAATATTACCAGCCCCACCAACACCTAGTGAACTAAAATTGCCAACTTCGCCGAATAATAATTCTCATCGTAACTTCGCAGACGACACTGTGCTAAGAAGTTAAAAGACGTCATTCATTTGGTTATGGGCCAGTTTTACTGAGAGCATAGTTGCTCAGCAGTTAAGGAAACAGTAAGTAAACGGTGAAAAATAAGGTAGAAAATGGAAGAGCTTGTCTAACAGGTGAAGATCTGACAGCTAAAAAGAATAGACATCAAATATCTGGAAATTTTCCCGTCTGGATGCGGTAAAGGTGAAATCGAAATTAAGGTAAGAGACTGCACGCAATGGATCGTATTTTAGTCTTGTGCACGTATTGACAGGCAATGTGAACAGAGCTTTAGAACAGAATCTGTCTTCTTAAAATCAGTATTCATGGGAAACAATCAAACGATTGTGACGCCATGGCGTCGCGGGTAGTCTCGCGTATTACCGTGGCCGGAATCGACGTGCTCTTAACAATGTGTAGCGCGCGAGACCAATAATTACGCGACGTATTCAACCTCTGGTTACAAAAATTTATCGACGGATCCAGATCAGTTTTTGGCTCCGCTGCTCTTGCAAAACAGTCTTCACAGACGTCTAGCCTCGCTCTGACTCGCGAGCCAAGGTTAAAATAGTCATCAACAGTAATGAAGAATGCCCTGCAGTAATCTAATTGTAATCAAAATTCCTAAATCCTGAGTTCTGGACCAAAGAACGCAAATCTCTCACACTCACATATAGCCTGCAATTCTTTTCTTGCTACTTCCACGAATACCTCAATCAAAAGCAAGGTAACAGTTCAAAGTTTGCCCAAAATCATAACACTAAGTTTCCACGGAAACACATGAAGTTTATGTGTTTTAACGACAGTGTATTTTTACAATTACACGAACCTGTTGACTGATGTCTAATTTCAGTCCTGTACAATTATCTTCTGATCTAAGTTTTCGTCGTTGGTGATCTCTCAAAATAGATTGGTAAAGATAATAATCCTTGAAATAATCCTGATCATGGTGAGTACACAGCTGACAATGTTAGTGATTAATGAAAATCACCTCAGCCCTATTATTAAACATTCATTGTGTACGACCGCTTTCGTCTCTTTTGAACGTCTTCAGGATACCGAATTGTACTGGAGTCAGGACATAAATGTTCATACGACAACCAGACCATTTATGTCTTGAATTCAGCAGAACTCGGCAAACTGAAGATGTTCAGAGAAGCTAAACCGGTCGTACACAATAAATATGTAATAATACAACTGAGATCGTTATGATTAATCACTGAAATCTTGCTAGAATCACACGATGTAGAAACGTGACTGTTCTACAGTCACAGTCAGAGGCACCCACATGCCTTGCTCATACTGTGGCATCAAGCAGTCAGGCCTGCAAGATGAGTGGTCTGCCAAGCGAGTGGATTCATTCTTATTTATCGAGTAATATGAACTCTCGTACTCACAATTAAGTCACTAATCAACCTCCTGTATGAATAATACGCAACGGAAACACGCATCTGACTATCAGTAATTTACAGAACTCTGACTGTTCACTACGCACTGGCAATACCACATTTTCTTTCCTTTTTATTTAACGGCTTTTATCAACACGTGGCCATCGCACTGAATATGAGTGACGCACACATTATAAATTCTGGATATCATGACAACATACAATTCGAAGGAAAAGGCTACCAATCTTTTTCTTTTCACTATCTTATTTATTCCGATAAATTCTATAACCTAAACACACAAATTCTATAACCTACAACAATAACACATGAGAAATTCCGCCCAGTGGGCATGGCTTAACATTGATGATTCTCTACCTTATGGTCTCGTAATTATTTAACGCTACAGTGCACTTTCTGGATAGGATGGTGGATCTTTTAATTATACCTCACACTTCGACTCTCACAATCATCATCACGAAACTTTCCTCCAGACCGACCGGTACCGAAGGAACAAGCATAACCCACTAATCTATTGAAACTACCTCGCTACTCTCCCATGCGAACCACACATACCCAAATTACATGACATACACCACACTACAATATGAAATACTACACAGGGTGTAGTCACAACATTATCACTTTCAGCTTTCCCACTTCAATTAATATTTATCCCAGTTTCACACGAGACTGCCCCACTTCGTAATTCTACTTTCCTACTATGAACTCTGGAGATATATACACGTCTTCCTGTGCAATGCAAGCCAAGTGGCGTTGCTGGATAGACGGCCGACTCACCTTGCTTCTCTCTCAGAGTTTGAATCTAGCGTCACACGGAATCATATCATGCAAAGTAATATTAAGAACGTATTCATCACACACGCGAGTCCTCAACTGATACCATGGACGAGTACTTCTCTTTATCTTTTGTCTCATACACAGTTTAAGACTCACACAGTACTCACCATGTGGAAGTACTCGTCTCTAATTTCAAGTCCTGCACACGCCATTTTTTAAATATTTCAACTTATGGTACACACGCTATTTCTTAAATATTTCAACTTATTGTACACACGCTAGTAACTCAGCTTAACATAAGCACACGGAAGTATTTCAACTTATTGCTACACGTGGTTTCATCGTGACCATTGCTGAAATAGAGAAATTATTATTCCAAACTACTCTTAAATATTCCACATGGATACCATGTCTCCACCCTTTTGTATTTACAGAGCACAACTAAAACAGGTCTTAACAGCACAAGATCCAGCGGCAGAGTGCTGAAACATGGCCATTCTCCAGGTTCTCTCACACCTCTGTCGAAGTGGGGGAGCACCTTGCTACCGTATTGGTCAGCCACATTTCAGGCGCTCAAAGCTCAGGTAAATTTCATCTCTTTGGTCCCACCAAAGGTTGCCAAAGGATCGTCTCAAAGATGATCATTTATTCACATTCACTATCTGCGGTTAGCAGACGACCATCATTCATTTCACAGATCTCACCAAACTGGATGTAGGGATTTATTTTGTGGGAGTGCACATGTGATCAATTAAATAAGTAAATTGTCATTCTTTCCCACACTGGTATCCGGCTTCGCTGTATTAATTGAAATTGAGTTATTTCACAAAAAAAATGTGTTGTTCTGAGAAAAACAATGAAGTATGTTGTATCTATTTTCAATGTCGGGCGGTACTGTACCCTTTCAACAGAAAATGTATCCAGGTTAACTAGAATTTAACGCTGTTATGTTTGAATCTGTTTATAATGTAGCTCCAAGTTTATTACTTTTACCGAAAGGTTTTGACCAACCGTCATTGGTGAACACTCATGTCTGATGATGATCATTACATACGATCGAAACTAGTCGTCAGTCATTAATGTCTCGCAGCTGAGACTGCGGAAAACAAATGATCTCACATCTATGGCAAATGATAACACGGATTTCCCTTCATCCCATCTACACATCGATACGAAGTTGACAGTGCTGTTTTGAATTCCATCCAGGAAGGAATATTCATTGTTCTACAAATTTTTAGGGCTACGTACACAACGCCTCTAAAGTTCAGGTGTCAGTTAGCATGGATCTGCTGCAGCTGTCACCGTCCCCATATTAATTTGCGTGTCTATTTATGAGCACAGGCGGATGACAGTGCTACGTGATGGATGTTTCTGTACTGACAACGAGGCAATCAAATACGATATGGTAACTATTCATCTATTTTTTTACTCAGCGTTGAAATAGCGAGAGATCTGTTGCAAGTACCTTACACCACCAGATATCGATCCTAATAAGTCATTTTCGCTGAGAACGCTATTTCACCTGCTCGACATATGTTGCACCCGAATCCAAGTACTAAGGGTGGAATAGCGAGAAAATTACTATTTTCGCAAACCGAACTTTCAGCCTGCCTCATCTCACAGATACAAGGAACAGTTCTGCATCATTGTCATGGAGGCCAGGATATGTATTGGATATTGATGAGTAGCAAGTTTCCGATAGCCACTTGTCAAATATCGAAACTCTTTCGCCCTTTACCGCTATTACCTTCGTAACTGAAAATTTCAGGTGATTGTGGGCTCTAGATGCCTGCACTAGTGTTGTCCTTTCAATTGGTGAAGATTTTTACATGTTGCCAACCAATGTCAAAACCCTACTAAAATGTGAATACCGAATGTATTTGAAACTCACCTGCTTCGCAGCAGAAGAGTATTTACATATATCGTGTATTCTCTCAGTGTAAATACATCATAGGTAGTACGTATCTGTTAACAAATTTGTAGAATCAGTAAATTTGATGATTAATAAACACAGTTTTTCAGTAGTTGTTAGTTTCTCAAAATTATGACCTGCTCCTCGTCTCCTTTCCCCAAAGCCGGGGCTACCTATAGTTCATTTGTTCTCCCCTGTATGATAACAAAAGTGAAACATGTTTTTTTTTGTATTGTGCTTGAGCATCATTACCGAGTAGGATGAACATAGCATAGACAGTTAAGTATTTAGGTCGTCCATAACCTGACTAGTATTTTGTTGCTACATCGACTGTTGTCGCTTCCATATCCAGTGTGTCGTGAGAGTGTTCCAGTACTCGCTGACAAACTGTTTTAATTATTTTCTTTAATCACTTTTACAGCGTGATTTTTTATTGTACGGAATCATGACCATAGCAACTTGAGAGGCAGCATGCTCAGAATAACATATTGTTGTGTATCACATTTCCAGAAGCGACATCACGTCGCTGACAGGACGTGGCTTCTGTATATTACGTAGGACAGCAAAAAAGAAGCACCGTCTGCTTCTCATGAAGCGATTTATGGTCCCATTCTTTCTTCAGACGACCTACGTACAAAAAAGCCACTACGGGCCAACAGTCATACTTGTGGGGTCATGCACAGAAGCAAGCCCCTAACCCCACAGCGCCATCTGCTGTTATTCCCTCCTCACGGTTTTTGCCGTCGCTCTGTTGTTTGATACGTTCTGCTATTTTTGTACTGACAACTAATTGCGTAGAGAAAACCTACTACAGTTTTGGACAGGAGATTCCTTACATCACAGTGTGAAGGAGAAATGTCTCGGACGTTGTGTGTGTCCAACAGTACACCTCCCTAATCCATTTCGGAAAGATTTACAGCGTCTATAGGCTCTTCCAAGGGGAAGAAAAATGAAAACTCCCGAATGAAAAGGAATCTGAATATTACGCACTGAATAAATCATAATAGCTCGCAACGCACATGTATCACACCATATGTCACTGAGGGATTCAGATAGGTCTGATAATCACCAATGGTTTCAAATTAGACCACCACCAACTTCAATCCATTGTTCGCAATATATTATTCTTAGATTGCTACATATGAGGTACCATTTGGTCTCCTTTCCATACTTTCTGGCAAGTGACTCCGCTTTCCACCCCCATCGAAATAAATAAATAAAAACATAATGCTGATTAGAGATAGAGGAGCATCGTTCGCAGGATGTTATCGTATCTCTTTAAAGTAAGAAGTTGTGATGGGTGTGATATACTGGAAGAAGAGTTGCATCTGAAGGTAAGTCTTCGAAAGATAATAGACTCTGGACAAGCCCTACGCCCTTTAACGGGATGTTGGTTCATTAGGAGAGAAACGATACTGAAAAATCATGTTTACCTTGTTTATGAAACATTATAAGAATATGAACCAAGAAGTGGATTGTGAGTCCTCAATGGAAAAGACGACGCCTCGAACGAATGTTACCCCTGACTTTTATTTTTTTTTTCTCTTTGCAACATTTCTACAACATTCGCAATTTTCTAAAATGAGATTTTCAAGAAGAATGTAGCAATTCGCATTCGAAAGTAGGAAAATATTGATAGATGTATTACCAAGCCGTTAGTTTAGTAAACGATAATTGTAAAATACTGGCACGAATCGTTGACATAAGAATGAATAATCTGGCAGATGCTGACCATGGGGAACATCAGTTTGGGTTTGGGAGAAGTGGAGGGTCACGCTAGGAAAGACTGTTCCTAAGGCTCATTGTTTGAAATGCTGGAGGAAGCAGAGATGAAATGTTGGGAGCGAATGTTATTTACTACTTGTACTGTCATGAAAAAGAAGCAGTGGCTAACATGGAAGTGAGTCAGGGTTGTGGACTATCCTATATGTTATTCAGTGTGTACATCGAATAAGCAAAACCAAGTATAATTTTGTCAAGCAATCTGACAAAAAGCCCTAAAAATTGTTATCGTACGTAGATAGTAAGCCAATCAAAACCGTCTGTTTAGTAGCCGAGTGACCATACTGGTACCAAAACTGAAGATGACGGAGAGAAAGTCGACTTGCCGAATTCTGTTTTCTGATACTGTTTCAGTAAGGAAGATCGTAATGTGGATTCTGGATCGCACGAACGGCGGAATTGTCGATTCTATGGCTAATGTCAGCGGTACAGAAATTCGTCTAAAACCGCTCAAAAGAGGAAAGAGTGTTGGGATCGCATGAGACACCTATGAGATTTACGGATTATGTTAAGGAACTTGTAAGATGAAAAAGATCCAAAGATTGGCAGCACATTTCGTCACGGGATCGCTTAGCAAGGGCTAGAAGGCTAACGGAAATACTCAACCGAGGCCAATGGCAGACGCACCAAGGCAAGTGTTGCGTATCAAGTGGAAGTTTACTGTTAAAATTCGAAAGGCGTTCGTTCCAACAAGAGGCGGACAACATTTTACTTTCTCCTCGCGAAATGACATATGACTGCTACGAAAGAAAAAACGGAGAAATTAGCGATTATGTGTTTGTGGTTGTATCACTGGGTAGAGAGAATAAAACTTGTTATAGATTATCACCGACATCGTATGCTACGTTAGTATGTAAAAGTCTGCCTGTTACTGCGTACTCAACTGTTGCAGAGTAGCGAGCACCAAGTAGCAATTTGACTTCATAACGCTCTTTTTCTTTCTGTAGCTCCAAAGATACAATTTCGCGCTGATGTTCTCATTCTCCGTGGCTCTGTGGTCCTCGGTACTGTAGATGCTATCTTCCTAAGCTTCTTCCGGCTTACTTTGATGCTTATTTCCAGTAGTAATTATTCGTAGTAGCAGAAAATTAGCCCTCCCTGTTTCATTTGCTGTCATTTGCTTGGTAGTCTTCTAGAGTTGTTTAAAATATCTCTGTTGATGTCAAATCTTTATTTAACACAGTGAGCTAACAGACCACCAGGCAGGCAAATACTGCGCACACACACGATGGCCATAACAAGGTTTTCCCCTCAGTTAAGGAGCATTGCATGGAGAAAGGCTGTTGTATTCACGGGAGAGACTGTAGAGAGGAAAGATCTCCAGAAGAACAGAAAAAACGTAGTTTAATGTTAACATCTTCTGATATATCTTTGTCGAATACGTTACAATATATATCGTGTGACCAGGGCCTCCCGTCGGGTAGACCGTTAGCCTGGTACAAGTCTTAAGAGTTGACGCCACTTCGGTGACTTGCGCGTCGATGGGGATGAAATGATGATAATCAGGACAACACAACACCCAGTCCCTGAGCGGTGAAACTCTCCGACCCAGCCGGGAATCGAACCTGGGCACTTAGGATTGACTTACATTATGTCGCGCTGACCACTCAGCTACCGGGGACAGACATCCGTCAAAGTAATAGGGTATAAAAAATAAAAGTAACCAGTCATAACGTACCACCGGAAACGTGTACGGAATGTTTACTCTCGACGTAACATATTTCTGTTTAATAACATAATTGGTTCAAAAATGGTTCAAATGGCTCTGAGCACAATGGGACTTAACATCTGAGGTCATCAGCCCCCTAGAACTTAGAACTACTTAAACCTAATTAACCTAAGGACATCACACACACCCATGCCCGAAGCGGGATTCGAACCTGCGACCGTAGCGGTCGCGAAGTTCCAGAACAAATTAGTATTGTAAGAATTGTGTACAGAGACGCTGAGAATCTGGAATTCGGTGGTACACTTTATAGTTCTTTTTAGACTATTAAAAAGCTTCAGTATGTGGGTGTCACATCCTTCGAAAACGGAGATGCAGAGTTCGCAAGACAGACGCTTCTTTACGTTGTAGCATACAAGTTATATTAGTCATAACTGGCTTCTGTCAGAAAAAGGGAAAGTAAAAAATAGTTTCTAGTGTCATAACAATGAACTCGCCCGAGCCTGGATTTCGGTGTGAATTAATGTGTGTGTGTGTGTGTGTGTGTGTGTGTGTGTCAAAATGCCGGTCAAATAAATGATCACAACATATTCGGGACAAGATAGTACAGACATAAAGAAAGAATGTAAAGCCTTCTCCGTTACATGACGTAAAATGGATGTAGCGGTCTTGCCGACCTTACGAGACGCAGCTCGCGCTAATTGAGCGCCCATGTCAGGCAACGTGCGTCACATCCTGGCGAACGGCGAATGGTCGTCGTGTTTGAGAGGACATGACCGGAAACAATGATACGTGTCTTTTTCCGTGCATCAACCAACCTTAAACTGTACGTTGTTTGGACGTCACATGTTTCCGCTTATCCTGCTTAGACACTGGAAAAGTCATTTGTATGTCCGTTGTCTGTTATATTCACCCACGGTCAGATGTTTTCTCACTCCAATATAGTATTTTAAATTGCCAGAATTCAGGGGCAGAAGAGCACTGTGGCGGAAATTTCTGTTCCAGATAACAGTGGACCGAGTAACGTGATTTACGTTGATCATATATAAAGCAAACGCTTTATGAAGGTGACGAACTAAACTGTAACAATTAAACTAAAGAATCGTAGAAGAATGAAGTATACAAAGCTGTGAAAATCGACAGCAATAGTGAATGAGAAGGAGGAAGACTGAGAAATAACGTAAGTAAACCAGTACAGGGTTTTGCAACTGGTTGAAATGGGTCTGAGCACTGTGGGGCTTAATATCTGAGGTCATCAGTCCCCTAGACTTAGAACTACTTAAACCTAACTAAGCTAAGGACAACACACACATCCATACCCGAGACAGGATTAGAACCTGCGACCGTAGCAGGAGCGCGGTTCCGGACTGAAGCGCTTACAACCGCTCGGCCACAGCAGCCGGGTGGTTTTTCAAGTGTCACCTATCGAACGGAATTGCGAATCTATGAAACTACCCAAGAGGAAGACAGTAAAATATCAATAATTTACGCTGAGCTGGCAGAAATCGTGACATAGAGATATTCACATATACAAATGGCGCCTATATTGCGTACACAAGGTGCATAAGGGCAGTGCATTGTTGCAGATGTTATTTGTTTTCACGTGATTCATGTGAAAAGGTTTCCCACGTGTTTAAGGCCGCACGACGGGAATTAACAGAGTTTGAACGCCAAATGGCAGTTGGAGCTACATAAAAGGGATATTCCATTTCGAAAATCGTTAGCGAATTCAGTATTGCGAGATCCACAGTGTCAAGCGCGTGCCAAGAATACCGATTTCAGTTGGTAAGAGCTGATGGTAGGCTTCGAGTGTGGTGCAGACCCCATGAAGTTATCAACAGGGCACTGTGTAGGCTGGTAGTGGCTTCGTAATGGTGTGGGCTGTGTTTGCATCAAATGGGCTTGGTCCTCTGGTCCAACTGAACCGACCATTCGCTGGAAATGGTTACGTTCGGCTACTCGAAGACTATTTGGATCCATTCATGAACTTCATGTTCCCAAAAAACGATGGAATTTTTATGGATGGGAGTGCGCCATGATGCCAGGTCACAACTGTTCGCAACTCGTTTGAAGAACATTTTGGACAATCCGAGAAAATGATGTGGCCACCGAGATTGCTCGACATGCATCCAATCAAACATTTATGGGACACAATTCAGAGATCAGTTCAATCCTGCACCGGCAACGCTTTCGCAATCATGGACGGCTATAGTGGAAGTGTACCGACTTATACAGTCCATATCACTTTGAGTTGATGCACTACGCCGGGAAAAAGGAGATCCCAAAAAACAGTAGGAGCTTTCTCCTGACTTTTGTCACCTCATTGTAAGACAACAGCTTATTAGCAAAATTGAAAATAATACTGTCATGACATGAAAGTGGATTATCACACCCTGCTAGAGCACGTGAATGCATTGAGACACTGATAGATTCTGGGTGGTTTCCCGCAGGTGTACTTTCGAGGCACACAGTTCTGATTGTTTTGACAGAGTTCTGTTAAAATATTTTTAACCTTCAGCACAAGATAGGGGTCAGGGATAAACGAAACGACTGCGAAACACATCAAGAGTAGCAGATACATGAATAATGACTTTCTTAGCACTGAGATTTAGAATGAGACAGTTGCGGAAGGAGTGGAGGAGTTTTGATTTCTAGAAGGTCATGTTAGGTAGGTGGTCGAAGCCAGAAATGGATCTGGAACAAACGAAGAAATCTTTGTTTAATAAAAGAACTGTACTGGTATCAGACGTCGATGTGGAAAAGTTCCTGATAGTGTTCGCCTGCAGTCCATCGGAAAGCCTGAGAAGAAAACATTTGAAAGGTGGCGCTAGCGAAGCAGTTTATAAATTACCTGAACGAATGCAATAGGAAACGAAGTTCAAAAAAGAATAGGCGAAGAAAGAAATCTGGAAGAGAGATAAGCAGATGGGATAAGTTAGCGGAACAAGGGTTACGGTATGGAGGATTAGCTTGATACTGGAAGGAACAGTAGTGAGGAAAAGTGTCAGCGACAAACAAACACTAGAGTATGCGGCGACACAGCGTGCAAAAGGTGGGTGTAATAGCTACACAGCGACGAAAAAATTAATACGAGAATCAGGGGCTATAAAGTCAGTGCGGTCGAACGACTGTAAAAGAAAAAATGACGAATTTCTATCTAATTATTAAATGCTTACAGAACCACCATGAATTATTTTAGTTTGATTTGAACAGTATCCCAAAGAACAACTGCTCTGACATTTTCATATTGTGGTTTGAACGTTCTGTGCTTTTACTCAAATAGAGGGGGCTACGTAAGTATTAAATCACCACCTTAACTTTTCTCTGTTTTGTACTGATCTTGTCTCAAAACTTTTACCTGATTAGGCTTTAAATACTAGCCAACAAAGGGGAGAATAATAACACGTGAGAAGGGTGATCCGAAAATCTAGACTCACAGGACATGGACCACATGGAGCCTGAGGCAGCAATATCCCCTTGTAGACAAGTCGGCTGGATGACGATGTATTGACTCTCGACGCAATTTGAGAGTTCCTTGTATTATACGTCAGCCGTGTTGCTTTAACACCCCCATGCCCTATCTGCTCATCCATTTTCTACTACCCAGTTGTCACTAGGTCTACAACGACATTTACATCGATAAAATGATAAGCGAATCTCTCTTCCTTCCTTTATTCCACCGACAAACATTTTTGTCAAATCTGAGAAGTTCGTCCGACAGAAACCGAAGAAACTGGCGGAGGATGTGCGGCGAAGAGTATCAGACACGTTGACACGTGTTATATTCATAAGTCACGAGGAATTTCCTTGAAAGCAGTGTAACCGCTGAATGCGATGAGTGGAACGGCAAAAGCACCACGAAGAAAGCAGGTATGTCGCCAGGAGGGGGAAACCAGGAAGCGACAAGCTGGCCGCAGCAGAGGCACATCAATAAATAACAGGAATAGCGAGTTACGAAAGCGTCTGAATGAAAACCAGTTGCACCTGACGCATCGAGGTACTATAAAGATTCTTGCTGGGGCAAATGAACCCGTAATTCTAGTCTCCAAACGTAGGCGAAGCACCAACAAACTGCGTGTGGAAAGGTTGTCCTAGAAGGAAGAAAAAGCAGCCCGCCTACGATGCTGAAGTGACGCTGGCGTTTGACCCGTCGGCTGCCAGTTAGGTTCTTGGTAGAAGAAATTTTCGCCAGTAGTATTTAAATGTTGTAGAGAAGATAGTTGTCGGTGTGCCGTTTCTGATCATCGGACTTAACGCTAGTGTCCCGATACAAATTTCATACCTCAGTGTCTCAACGAGTGCCATCGAGTAGCACTGGAAATGATTCGCATATCGGATGGAGATGTCAAACTCAGCATCCAGGTACAGACTAGTGGAAAGGTCTGGTCATGTGCCGGCTACGGGTTTCATCTTCAACATCTTCATCTTCATTTATATCTACATACACACTCCACAAGCCACCGTACGATGCGTGTAACGGGATACCTCGTACCACTAATGGTCACTTCCTTTCTTGTTCACTCGCAGATAGCCCGCATCTCGTGGTCGTGCGGTAGCGTTCTCGCTTCCCACACCCGGGTTCCCGGGTTCGATTCCCGGCGGGGTCAGGGATTTTCTCTGCCTCGTGATGGCTGGGTGTTGTGTGCTGTCCTTAAGTTAGTTAGGTTTAAGTAGTTCTAAGTTCTAGGGGACTAATGACCATAGATGTTAAGTCCCATAGTGCTCAGAGCCATTTGAACCATTTTTTTTTTCAACCACTCGCAGATAGGGCAAGGGAAAAACCACTGCCTAATTTCTTGTATTTTATCTTCGTCGTCCTTACGCGATAAGTGTGTTAGCGCAAGTAAGATCGTTCTGCAGTCTCTGAATTTTCGCAATAGTGTTCCCCGAAAAGAAAGTCGCCTTCCCCCCAGGGATTCCCATTTGAATTCCCGAAGCATCTCGACAACACTTGCGTGTTCTTCGAACCTGCCGATAACAAATCTACCACCCGCCTCTGAATTGCTTCGGTATTTTCCTTTAATTTGACTTGGTGCGTATCCCAAACTCTCCACCCGAGTTGTGCTCAACAACATGTCACACCAGCATCATACATGCGGTCTCCTTCACAGATGAACCTAAATTCTCCTAATAGCCCAGAGTCGACCGCTCACCTTCCCTACTACAATAATTACGTGCTAATTCCATTTCATATCGCTTTGCAACGCTACTCCCAGATATTTAAACGACATGACTGTGTCGAGCAGGAGACTGCTACTGCCGTATCCGAACATTAGGAGTTTGTTTTTGCTACTCGTACTCATTAATTTGCATTTTTCTAAATTCAGATCCAGATGCTATTATCACACCAACTATAAATTTTGGGTCAAATGGCTCTGAGCACTATGCGACTTAACTTCTGAGATCATCAGTCGCCTAGAACTTAGAACTAATTAAACCTAACTAACCTAAGGACATCATACACATCCATGCCCGAGGCAGGAATCGAACCTGCGACCGTAGCGGTCGCTCGGTTGCCGACTGTAGCGCCTAGAACCGCATGGCCACCTATAAATTTTGTCTAAGTCATCTTGTATCCTCTCATTCACTCATCTTTGACATCTTCCAGTACACCACAGCATCATCAGCAAACAACCGCAGATTGCTGCTCTCCCTGTCCGCAAGATCATTTATGTAATTAGAAAATAATAGCGCATCGTACCTACCTGGGGCACTCCTAACGAAACCCTTGTCTCTGGTGAACACTTGCCGTCGAGGAAAACATATGCTTTTATTACTGCAAAAGTCTTCGAGCCACTCGCATATCTGGGAACCTATTCCGTATGCTCGTATCTTCAGTAACAGTTTGCAGTGGCGTACCGTGTCAAATACAGGAGTATTGAATCTCTCTGTTGCCCGTCATCCGTAGTGGGCTTTGTGAGGAAACGGCAAGGTGAGTTGCACACGAGCGATGCTTTTAAAAACCGCGCTGATTCGTAGACATAAGCTTTTCGCTCTCTAGGAAATTTATTTATATTGGAACTCAGAATATGTTCTAGAAAATCCGCAGCAAACCAATGCCCGTAATTTTTGGAGCCCGTTCTTTTACCCTTCTTGTATACAAGAGTCACCTGCGCTTTTTTTCAGTCGCTTGGTGCTTTGGGCTGGGCCCTCTTAACCCTGTGCTTCAATCCGATTCCACCAGCTACACGAACGCAACACTAGGCTGCAGAATCCATCATCACAATCATCCGCGTTCCACAGATAAACACTTTGGCTCAAAATTCTAATAGTTGTTGTCCTTGTCTGCTGAAACAGACCGCATTAAAGATCACATCGTCGGGTTGTCTGGGAGGAGAAGACCTGAAACTAGTCCACTCAACGTTATGTGGGCATTTGAAAAGCTGGGAGAATTATTACGCAACTGAATTTGGACTCTAACAGAATATGTCAAATAGAAAGACTGGATGTCACACAATATTTATTTCGTTTTCTTGACATTTAGTAGCACGTGAAAGGGATTTTACAAGAAACTGCCTGATGGACGCTGCTATGCGGATTTCCTACTTTGTCCTAATTTTTTGTAAGTACTGGACAGCTCTTTAGAAACAAGCGGACAGAATGTGTAAGGTTTCTTCAATAAAGGGGTTATTAAAGGCAGAGTAAGGGTCAGTTGTAGATGGACGGTGGCTTTATCGAGGTAGCCTCCTTAGAATTATCCACAATTGATTGAAGGAAATCAATATTTTCTTTAGGAAGGCGTAACAGATTTGATATGGTTGCAAAACCATATTTCGGAATCCGCTTTAAATTGTAGACTCCTCTATAACTGGTTGGGTATGTCAAAGGTGGAGAATGCCAAAGGCATATCACTTCCCATAGGACCACGTCTAGTTCAGCATTGTAGTGCTCACAAGAACCTTCAGGTTGGTGGAAGCTTCCCTTCTAAGGAAATTTATGTCCTTCAAAATGAAATTTTCACTCTTCAGCGGAGTGTGCGCCGAAATGAAACTCCCTGGCAGATTAAAACTGTACGCTGGACTGAGCTCGAACTCGAGACCTTTACCTTTCACGGGCAAGTGCTCTACCGAGTGAGCCACCCAAGTACGACTCACGACCACCCTCCCCCCCTTGAAACTTTAATTCTGACAGTACGTCGTCTCCTACCTTCCAAACTTCACAGAAGCTCTCCTGCTAAACTTGTAGAACTAGTAGTCCTGGAAGAAAGGATATTTCGGAGACATCGCTTAGCCACAGTCTGAGGGATGTTTCT